>NW_024882055.1:0-461091 GCF_019059575.1 Amphibalanus amphitrite
GAGACAAGACAGAGACAGAGACAGAGGACAGAGACAGAGACGAGCAGAGACAGCAGAGACAGAGAGAGACAGAGAGAGAGAGAGAGAGAGAGAGAGAGAGGAGAGAGAGAGAGAGAGAGGGAGGAGAGAGAGAGAGAGGAGAGAGAGAGAGAGAGAGAGGAAAGAGAGAGAGAGAGAGAGAGAGAGAGAGAGGGAGGGACGGAGGGAGAGATCAGTCCATAAACATCGACCTTAGACAGTAAATGAGCCGTGAAGAGCGGTGGCGGAAACGGTGGCGGCAAATTCAGCATTGAGCATTCAGCAAATTCAGCATTCAGCTGCTTTTCGGCCGGGACAGAACAGCGCTGATGCCCAAATAATGGACTCCATCGCATCTAATTCTGTTACATTTTTTTACAGTTTTAGTAAATGTAAATTAGCACGAAAACGCTGTAGAAGCTCACGTTTATTTTACGTAGACAATAGCCTATAAATGCCTAATGATTAAATAATAAAATATTATTGTCATAATAACAGACAAGGTAATGAAGATTTGAGCTCCGGTTGATGTATGCATTATGCAGCTTAGCTTTAAATGAATGTACACCTATAACATTTGCATTTTACATACGAATGCATACCTATCTGTAAACGGCCGACGACCGTTTAATCTTTTACAGGACGCTCAGCCCAGTGAATGCTATGCATATTACGGTCCGAAAATTATCTCCTCGGCGCCAACTGCCCCTATAATAAACCACTCACAGCACGTCCCATCCGCCGCACAATCCGAGCTGCGCCATGACACGGCGTCGTCCGTGCACTGCACAATGCCTGTGCACAATGCTGGTGCACTATGGCGTGCACAATGCATTGCGCAGGTACGGCGCAGGGTGCACAATCAATGGTGGTTATTTTCAGTGGACAGCTAACGATGACCATCTGTGGCCCGCTGAATGGCAGGCAGGTAGATACCACTGAATGGGTGTCATCCGAGGGGGGGGGCTCAACGGGACTGCAGATGGGAGGGGGAGACAGCTCTGCAGGTGTTGTAACTTGTAGGTGCTTCACTGCAGACAGCGATTCGAGACAGATGCAGAAGATAAGGATGTCTGGTGGGGTGAGTTTAGGAGTTGCTGGCCTCAGAGCGCATCGCGACCCGCACATGACAGATGAGAGGTGCAAAGTTTCGCTGATAGCAGTCGTTGCAATGCCGTGATGCTATAGGGCTGTACAAATGCAGATTGAAGTGTTTCACTGTCAGGATAAGTGTTACATGAACGGAGCATTGCTGTAAAGTCGGTCATGCGGAAAGGTACATTCGGTAGGTATGTGCGTTACATCGTGCTGAATCCTCGCGCTAATAAATCCGATCATGCACAAAGACCACGCTCCCATGACCTTTAATTAATAACATGGTGTGTCGCCATCGTTGATGAAACCGTTTAGGTTGATTATTGCTATAAAACACCTACATTATTGACAATGCATAGGACGACGCTACTCCCTTCCACTGCCCATCTCCTTTAGCCTTTGGAAATCACCACTTGCGTCACAAATTAAAGCCGAATAGGTGGACCCTATTACTGATTTGAGTGTCTCATACCGTTCGCTCCCCAAATCTGTTGTCCAGTATTGGCTGTTAATGGCCGTCTGCACCCAAATCGTGTTATCGTTCATATCACGATCGATAACAAGACGTGGGCCGACGACGAGTGTGTCTATAGGACGGCATATATATGTACAGATTGGAAGTTCCTATCGGGGAGGGTGGGAGGGGACCATTTTCCACAGCCTGTCGCTTGGTTTCCACCCTTCTGCACTGTCCTCCGCCTCTGAGCTCGCGTCCTGGACTGCCTGACCTGTTTTGCGGCAGATCCCTCCCTCCCCGTGTGTACATACTGTGTGTGCCTTATCTCGCCTCGGCCGCGGCCCGGTCCCCTCCCCGTCCCTGGACCCGGCCCGTCAAACCGCGCGCCACGACTCGGGTCTCCTCCCACCCCTCTGCCCCTCCCTCCCTCCTCGTGCTGGCCATCCTCCGCTCACTCTATTCGAGCCCCAAATCAAGCTACTGCCTACTGCTTAGTTGATATCCTTCCAAGCTTACGTCACCCCTTTCTCATTATTCGCTCCATTTTTTTGGCGAGACAAACGTCACATTCCTCTCTCTAACGAAGCTATAGGGACCGAGTAGCACCCATAACATCGCCCGCTGAAACCCCCAATGACGTCAGAGGTGACGTCAAACGGGACTGACCGGCTCGGGGGGCACTCACCGTCGGTGCTTCTCAAACTGATATCGTCACTGGGCACTCACCGTCGGTGGTTCTCAAACTGACGGCGTCGCTGGGCGGGCCGTCACCAGTGCTGTTGTAGCCTTTCACGCGGCACTTGTAGCGTGTGTTGAAGTGAAGTCCGGTGATGAGACAGTGCGCCTCTCGCCCGCAGTAGGCATCCTGTCGAAACAGGGACGAATCGTGGTCACTGGTCAGGGCCCGTACCTCAGTGCACAGACCGATGTTCGGTTACCTACAACTTGCGTAGCTTTTCATCACAATCGTTCTCGAGATAACGAGAAAATGTTCGAATGAAATGCTACACCTAATACGAAATAGCACCAGCATCCTTCTGAACTTTTGGTTTATAGAGACAAGCAATAACCACAGCGAAAACAGGAGCGATTACAACATACAGGGTGTTTCACTAAAAGTGTCAAAAAGTAAATGCTTATTAAAGATATATAGAATATGCAAATCACGTGGCTGCGCACGTGGCTTTGTTGCAAATTTTTGGACATTTATTATTTATCCATTTAAGATATATTTTACACTCATACGGAGCGAGGGCAGGAGGCCAAAGTTACTAGTCATTTTTTCCTTATGCAGAACAGGAACAGTTACTTACACCGCAACAGGAGGGGTGAATTACACTTATGTACATTTGGTGCCATCAGAAACATTGAAACCGTATGCCGACTTTTCAGGAAACTTTTTACTCTCTCACCTCGCTACGTTCCAGATTATAAAAGTTTCAAAGGGCTTGTTGAGAGGTTTAAAAGGGTTCCTTCGATGCCGGTTCCAGTCCAAAAAATGCGGGGTTGCCCCCACCTCTCGGCGGAAACCGTTGAGAAGGTCAGGGTCTTTTTGAGGGCCTTTGAAGATAACAAGAAGCTAATTCCAACATCAGAAATAGCCAGGGCCTTACAAGTTATTCAAATCAACCACTGTAACGGCTGTAGCCACCAGGAACTGACTGGACCAGAAGCTCCTGGACCGAATAATCAGCTGCCTCGCCGCCCGCCCCTGGCCAGCGCGAAGCCTCGATCTGTCACCGCTAAGCCTCTGGTTTGGTCAGTGACTCAGTAGCTCTCGCAGAGCTGAGGAAGACTCAAGTCGCATCACTTCGGGAGCTGAAGAGCACAATTCAAGGCTTTGCCGACAGTCTGGACGCTGAAGATGAAAACGGGCTGTGAGGCACCCCCGGACACGTGCCGAAACGGTGCATCAAAAGAAGGGGCAGATGTGTGGAATAGGTTTGAGTGACGGTGATATCGTTTTTATATATTCAAATGTCCAACAATTGCGGATAAAATGATATGCAAATTTCCTTAGAAAACATTGTTATTATGTGCATTATGACCTTTTACTTTTTGACATTTTTAGTGAAACACCCTGTAGGATGCCGCTTTTGTTGGAGTTTCCAAGCAGTTCCCATGTCGAATGAAAAAGAGGACAGAACTAATGCATTAGCTACGAGTTAGTAGAGATCCCGAGACTGTGTCCAGTGTTGGTCTATTTGCCACCAACAATCAACTGAACTTCCCAAGGAGATGTCAAACAGATATTTCGCAATAAGTGAATAGAAAAGATAGAGTCGATTCGTATTAGACACTGGACAGTGGCCAGGTGTATCTCAGTGTACACATTTTCCCAACAAGCCTGTCGGGTGACATATGTTCTTTGGACATCCGGCTCAGCAGTAGGTACATTACAAGATGTGGCTGCATATAAAAAACGCACTGTCTGGAGAAACAGTATTTCAGTGGCCGTTCTGCCGATCACAGCGCGATTCTTTCGCCGCCCGCCGGCTATCACCTGTGTTGGACATGTTTGAGCGGTACCAAACATCCGAGAACTCACATTAACCGCTGCAGCACCGCCTGTACAACATGTTACTGGTCCGGCTCGTCTGTCCATGGGACAGGGGGAGTGGGTTGTAGAGTGGGATGGGGGAGGGGTAACAACCCGTGCAGCCCGGCAGCTGGTCAGCGGTGTGGTCTCTGGTAACACGGGACGATAAAGCCAGCAGAGGATTACACCGCAGCTGCCGCACAGTAGCGACCACACCAGATGCCTGGCGATTGTCGGCTATCGAAATCGATCAGCACGCCCGAAATACTGAGTCAATAGCCGCAGAAGCTATTGGCTGTTATGTAATCAATCTGCTGAAGTGGCCGAACGCGCCGGGTGGCCGCCAGAAATCACCGCCGTCGCAAGGTCGGACTGGGTATGGACAGAGGCCTGTGAGGGCTAGGCAAAGAGGCGGCCATGTTTCTTTCGGTGCAAGAGGGGAGAAGGGCGCTGGCCGCTCATCAACGCACGCCGGAATTTAGCGCCGCCGTAATTTTCTGCCCGGAATCTCTGAAACGTTGCGGGGGCGATTCTCGCCCTCGTCGGCGCCGACGGCAGGAAATGGCGGCCGAAATCGCCGACTGAAACGACCCTCGGCACGGGAGCGGGCCGCACGAGCGGCAGCCCCGCGCGGCTGGAGGGGCGCTCTGGATAAGGCTGGAGAGCGGACCTTCAGGGATGGGAGACGGGGGTGAAATGGGAGAGACGGAAAGCAGATAGAGGAAAAAAACGACCCAGTGCGGAACTTTCACCGGGCTCGGAAAAGAGGGAGAGGATGCTAAATGGAAAGGCAAAGCGAAGATACGTGCAGATGAAATATGCAAATTATGGAAGAGGGGGCGCGCTTGCTACAAATAGAACCGAGATTGTGGATGTTTTGTTACTTCGTAAACTTACAAACCATCCATTTCAGCACGAGATAGGCGAGTAAGAACCCATTAAACAAATCATTTCAGACACACCACCGCCCCGCGAGCTCGAGTAAAGCTCATCCCGAGCGGAAGAAAATACGGCGGTGATTTTCGAGCCGGTTACGTTTCCTCCCGAGGGGACTGGGCTTTGTTCACACCAGGTCTGTGCGCTGCAGTGGCACGGCGGAACGGAGCGCTATAAACACCGGCGCTGCTGGCGTGCCCCATCTGTCCTCGGAAACAAACAGTTTACTCGAGCCGCCACAGGAGCGAACGGTGGGAAGACGAAGCGACGGTAGGTTCATATAGTCACTGCGTCGGTACCCTACATTGCTAGAGGCCTTCCTACTCAGTGTGACTCACATATATATACACAGATGAGCCAACAGGGGCCGGCATTTGGTCAGTTGGCAGCCAGAGTGGCTCTGAAGTACGGCTATATACGCATATGCCGTATCCTATATGCAATATGCGACATTTGAAACGCGATTCTGAGAGCTAGATAATCATTTTTGGACCGCACTCGAATTGTTCAAGCATTACATACCAGCACGGATGTTGGACAGTTTCAAATTTCAATGGCCACCGTGCTGTGCCATTTCAATTCAACCTTCTTCTTTTTTCCCCGTCTTCCGCGTCCGTATAAACACTATCGTGATCTCTGGCTCACGAACTGCAGCTACACTATGCACGCTTGTCCTCCTCACGTGCCCTCACGTCCTCCAGACATCCCCTCACGTCTCCCACACGCTCCTCACGCACGTCGCCCACGCACTGACAGCCTCACAGTCCACCGTGCGTCGATCACAGGTCACCTGCGTGGGCCGTGTCACGCCCCCACTGAGTGACAACGGACCATCGCCGTCAGGCTCCCTGACGAGCAGGGATCATTAGTTGAGGATTGTCCCAGGGCAACAGGTCAGCGGAGCTCTGTTGCTTTGTGTGGGTCGTGTCGGACCGGTAGCAGGCGATTCATTCATCAAGAGGTGCTGGAGAGGTGTGGGTCGAGAGGGGAGGAAAGGAGGGAGGAGGAGGGAGGGGGTTGTGAGTGGGTGGTGCGTGATGAATGAATTATATCATACTCTCAGAAGGATTTGGACGGGTGACGTGACTTCGTTTCTCGAGCCTCCCACAAAGAGGAGTTAAGACAATGGAAGATGTCAAAGTTTGGCTCGGATGCCAAGTCCCCGAATGGACCGCGGCAGTTCTATTAAACCGGTGACGTCATCGAATTCACAATGAGGGCCGCCGGTGATATGGAGCTCCGAATCCCCGGGCTGAATGCTAGTTGGTGGCCGAGCGCAGTCCAATATACCGATCTGCCATGGGCGGCAAGTTACGCGATTTCGGCCCGCGATCCCAGCCAAACCAATGTGACCCCAGTCGGACCCAATTCTACCAACTCGCCGTTTCAGCTATTCGGCAAAAGTCGGCCCGGTCGCTACTCGCGAGGCCCGACCGCGCTCCTCGACGGCGGCGGCTATATGGGACGCTCGCCGACGGCCAGAGTTGATGGCCATCCCGCCGCTGACCGACGGCGACACAGCGGTGCTGACCGGTGGCCACTGTTCTCTGGCGGCGCAGATAACAGCAGTCTGACCGTGTCGCCGCGGAGGGATGGAGGTGGGAGAGTGAGGCTGCCGTACGGCACCTAACTAATGACACCGCTGACCGAGGGCGGTTAGCGTCGTGCAGAAAGGAGCGGTCGCAGCACAGCAGCACTCATCGATCAGAATCGGCCGAGTTTTTCGTGTCGGACACCGAGGTCAGGTGTGACAGCAGCCTGCAGAACATGTTCGCTGGAGCCGCGACGAGGCGGATTTTTATTTAGTAAACGACGAGCGTGATGGCGACAGAGCTGCAACCAGTTTGCTGTGTGAGCTACCTGTGCAACCGACGACTACGGCTCATGCCCTCATAACTCATCAGGGCTCAGCGAAAACCCGTAGGTGTATGGTAAGCTTGCCCTTTGTCCAAAAGCCACCGATTCAAAAATAGGATCACCAATGTGGTTCTCAGTTGTATGGGTGCAGTGCCGTGCACCTCTAAAACTGAGAACACTTCCACTACTCCTTCAGATGAAATTTGCCAAACTAAAACGGAATGAAGTGAAAAGTGGCCTAAACTATTTAAGTTGATCTACCGGAGTAGCCCAAGATTTATAACATTGCCGAGGACACGCACTCGCGAATTTACGACGTTCCACCTTTCCGCTCCGTTTCTATCAAGAATTCATTGTTTGGCCGCGGGGTCTTCTCTGTCTTTGTCTGAGGCCTTTGTTCCATTGAGAGGCCGATGAATGGCCTGGTCCACTACCGTGTCCCAGTTACACAAACGACGAAAGGAGCGAGCACAAATGGCCGCAGCCGAATCAATTAGACACGCATACACGCACACCGGCACACAGACACACAAACACACTCACAGACGGCGGGACCGTCACATAACTATTCACCAGCGTGCGCACATCGCTCATCATCCAACGCTGGACGCTGCTGCAGCAATCTTTAAAAATGCGTGAAACAGCTGCCATAATGCACATTTCCTACTGCCGACACACGTAAGTGTGTTTTGTGATGTGCGTCGCCCAGGTAACCAGCGAAATTGGCCATAACATTCCAGCGTCGTCGTTCCGTCATCGACATCGACGGAGATATCGACCTACAGTGCCCCCGGGACTGTCGGGGTCACCGAGGGGACACCCGTCGACCCGAGGTCACCGTGGGTATTCGAGGTCAAATCTCGGTCGGTAAGAATTCCCCGCCCGAGGACAACAGTCGAGTGGAGCTGACAAGAGTTGTGATTGTGGAGAAAACCATGTTGGGAAACAGGGTTTCGTGGAGCATTGTCGCCCGATGGCTGATCAATGATCATATCTAATAAGACGGTATTCACTGGTAAGTCAGAGTGACAAATGAGGATAGCGAAATATAACATGACCAACCGAAATATAACATGCAAATAAAGCAAGCACATAGAGGAACACACTTGACTTTTAGTCATTCTGAAGCTTACATACACTCTAAACATATAATATACACGCTTATATACACGCTAAGCCCATCACTCACCTGAAACCCCACGCCGTCGTTGAGCTGCACGATGAAGCCGTCGTGGTGGGAGGTGGGGTGGGGCCGCCACCGGAGTCGCAGGCGGTTGTTTTCCGCGGTACACTCCTCAGCTAGGAGCGTCGGCGGACCCGGCGCTGTAGGTCACAGCAGGGGGTCACACTGGGGTCACAGCAGGGGTCACACTGGGGTCACGGCAGGGGCAGACTGTCAATTTGAGTCAAGTTTGAGTCGACTCATATTTTCATTGAACCGCTTGAGTCATGAGTCGAGTCAAGGGAAAAAATCAGCTCCTTGTTTGAGTCAGAGTTGAGTCAAGGCTTTCTGAAGTTGAATGATGAGTCGAGTCGCCAAGTTTTTTTTTAGTCGAGCACAACCCTGTATTTAAGCCATGCACCGAGGAGATTCAACGCACAAACAATCGACGAGAGGCATCCACATGCAAGGCATCAACTATTGAGCTTAACAGCAGAATGACCTATGCTTTTATTCAGATTTCAGAATGACACGAAAGATAATTTCTGCATTCGTGGATTTCCGAAAAGCACCTTCTGTTTTAAATGCATGCTAAGGGCTCAGCGTTGCAGCCAGACAAAACGAACTGAAGTAAATCCAGCCATTCACGACTAATCTAAAATAATCACCGTCTTTATATTACACGGAGTGGCACAATCGCACACTTCAATGAATCATTCGCAAAGCGTTTAATTTCTGGAGTAATATCGCCATCTAAAATGATATTTGAAAACGTCGGCATGGATGGGATCATCTTATGAAACACTCGACTCCTGAAATAGCTAACATTTTGGTAGAAATGAATCGTTTAATTCAGCATAATAAGTCATGCATGGATTCCAGACCAATCTAAGGCAGACATCAATAAGTTTCGGCATGCTCTAATTTCATAATAAAACTAAGTACTTTAGAATGTATATGAGGTATGGTACCCTAAATAAACTAAAATATGGAACTCAGAATCATGAAAGATCGGTGATAACGACATTGCCATAAACTCGAGTCTTATTAGCATTGCTTGTCATGCACTTGCCATTCATTGTTTGCTTCGACCGTTCGTTTCATGTTCGGACAAAAATAGCATATTTTATTGGTACTCCGGCGTGAATTTGTTTTGTAGCATGCTTATTAAGGATTGGAAGTGAGCATTGGTATTTTGACGCGGTGGAAGCGGACACAAACACAGCGGTAGCAGGAACAAACACATAGCATTCTCCGCGACGGACATGGGATGACAAGTTACCTGCCGGCTGTCGTTTTTCTCCCGGTTTGCAGGCTACGGGAGACAGGAAAGGATATTTTTAACAACTCCTTATCAGAATAGCTACCTGACATCGCGAAACATTACCCAATTTAATGTAGCACAGGGCAGAGGGAAGGCACGCGTTGCAGAGGTGGGGAGGAAGGCAAAAGGAGCAATGCCGACCAGCGCCAGCGGACGGCGATAGTGACGGTGCATTTATGTGAGCGGTTAGCACGTGTCGGCAATGCCCTCCAGAAACATCTCCCCTTCTCCCCCCTTCCTTCCTTTCTCTCAACACTTTTCAATGGAAGATTTTGTACACCATATGACACTTTTTCAACGTGAATAAGCAATGCATTGTCAAAAGTCAAGGGGTGGTTTTTGATTAAATGAATAATCAGAACCATGAGGTCGAAGAGACGTAGTCGAAGACCAGCGCCGCTGCTGCAAAGCATGGACAGCGATAATCGACGCATAGTTTACGGCCGATTTGGGACGTATAGCCGACCCAGCTGGTTTATGAGCCGCAGGAAATTGGTAGGCGGGCGGAAATGGAAACATCACCTGCACGGCACGGCATTGACCAATCGCGGGGCGATAACCCCACCGCGTGACCGCTATCGACCGATCGATAATACGCTGGGGTGAGGATCCTCATTTCAACATCCCACAGGAGACTTAGAACTTCCTCAGGACAATCCTGACAAATCCTGACTCTTGAACGTGTCGTTCCGGTACTCACGTTTCATCTGGATGAAGTTGAACTGCTGGATGGCGGCGCGGACGGTGTCCGTCTCCAGACTGAGGTCCAGGTCGGGGTTGATTGGCTGGTCGGTGATGTCGCGACCCCACATCAGGTCATACGAGGCCACTCGGTGGGTCAGCATCTGGCTGATCTGAGGGGACGGAGAATACGGGTCATAAGCGATTTCACGTGGGATAAATACACATTACACAGCCAGACATATCTAACTATTTTCACTTTTTTCAATCATCGAACGATCAACTAACACTGGTCGAATACCTGACGTCAATTCGCAAAGATCAGAAAGCGTAAGCAAGCATACTTAAATGGAGCAATCTAAAAAATCGGTACGCGGGTGCGGGTAGACACTAGACAGCAGCAAATTGATTGAAGTGATGAGGCTGTGACATGTTGACCACCTTTCGCGGTGAAAGTATGACGAGAAAGTGAGAAAAATCGCTGACCAGTGACCACCGTGTCGTCGCCCAATGTTATCAAGTCATCACGCTTCTGACCTGTCTGGCTAGCGTTTAACAACCTGTCAGTGCCCGGCATTCAGTTGTCTATACAACAGTCAGGCTGCTAGATTGCGGTTGTTTTAAAGATAAAACGGGCTATATTTCTTTTACGAATTAGATGTGTTGACAATAGAAAGAACGTTGCGTGCAGGAAGGATTGGCTTCATTGCGGCTTTACATCGTTTTTCAACTGTTTCAGCATTTGTAAACATTTTTAGTTTCGAATGCAGCATGTCTTACCACGATATGAGTCTGATTTTTTTTTAATATTGCTTTTACGACCGATTCTGATGTTTTCAGCTTGACAGGTCTCGTTGCGTCCGTAGTCCCTACGCCTTCCACACGCCGTGTGCTCCACAAATCAGCACTCGGCATTAAACCAAATTAGTACCCGGTCACTTATTCACTCAGCACTCAGTCACTCAGGCACTCAGTCACTCTGTTCTCACCTGCAGGAATGCGCTATCGTCACGCTCCTTCAGCGCCTCTATACAGAACATTAGAAGACCGTTCGTCTGCTGAAGCCGAACGGTCGCCTGTGACACCTGCAGAACAGAAAAGTAGCGTTTGTTGGGTGCCGAAAACGGTGAAAGGTCATGTGCGATAGTCAAATGTCGTAAGTGTGGCTTATGAAGGTAAGAAAGCAATAAACTCCGCCATGGACCAGGTATTGTTTTTCTGCATTCAACAAATTTACGATAGCTAACAAATCATCGATAACGGGAAATCAATTTATTTTCAAGCTATCATATCACCGTCTGAAGGGAACAGCTGCGTCGGTTGCTTTCAATCCATTTCACCTAGCAGTCTGTAAATCTATTACTATCCACTGACTAGTAACTAGCCGTCAGCAGTCGGCCTGACCTGCTGTTTGACGCTCCTGATCTTGTCGTCTCGCGTGCTGTGCAGGTACTGGATCAGCTGATGGCGCCTCTGCTGGATCAACTCCATCAGCTCGTCACACCGCTCAGATACCGTGGCCTCGAACTCGGCGCAGTTGTCCTAAACAGCACGTCACCCGGTCAGGACAGGTCAGTGGCAGCCGGGAGGTCAGGTTAGAGGCAGCCGGGAGGTCAGGTCAGTTGGGGGGAAACGACATATGCATCTTTCAGCTGCAACATATTTGGTAACATATTTTTTATTCATGGAAAACACAATTTAACTTCATATCCTCTCAGCAAAGAATAATGATAAGAAAAAACAAATAAAAAGCTTCTTGGGTTTAAAGATTTTGTTCGTCTATTCTTTCTCTACAATTTTATGCACCACAGAGCAAGGAACTTCCAGGCCCCTGGATGGGTCCGCTTGGGCCCGGTCAGCCGTAAAATAAATTCAGTTTATCCTACCCGGCAGGCAGAAAAGATAGGCAAAATGACACTCATTATTTTCAGTTGCAAATTATCTCCAGGACCCAATACATTCAGTTTAATTTCAGCTCAGTGCATCTGACGGCACAAGAGCCATTTGTTGTGAAGTATGTCCAGCCCACAACAGCTCTGACCGCTGCTGAGACGTCGTCCGTCAAACTCGATTGTTGAAAACAAACTTTAACAGTCGGCGGCCAGGGCCCTGCAGGGTCACTCGGGAGATGGATCTTTACCGATCGCTGTAGCATCGGCTGCAGCCGGGGGGCTGATTTTCTGAAGTGAACTTTTAAATGACACTGACATTGTTTTCCTCGCCGAGACAGCGATTCGTTATAGTTCGTTGAGTTGACAGTCGCTGTTTAAAGCCGGACAGTTGATCTCAGTGAGAAAAAGAGAGCAAAGCAGGACAGAAAACGAAGTCAAGGAAATAATTGGTAAAGCAAGAGAAAAGACGAATGTAACGCGAATGGCGTAACACAGAAGCCGAACATTGTGCTGCGATGGCACGATTAACTTCACGCTCGCTGCTACCTTTGCGAGCGTGACATTGCCTATGTCTGAGCCGGCGGATCGCGCACCACTGACCGGCAGGGGGCTGAACTACGGAATGGGGACGTACCGTGACCACGTCGGCGAGCCCCTTCAGCTGGTGGATGTAGTCGGCGGCCGACTTGGCTCGCTCTGTCAGCTGCTGCAGGTGAAACGACAGGTCCGTCTGAAACAGAGAGAATGGCGAGTCAAACGACGGGTCCATCTGAAACAGAGGGCACTGCGAGCGAAACGACATATCTGTCTGCAAGGAGAGGGAATAGAGAGTGAGACGACGGTTTGCATGAAACAGGGGAAATGGCGACTGAAACGACAGGTCGTGAACTTTATTCTTAACTTTCAATTGAGTTTTCATGGAATATAAGGTGGAAACGAAAGGAGAAGAAGCATATGAATGAGATGGCAGACAAATGACAGGTCAGTCTACGTAAGTGACGATTTGTTGCAAACATCTCAGGTAGTTGAAATACCTATTCGTATGCTGTCTTGAAATATAGGCCTGGTACCTTACATGGACACGTGAAATAGCAGCTCCCTTGAAAACAATCAGAATAAGTGACAACATCTTTCGAGCTGAAAGTGACAGGCAAGCGAAAACGTCATCCGCGCTGTCGTCTGTCGCTTTTGAATCACGCTGCAAAGGACAGTCAGCAGGACGCCACTGGTCAGCGAGGTGACCGGCCCGGCAGGAGACGGACGGTCGTTGAAGTGACGGGCCCGGAGGCACCCCGTCTGAGCAGACCGGCCCGGCGGGACCCACAGGAGACAGATGGGTGTAATCGGCTCGCAGTCGCTCCGACCGAGACGGATGGTTGTGTCGGACGGACCGGACAGCCGCCGTCCATTGCAGCTCGGCCTCTGTGGCCGTCGCCGGCGACCGGTGTACATCGCTAATTGATGCGAATTCCTCGGCGACCCATCCGGAGACCGGCGCGGCGAATTTCAAATTCGTGGAAGGCGCCATGCAATTTGTGGCTGCAAATGTTATCACAGGGAGGGTAAAGGTCGCACATCAGCGTTCTGCTGTCCAGAGGCGTTTCAGGGAATGCTGTGATCATTTCAGACGGCGCCGGTAATGTCGGACTGGCGTCATCCAGAATTTTGATTAGTGTTTCTGGAAAACTTTAAACGTCGTTCCAGCAAAAGTTAGACTTGCCCTTAGGCATATCAAAGGTCAAGGTTTGGTTGATATGGCACAATGCAAAGGCCTTACGAACTGTAGAACAATGTGCATGTCGCCTTGTTAACAGTGAACAGAAGTTAGCGGCGACCTAATGTCAACAAAGGCTCCACCCGACCGGCAAATGTGAAGTGGGCTGCATTGCGTTCTACTAAAAGCTCCACTACAGTTTCACCTGTCCAGAGGTTGCAAGACTGCACTCTAAATGGAATAGTTTTGCTCCTTAACGTCACATACATACACCCACCCTAGACCACTTATAACCAAACGACACCATTACATCCGTCTTGCGCGTTCGAGTAACAATACATGCAAACCATGCTAGAAATCCTTCGTATGTCACGAGTCTCCACTTAATCAGGAACCCTTGCAACTCATGATAAATAATCGTGTGGGCTGACCAAAATGCTCTTCAACCACCTACACGCGTGATAGGCGCCTCATTTTGAGCATCCCGCCTCAGCAAAGATCGTGAGCGGTAACTGGGTCAGCTTATATCCCTTGGGATGCACGGCATTCTCCCGCGGTGAAATATATCGGCAGTTTTGAGCTGTCAACAACTCCAGGGTGGCTGTGGGGCGCCGACCAAAACAGCAATGTAATAACAAACGAACCTGGTCTACGTGCCGAGAACTTCAATCAAAGAACGCCAATAACTAGCGACCATACAGTAAACAAGACATCGCTTCAGCTACCCTGGCGCACAGTCCCTTGGGTGTAGACTGTAGACACCCTGTGATTTTTTTTTCAGTTTACGTAATTCTTAGAAAAAAAACTTCTGTGGGCTGAGTAAAAAAAGTAGAACGAACGAGAAAAACGTCAGATTGTTAAAATCAACGATAAACCGTTGTAGCCAGCACTTTCAGAATTGCATATGCAAAGTTGAAGCTAAGTGTTCTTGATGAATAATTGAAAGCCGTTGTGGCAAACGCGTCTGGCACCTTTCCTCCAACACTCATCGCGCCCGGGGCCGACCCCGAAGACGGCAGCCGACCAGGCAGCGGCAGCGCCGACGGTCGATGCCCCGAGGCACCTCGCGCCGCACGCACACACGCACAGCGCGTGCGGCGCCATAATTCGGCGCCGGGAGACGCGAGCCGACGCGGTGCAGCCACCTCTGGGGCGGCCCGTGTTGACAGAGCGCAGCGCGGCGGCACCAGCGGCGGCGGCGGCGGGGGTGGGGTGCTGCGGCACCTTTGAAGCAGCAGAGGCACGTGGCCCGCCAGCCGCCGTCGGCCGACAGAATCACCAGCTCAGTCAGAGACCAGCGACAGCGGGGCGGAGAGGCCGGCCGAGCCAAGAGCACCTCGCGCTGATGTGTGCGATAACACTCATAATCCGGAAGCTGACGAGTCACGCCGGAGACGGTGCAGCGCCCGTCGTTTGGGGTGTGTTTCTAAGCCGTCTGGTAAAGTAGCTCACGCGTTTTTGCGGCGTAACAGGACGCCGCAGGAAGTGTCGGCGCGGCTACCTGACCGTGCTGGGAGCGGCGTGTCATGGTTTCAGCTGCCGCTGCTGCCCCGCCGTGCTGGTCGGGCTGGGCCGGACCTGCCCGCCGCTCGGCGCTGGCTGCACGGCGGGGGTGCCTGCGTCCCGCTACCGTGCGCCGCTGACCAGCGGGCCCGCTCCTTCCCTGCACGCTGCACAGCTGGAACCCACCTCGTTCATCACACAGGGGTAGCGGCGACCCGCGATCCGGTCAGCAATTTGGCAGCCAGCCTGGAAGGGCAGGGCTGCCCCTGTCGGAGCTCTAATGTCACCTGATGACCGTACAGACCGGGGCAAACGGTCCACGTAGACCATAAATATTTCACGTGTACCCCCGCACTTGCAAACGACCCGGTAGCGTGCAGCACTAAGAAATGACTCAGATTCACAGTCGCCTATTCAATATAGATGTGAAATGGCTCGCTCGCGTGTGGTGCTGTATCAAACGGCGCATGAAACCCTTGACCGTCCCCTTCCATTGCCGTTCTGTCTCGTCTTTCAACGGTTATTGCGCGCACGCCTGTATTACATGACCGTATGTCAAAGGTGGTATGTCAATCATGGAAAAGCTCATGCAATTGGACACAGAAGTGCAGCCGGTTGCGAACACGCTGATTTAGGTAATATTGGGTTGAATTAAAACATTTAAGTTTTAGCATAAAACAATGTGAGAATGAACGCCAAATTTATCTCAATTATGCCTTTTAGCTAGGTGCCGTAAATAACAATATAGATTATCGTCCGTTAATATCAATTTAGGTGAGTTCGGGGGCACATCTGATCAGCCCCAGATCACGTCATATATCCATCCCGATACCGCTGGCATCCCCTGAGAGCTATCGGCTACCGAAAAATACGACTGCCGCCGTGGCGCACGCGATAAGCGTGGATGCGTGCACACGCGTAATGGCGGTAGATACACAGGAGATTACCCTCCTGCCCCCGGTGAGTGATACACCCTCTCATCTATCGAGCAGCGTATATACAATATACGCGTGGTGCTGAGCCCCCGAGCCGCCGTTATCCTGGCAGCGATCGACCTGGCCAAGACAGGGGCACGCAATCTAGCAGCGCGTTCAGAAGAGTGCCCCTGGGAGGCATGCATCGACGCTGGACGTCACTGGATTCCGCTGGACTCTGCTAGGCTCCGCTGGATACTCCTGGACGCTACTAGATACTGCTGGACGTTCGCTGGAAGGCGTCCTGATATCAGAGCTGAACAGTGATCAGCCTGTTACCGACCGTTCTACTTCAGCGAACAGCCAGACGTGCTTGGTGGACCTCGGTGATGGACTGAATTCAATAAGGGCACAAAATCCAATAAGGCAGAAATTCAGACTGCAGAGCTCGAGTTTGTGTTTCAAGAATGAAGACAAAGAGTCGATAGTGCTGTGAACAATGATGTGATAACGCCTACCCAAAGACACGTGCTAGACTAGAGGAACGAACGGAAGCCTAAAGGACCTAAAGGACTGCACGATCCAATGGAAAAAGAAATGCCGCCTATCTGTCCAATGCTCAAGTCACTAAAGTCGCCCGGAAAGTAGCCTTTTTACGAATTCTATAAAATCGAATTCTGCCACAGCATCCGTATCAGACCAAGAAGTTAGAACATCAACTATGTGTGATGGGGGCGGGGAGCGAGCTCGTTCGGTTCTGACTTCTTGGGCAAATCGATTAGACTTTTACGTATCTGCCACCCTCATCCGGCAGTCCTGCGTCTCCGGTATTCTCTCCGCTCCAGCCATCAGCTTCAGCCCGCAGCTCTACCCCTCAGGCCCGTCCAGCCCTCAGCTATAGGTCTCAACTCTATGCCTCAGCCCAGTCCAGTCCTTAGTCCCAGCCGTCAGCTCCATCCATCATCCTCTTCCAGCCCGCAGCCCTCAGCCCTCAGCCCCGTTTCCAGCCAACCGGATGGGCTGTGACGGCGCGGCTGAGCCCATCGCGCTGAGATGAAGTGCGCTCCGGCGCCGGTCGGCTCGGCGGTCGGACCTCACTGACGGGCCGCGTGAGGGCCGTTAATACGGCGCCGCTACCTGACTCCTAAAGAGATGGCGGTTTGGAGATCGACTGCAGGCTGGTCCAGATTAAAGTCTTGAAGGAGCAGGTGACAGGGTCGCTGTTCAATGCCCTCGTGTCAATGGTGGAGCACTTTAGTATTGAGGAATAAGATCGTAAATGTTATTTGTTGGCAGTCGTTTGATTTGTTGTCATAATGGGTGGACATTAATGCATGGATGTTTTTTTCTGATATGATAGCAATGGCCTTGCGTGCTGCCTAAATAGCTAATAAGAAACTGCAGACGTTTATCCAGAATAGCAATGAGCGAAAGATTGAGTTGCTGTGAATATATAACGAGTATCAATCCATAGTTTCTGGAATTGATTTGGACGGGTAGTGCGTCTGGTCTGGACTGCAGAGCCCAGATTTTAGCGAAACGCCGGATATCGACATTTACAAGTCACCAGCAGCTTATAATAAGATGAAAGGTACAAGATTCTCGGCCGCTGGCCTGCAAATATCGGTAAACGATAACCCGTACAATGTACATGCATATTTCACAAAAATGTAAATCACTATCACGCGACTGCGCTAGAAATCGACACATAGCGATGTGGTTGCACACTGCATAGCAAATGTACTGGATATTTTAGCAGCTCGGAATCATTCGTACAGTTATCTATCACTTCTTGGTAGGTATAACATTGATTGAAGACCTAGCGAGGGTATCGCGGCGCCGCTGTATCATTCCTGCACAAAGCTAAAGATCACGTCTCACAGCATTTGTCATCGATGACCTGTCTACCTGAGCCGCTAAACTTCTGATCAATGGACTGGATAAGTTCCATCCGAGCTCCCGAGTTCTACCGGTGATATCGCGGTGTGGACCGTTTCTCCTGAAACTGTAATTCTGATCGATGGCTGTGCTCAGCTCACCCAAGGCGTCTTTGTGATAACAGCTATGTGTCTGAGAAAGACTGCGTTGCAAGTCCAAACGCTGGGATGGTTTCGTGTCTCAGAACAACTTAAGTTGACCTGCGGGCAGCGCACCAAGTGACCAACATTGACCATCCTAAGTGGATCTATCATCGCGCGAAACACTGCTGCCAGACAGAATCAAGCAGTCATCACTACTTTAAAGGCCGCCTCAAACAGCACACTGTGTCTGGTGAAGTCTGGTGGTGCAAGTTAGCGATCGAGGCTGGTGCAAATTGGGTACAAGGCTGGTGCACAGTGGCAAACGAGGCGCTAGCACACCGCCAGACTCATAAAATGTCGCCAACGTTGACTGATGACGCCCAGTCAACAGAACCATGTTGAGTAATGGGTTGTGTCCGCGCAAGCGTAACTGGCTCTTTTTAAGCAGGGGGTGCAACTGTGCAACTGGCTGAAGAGGCCCACAGTAAACGCAAAAACAATTTATGACTGCACGGTACTTGCAATTCGTCGAATTAATTTGGATTGATAAAGCTAACGGCGACGAACGTTTGAAGACCCGAACTGTAAATAGACATGCCGCGCTAACGTTATTGCAGTAAATATAACAATAAGAATTCGAGCAGCAAATATATTTCAAGGAATAAGTTTGACAAATATTTATCATGGAGCTTATTTTTCTCCTCACTATAATTGGAAATTAGAGGGAACCGTAACCGTCCCTAATACTGGTTGGCATTTCAACTGCTCAGTATGCATGAGACAAACTCTCATCCTACTTGATGACCGGAGCTGTGTGATGCCCTGTCCCTTATGAAGCTCCTTTGATAATGGGCCAGTCGCTAATGAAATTTCACATCGCACTTATTTCAAACATGGCAATGATATAACAAAATGGTAAAGAGTGTAATTAGGTGCGGTTGTGAGCCTTCCTGTATGTGAACTGGGCGTGACAGAACATAAGGTGAATGATAATGAATGTGCATTATGCATGTGGCACGTGAAACGGTAGCCGCATAAATGTGTAATGTCGCTGGGGTCTGGGTCATGCATTACCAGTGATAACAAGAAGCCGTCTTTTCTGTCGGAGATTAAAATGCAACAGAATTACGTAACCATAGTAGATTGAGGAATGCTTACTGCATGCATTGACTTTGACGACATATTTTACTATTCACAACACTGCCACAAGCACCAAGCATGCTGCCCTTTGGTCACTACACTCGTTACGAATTCCACCTCCCCCTCTCCTGTATACCAGGATTCATCCCCTGGATCCCACACTACCTTTCCCGATCCCATATGACTCCCCCGATCCCTGACTCCCTCGCCCGCGCTCCTCACCACAGAGTCCACGCACTGCCGATGGGAACGGACGGCTGATCCATCAGATCACCACTGTCCGAGCGTCCACTGATAGCCCCCAGAATACAGAGGACCGCGGACACCGGCCGCAGCCGCACAACACGGCGCCCTGCCAGCCGGAACGTTCCCAGGACACGCCGCTCAGAGCCGCCCAGCTGTGACCGGCCGCGTGTTCACTCCACACTCCACGCACGGCTGATGGATACCTGCTAATTGTTCGACAGAACACGAGAGCTGGGAGCAGAACATGATGGCTTGTTGGATGCGTCACGGCGGGCTTGGAGTGAGTGTTTATGCCGCGAACATTGTGCATTCGCTGCTTGTCCGTACGCAGCATAGTATACGCCTGAATGTAGGCTGTACCGGAGAGTTTCGGTTTTCGTCCATAGATGGCAGCAGCAGTGAGCGCCTGAAGGTATACTGCACCGCATGACACATGGCGTCAGCAGAAGCGGTTGGACAGCGGGGCTGCCCGGGCTGTGCTGCAGGGACGGATTGGGAATACAAGAACATGACTGACTCAGATGGGTGGGAAGATACATGGCTGATTTTTTCACGTTCATTCTGTACGAAATGGTAGCTGATCAGCGCAATAAAAAGGCCTCTATGAATAAAAACCACTTCCGATAGACTTCCTCCATTATGGACGGTAAATCAACTCACTTGTATAAAAGATTCCTCATCCTGTCTCTCACTCTCAATCTCATCCTCTCGCTCGCCCTCTCTCTCTCTCTCTCTCTCTCTCTCTCTCTCTCTCTCTCTCTCTCTCTCTCGACGGCGATGACTCGACAATCCTTGCTCTCCAGATCACCAGAGAACCGTTGCGCCTGACCGCATCGAACTGACGACAATGTGCCGCGCCACGAGTGTCTCCGCGCCGCGTGTGTCGCGCCGCGCGGAATGTGACAAACACGGCGCGGCCGCGCCATTTGTCAGCTGTGGGCGGCGCCGGTGCCGCTCCAGCCGCCGGCAACTAGGCCCGGTCGGCGATAACAGGCCGACGGGGCCTCTGAGGGCCGACACGAGCCTCCATGACGAGACGCCGACGGCACCGCCCACAGTCGGTTCCGACGGATCCGCGACGGTTCCGACAGGGCTGACATTCCACCGAGTCTCATCAGCGGCGAGAACGAGCGTCCAGCGCGACTGTGGACGATAGCAGGGGACGCAGACGCCTCACTGGAGACCGCCGCTGGCCCGAGTGCGTGCTGAACAGTCGTCGGGGAATGAATCCGCCATCTCTAGTAGTTTATGTGCGCGTAGTGCCCCATAACTCACAGCTATGAGCATTGAGAGCGCCGGCGGTAAAAGCCACGCATTCTGACAGGATTTAGTGGGATATATGCGAGAATAGTCACCAGTGTTAGGTGGACGGTAGTTGTACTGTACTACGCAAAGTGATATTGCGGTGCCGACCACGTGCATATGTTTATCCAACTATGATCAGCTAACGAAATAGTTCACTTTTTTCTATTTTCGACGATAAGCCTTTAAAATGAGGTGCACGTTTGGCACCGATCAACAGCATGTTTATTTGGTTTGTTTCCGACAAGAATTTTAAATCAAAGCACTCCGTCAATATTATTACAGCCGTTGGCAGCCTTTTGCTAAGCAATAAACGCAGTCTGCTGCGTTCACCACGGCATTATAGAGACGGTCGGAGCAGGAATATAGTAGACCTGACTTTCCATTCTGCAGAAGCAAAAGCTTCGTGGATAGTCTAGGAGAAGTCTTTTCCTTTCCTAGATTGAGGCTTATTTTTCAATGACTATGTAAGGAAGATGTTGACTCAAGGAGCAGAGAAATAATAACACAGCTTTAGAGCTGAGGGAAGCCATGGCTCCACTGTGAGCCATCATGTGGGCTTCTCTCCACTGTGCACTCCACTCCACTCCACCCCACTCCACTCCACTCCACTCCACTCCACTCCACTCCACTCCACTCCACTCCACTCCACTCCACTCCACTCCACTCCACTCCACTCCACTCCACTCCACTCAGTCGCCGTGGACCGCGGACCAGACATCTCTTCCACCGCTGGCGCCGCCGCACATTACCGGCCAATTGCCACGGCGACAATAGCGCCGCAGGGGTGACGGCGTCCGGGCACCCCGCGGCGCCCTGGTGACGGATGTGCCCGCCATGAGCCGGGGGCGCATCAGCCGGGGCGTCCGCAGCCGCCACCCCACCGGGGAGCGTCTGATGAACGGGCTCCGGGGTGCCCTCCACCGCAAAGTGCATTGCTTCGGTGCATTACTGCAGATTTGTTGGAAGGGCTTTCTGGAATCGTGCATCTGCTGCGGTGCGGTGTTGTCACTTAAAGCGGGGAATCTGGTGTGTGATGTTGGGCTTCGGCTATATTTTGCGAGTTGGTCTATTTTTCGCTGGGATGAATCGATGTTCGCCTCTGATCCTTTCGGAATCCCAGAGGCTGTGATACGGAACTGATCAAAAATAGAATGCTGCTCCGCTTTGATCAATTGTTTCCCATCGTATCTGCCACAGCCGCCCACACAACATCCCCGGAGCGTGTTGTTCTGACAGAACAAAGTCATAATCTGTCAGACTGGATCTGTGGCAGTTGAGCTAAGAACACACACAGCCCGACCTCACCAAACTTAACACTCTACAAAGTAAAACCGAAATTACCACTCACTCCACTCGAAGCAGCCATTCGATTTTACTAGCCTCTCAGAGGCGAGGCTTTCCCGGGTAGACAGGCTACAAGACAGGGTCGTCATAATTTGACAGCAACTCTGGAAGCTGTGGAAAACTGTGCCAAGCTTTCATCTCGTGTCATGTCCCATATCACTGACCACACCACTCTGACAGTTCGACATCAGTTGCTGAGTGACGATGGGGGAGGGGACGGGGGTGACGCTGGTGAGGGTAGTAGAACTCATATTGGCAGTAGTAGTTGCGAGGCTCTGATACCCTTAGAGACGTCAGTCATCCGTCAGAGACGTCAGCCATCTCGAGCAGGCGTCATCACTCTGTCATCACATGCGGCCGCGGCCGTCAGAAGCTGCCAGTGATCCGTCTCGGCGCGGCCAGCCGCCCCATCGGACACGTTCCCCGCCGCTTTCGGTACACACAGGCCGAGTCTGTGTACGGCTCCGGAGGCCCAACACGCTCTCAGAGCGGCGGGGGTCGTGTTTGTATGTGTGGCTGTGTGTTTCCTAGTGTTGACTCGCAGCGTTCACTGACGGCAGAAACAGGTCTGGAAGGGATCTCGGGACGATTTTTGTCATTTGGCACGCTGTGTTTTAGTTTTCTGCAGAGGAATGGTGTTGGGGTGGGGTGTGATGCGTATCGATGTTTACTGCTTTGGGGCGTTGGAAACAGTTTGACACCTCTCGGGAATCCGCGTGATGGTTCGGTTCACTCCTCAGTTTACGATAAAAATTCATCGACACGCCAAAAGTAAGCAATGTACACTATTGCATGGTTGAACGCCATGCCAGTGCCATACAGAATAGCTACATCGTCTCTGCCTCCAGTCTTCACAGAGGTCAGAAAGACACCACTACTAGTGCCCTTCCCGCCGCTCGGATCCACCACATAATCCCTCTCAGAGTCCTACGGCTCTCTACCGACAATTACCCGGCGCACGACTGACCTGAGCTCATCCACGGGCCGTGCCATTACCTCCGACCGGGGGCTAATCGTGCTAATCGTGACCGCGTCGGACCGACAGGGCGCCCATCAGGACCGGCGGCACCGTTAGCGGCCTACGCGGCCGGGAACTATGGCTCTGTAAACGGCCGCCACCCCGCCATCACTCGCCCGGCCCGCCCGAGCCACTCCAGCGGCCACTCGGTGCCGGCAGCCACTATCGGGGAGGCCACAGACCCGCCCCGCCCGCTGATGGACCAAAACCATCTGTCGGGGGTGGCGGCGGGGCGGCGATGGGGGAGGCAGTGGGCGGTGGGCGATGATGCGGTCATACGTGCTCCCAGACGGCGCGTGCCACGAGCAGAGGTAATCGCACGGAAGGAGCGAGGAATGTGTAATTGATGACGGAGCAGACGTAGCACTCATAACTGTCGTATGATGAGGACGGCGATGACGAGTTACGACTGCGGAGGAGTCAGGTGACGTAAAGGCACGCGAGGGTGAGCAATTTCGGCATAACTCGACTGATTGCTGCCGCAGGGATGGCATACGACATCCGCGACATCCGTACTAAGCCCAGCAATGCAAGGCAAGCTGTGAAGTCCGAGGCGTACTCGACAGCTACTGTCACGCTTGCACACACTGGACTGTGATTTAGTAATGTTTGGCCAACAATAAATGTGTGAAGTAGGCGTGAAAGTCACTTTATGAGGCCCGGTGGCCTGATGAAACGATAAAATGTTGAAACAAACACCGTCGATGGGAAAAGGCAGGCCGGGAAAATAAAATACCTTCCACGATAACCGATAATCAGTGTAAAATGTTATACCTTCACAAGCTTGAATGGTGCACACAGAACGATATTTCATTCTGCTTGAATAACTCTTACGCCGGGACTGAGAAATTGTCGCCCAATACCTGGCTTTATGTGTTCATGAAATGATACTCTTCCATGAGTTATAGTGTAATTTGTAAATTATGCTGCCTGATGATGAATGATACTAATAGTGACAGGAAAAGAATGTAATTGTAAATTACAAGATTTATAAATGATACCCGATTATATTTAAAGTTTAAACGTCAAATTCATGGCAGGATAGAAAATTTGTTCTATCTCGACATCACTGATCGATATCGACATCGATATTCACAAGTTCCTATTTTGTTATCGATTAAAGGGATGCAGCATGTAGTTTGCTTTAAACATTCTGAAGAGCAATACACAAAAACAATTTGAACATTGAACCCTTACCTCACATCTCACATCTAATTTCCTTCATAATTATCCAGAAGTCCAGAAGAGGAAACAAAAAGCTGATTGTCGTGGTTGCAATTTAGATTATGCCAAAAGATAATGCATTTAAATGTTGTCCACTTTTTTAAACCCAAGTTCACAATCGTCTCTTTCCGTTCGATTACACAAACTCGGCGCCGGTCGTTGACAACTGAGACAATCATTGATGGAGTCGCTGGCTCTGTGTCCCGACATTTCAATAAACCATCGCCCTCATAAATCATCCATCCCAGCTGGGAGTCCCTCTGGTATAGCCTCCCTCTGAGCTGACAGACCGCGCGCGCCAGCCTCGGAGTGGCCCGGGGTGACCCACTGAACCCACCATGGGCGCAGCTGACCCTCAGCGGAACCCAGTACTCAGCACTCGGCACTCTGCACCCAGCACTCAGCAGCGCTTCGGCTGACTCCTTCGGCCCCTGCTGGGAGCTGCAGGAAGACCTGGAGCCTTGCCTGGAGCCATTCCAGGGCTGTCCATTCAGCGGTCACAAGATCGACAGTCTACACCGGTCTTCAGTCTGTGTGTAGCGATAGTCGTGTCACCATATGGCAGCGCAGGCTCGCCATATGGCAGCAGCTCGCGCCCGGCCGGCGCCACGGCCGCTGATGAGGTGTATCTGTTTATGGTAAACAGGCGTCTGGGGAGTCGGGAAGAGAGGATGACCGGGAGAGGGTGGGGACGCGACTCCCGAATTGGCAACTCATAGCCGCTGCTTACAAGGGGTTACTGTTTCCATTGAACCCCGACCACATCCGCCAGCGCGCATATCTGCCGACGATGCTTGAAAATGGAACATGGTGAGCGACCAGCAACGGCAAGTCAACACCTGCGGACCATCTTTTCACATCATGAAGTTAATGGCAGCGCACGGCACATGGTTAAGGTGATTAAAAGTGCTCAGCGGGTTAACAAATTAACGATTAAGTTAAACCCGTGACGATAAGCATATCAGTAATAACCCATCTTGCTCTCATAGGATTAGTTTTGTAGCCTCGTAATTATGAATACTAATCCATGATTAATATGCAATAGCTCTACGTACGATGCCAGCGTTGCCTGCATAATGCATGGCCACGACATTTCAGCATGTCACCGGTGATTTAACGCACATCGCTTGTGAATTACCGCATACAACACCCCATAACGTCAGGCCATTCACCCCGTTTTTAAAACCCACCGTGCGTGTGTTTTCCACCCTACAGCTGGCCTCAATCTAGCTTTGATACCTGTCACAACTGTCTCGAGCCCCTCGCGACGGGTCGCCGGCCACCGTCGGCTACCCGTCAGACTAGCGGCGGCGGTGGCGGCGCGGTGGTGACAAAAAACCCGCCCGGGCCCGACGGTCCCCCACCCCAGCATCGATCGTCGGCACCGACGCCAGCCCGTCGTCCCGCGGGCTCCCCATCCAACGGGATCAGCGCACGAGCGGCCGCACCCCACCGGAGAGATGTGTTGACGAAAACCCGACGCGCCGAACTAATTTGGTATTCGCGGCACAAAAACGACCCCAGGAAAGCTTTCTGATCAGCACGGAAATGAATGCGTCTCGGGATCACAGGCATATCCAGGTTTCAGGCCGAAAAGAGGTGACGTTTTTACGCATGGCTTCCCTACTGCTATCAAGTGGCTTGTTTTTCGCAACTTTTTGCGTTGTTTCTGTCACTGCCAACAGACAGCACCACCCGCGCTGCAGCGTCGTCTCCACCCCGGCACGGAGGTGCAACAGATATGACGAGCCGGACGCGCGCAACGCACGCCCGCCCATCTGTCATAATCTGACAGAATGTTAAACAAGGCAGGCGGCATCATCATTCTCCGCGCACAGGAACACCCAACAGCGGCGCATCTACTGACAAGAAATAGACGAACTACTGCGCCGGCTCGGCTCCCAACAACGCTACTGTGGACACGGGGCAGCAGCTCAGCAGCTATATTTGAGTCCCGACCGACACGGGTGACGTACAGGTGAACCGTCACCGGGTCACCCGGGACCCACAGCTGTCACTGGGCCACCAGAGACACCCAGCTGTCACCGGGACAGGTCACCAGAGTGACAGCTGTGTGGGCGGTCACCCGGTTAATCGGACAGTCTGTCTCTGAGGACAACCGGAGCCGCGTGCCGCGCTGTCGGGCGGGTGCGATCCGACCCGGGTGTGCCGATTTTTGCTCCAGGTGCGATCAGACCCACCCAGGGCGCGATCCGGTCCCGATCGTGGCGTCTCTGTCGTCGGCGATGGTCCGTCGATCGGTCGTCTGTTGGCGCTTCGCTCTGAATAATGCAGTCGGCGCTCTCCGGGGACGCGGCCGGCGCCGCCGCCCCGTCCGGTCTGATACGATGTGACGTCTGACACGGTCGGCAGCTGACGGGGAGGGGTGTGCAGAGGGGCGCCGGGCACAGCCAGGTGCGTGGCCACCGGCTCGCAGCGTAACGACCACAATTAACCGGGTATTGTTCATTAACTAAGCGATGGAGCACGCTCGCGGGCCGTGAAAAGCCCGTAATGAAAGGTGTGCAAAGTGGTCGCTTTGTATCGGCGGCGGCTGAATGAGGTGCGTGTAATTTGTCGGTGCGTACTACTGGTCAGTACAGCGCGCAGACAAGGCGCAGGTATGATTAGAGTGACTCAGCGTCGGATGAAACCGAGCCGCCCTGCGCCGCAGCAGGAGTTTTAAAACTGCTGGGAACCACTTCAAAGGCAGGCAGTTGTAAGTTGGCGGCGATGCTCTTTCTGACTGCCCTCATTAGGTTTTCAGAGCTTCTCTAGGTCTCAGCAACTTCAAACGAAATCAAAGCTCTCAGCGAAGAGATTGCATACATTTCTGGGCAAATATTTAGCCATAGGATTACACAGATGCAAATCCGGAGCTAACGTGTTAGAACATCAACGATTCAACAGACCGCATGTGGGTGGCAAACAAGCACATCACATCCATAAATCTATTTTTGGAGCATCTTTCTTTTTAATTTCAAATCAACCAACAGCCCCGTTTGCGTCACATTTAAAACAGCTCTACATTCATAACTTGATTCAGTCATCAGCAACAGATGTACTGTCTCAAACACACGACTTCCGAGCTCGTCAATTATTTTCTCAAGACGCCGAGCAAACAACCAGAGACATTTCACCACGAAACAGCGGTGATTAATTTGTCGCATCAAATAAATCATCAGAGCAGGGTGCGTTTGCAGCCGCGTACGTCCGTTATTTCACACTGCTCCGCTATACGGGCCGTCTAGCAGCGCCCCCCGTGGCCTCGAGCAGCTGGGCCGACTCCCACTGCGAGCAGCGACGCCGAGCGCTGCTCCCCGAGTCCCCTCGCCCCGGTCTCTCACTCAGTTCACACACGCAACTCTGTGCGGCACATCGCAGGAGCGCGCGGGCAGAACTGCAGTCAGTGTTCATCCTTCGAGACATTGAGTCACAGGGTATCAGCTCACAGGGACGCGTACTCACCAGTCGTTCCCGGAGACATTGACATAAACTCGAGACAACCTTGCAATCAAGCTTGCACAGACAGTGAAAAGTTTTTTTTTTTCGTAGAACTTAGTATTCGAGATATGCAAAAGAGCTTGAGCTTTCCGAAGACAGACTACGTGGAAGACAGACTCTGAGACTGCGCTTCTCACGGAAAGTTTGCAACATCAGCTATACATTTTTGAACGCCTCCATAACGTCCTGCGTTTGAAGAGACTCCGGATACGCTGTCTCCTACGGCTGGTCGTGCTATGTACTCCCTCTCACCTACGCGCCGCTGACAGCGACGCACCCCGGGCAGACGAAAAGTTATTATCTCCCCGTCGATCCCCGGTTAGATAGAAAGGGCGTCTGGCGACTGTCACTTTCCACAGGGATCAGACGCTGGGAGACCCCAGGGTGGCAAAAGCAGTTCAGCGACCCTCCCCGCCCGCCCTGCACCCCCGCCCGGCGGCGTCGCTGTCGTCTGGTTGACGCTGCTGTAGGATCGATGCTGCTTGAAAAGGACGCAGCGCCGCTGCCGGCCAGGCACGGCTCAATTAGAGTCGTTGGACCTCCAGCGGCGAATTACGTCCGCCGGCAGCCTGTCGGGCGCTCCAGTCCGGCGCGGCGGAGCGGGGCGGCGGGGGGCGCTCACTCACTGCCGTCAGAAGCAGGTGGTCACAGCCGGTCCGTCGGCCGGCCGGCAGCGCGCCACGGCTCAGCTGCGCCCTGCCGGACGCCATCAAACGGCAGCGGACGCCATCGGCGGCGGACAGCGATCGGCCGGCCACTCAGCCGCTAATGGCCGGTGGAGCACGGACGCGCGCCTATTGCTCACGCAGACACACCGCCGGCGGCGCTGGCCTGTCTTTTATGGCGGAGACAGGCCATTTTAGATAAGGTCAACCCGAACCAAATCGGGTCTGCCGGTGCCAGATACAGCCGCGCCAAAGAGCGCTCGCACCGGCGTCCCGGTGATGCGATCTCTGGCGGCTGCAGCCAGCGGCATCTGTTCAGTATTCACCTATGGGAGGGGACTGCGCTACGGCCTGTATGGGGCGGGAGCTGGTCTGTAACTATGTATGGCTCTGTAATAGACAGCTGCAGCTGGAGTGCTCTCTCCATCCCAGCTCTTCGCGGACAGCTCCGATGACACTCGGCAGCAGGCCGCGCTCTCGAAGGGACAAAATATAAGCTCCGCGACGGGCTCTGAGTGTCGCCAGCCGGCGGAGCTCCATTCAACTCGTCTGTCCCTCCCCAGCCCTCGGGGTGAGTCGACCGACAGGGCTGTCCCGGGGCATTGTCTGTCGGCGCCAGTCCGGCGGGGAGGGCCGCCGCGAGAGAGAGAGAGAGAGAGAGAGAGAGAGAGAGAGAGAGAGAGAGAGAGAGAGAGAGAGAGAGAGAGAGAGAGAGAAGAGAGAGAAGAGAGAGAGAAGAGAGAGAAGAGAGAGAGAGAGAGAGAGAGAGAGAGAGAGAGAGAGAGAGAGAGAGAGAGAGAGAGAGAGAGAGAGAGAGAGAGAGAGAGAGAGGTGGTGCAGGCCTCCTATGCATTATACTAGTAGGTGACGATCCCAGACGACCACGGGATGCAGTGGGACGAATCAGCCCATTTTGACCAAATGAGAAGAATGTCACGACAATAATGTCAACATAGAACGGTCAGGAATAGATCACAAAGAAACCATTTTGAGCGTCTGTTCTTAGGAAATAAATAATCTTCACCCACATAATACCTTTACAAATAATGGGCAATATACCTGGCTCGTGCCTCGTAATTGTGCTGTAATGCAATTCGTAAAGGTTTCTTCACTTGATGCAAAACGCACAGAAAAGAGGCCGGGATGCATCATCGCATGCAACAGTGCTTACTGCTTATCATGGCTAGTAATTGAATACCGATTCGGCTCTCTTTGTAAACAACCTGATGACACATTGCTCCGCTAAAAACGGCGTTGCATCGCCTTTGTATCGGCGAAATGGCTCGCCTCACATCCTTACAGACGTATCTGGAAGAAGTGTTTTTCTCCCGTGCCGGCGCATTGTATGATGACAGCACGGTGGCACAAGAACTCAATAGCCGGTCAGTTTTTCCTGCCGCACTGCGAGTGGTAGGTATTGTTACGTCCGGGATTGAGGGCGCCTGTTGGAAGGCCGCCGGCGGGACGGAATATAGAATGACCGGACTGCACGCCCGAGGCATCAGGCAGTGCCCACAGGCAGTCCTGTCTATATGTACGTACACGGTACGTCCTGTGCGCGGGCACGTCAGGGCGGTTAGGGCCTGAGAGTGTGGGGGCGCTGTGGCATGTAGGTAAGAGGCAGATGTGGAGAGATAAAGGGGCAACAACAACGTCCTAGCTAGTCGAGCTTCCGAGACCCAATGATGATCAAGAGGCCTTACATAACCCCACTTACGGCTTTCCCAATTCATATCCCTTCCGACTTCTCTTTTTTCTCCTTTCTCAACATATTTCGCCTCCTTCATACCTCCCTTTCTCTCATCCTTTCTCCCATCCTTGTCCCACCACACCCATCCCCGTCTCTCCCCCTCTCCCCCGCCCGGCCAGGTGTGGTGACACAACAGTTCGGTGCCATTTCCGGTCCCTGCCGCACGGTGTTTATTTGTGCCCATCTCTGAACACGGACCGTTTTTGTCGACGGCCTCGATCGCACAAAAGGAGGACGGGTGGAACATCACGTGCATTGGGGACACGCAATGGCACGGAAGGGTTCGCGATCAATGGAGAGTGCACATGCAATTGATTTGGTGCTGCAAGTCATCGTGCACTTGGATGAATACAATGGCACTGGAAGAGCACATGCAATACTTTGCTTGTAGTTTTGTTTTGATGCAGACATAAATTTAATTCAGTTCGTACGAAAATAAAATCAAAGTGTAACAAAGTCGGAAAGTAGGGAACGAACTCGGAATGGGGCTGCAAATAAATGGGTTATTTCGTGGACGATTCTGGGAATTACCCAGCGAGGATTTCAGTTTAATGCTGAAAATTGTGGCCGATCTTTAACGACTAGACTCGTCCATTTTTATTGCACATTTCACCATGTTCTCAATGACTGGCTTCGCAGAACAGTGAAAAATCTCCATCGGACGACGAAGTTAGGCAATTTCCGAGACATCAAACGCAGAAAGGCCATTACTCCAAAATTACGGCCACGTCGTAAAGCATTTTAACCCTCGCCGGCCGAGGGGGGGGGGGCGGGTGCCGCCCCCCCATAGGGTTTTTTCGCGATAGCTCCGAACACGCTGGCGATAGAGAGCTGAAACTTGGCATACCTGACCTTTGATCCAAGCCGCATCTTTTGACACCAACCGCATTTTTGGGTCAGGTCAGGTCACTGACCTATGACGTCATAAGTGAACCTCTGCACGGTCTTCAGATGTCGCAACTTCGCAACGCCCTCACTGCCAGAGGAGATGTCACAGGGAAATGAAACTTGCAGGATCTAGTATCCATTATGAGTCCCACAACTTGTATATCTCGGATTTTTCCTAAAGGTCATATGAGGTCAGGTCATTTTCGTGACCTCACCATTATAAGTCAATGGGGAAAAATTCAAACTGCTATTCTGGCGCCGGGAACGATCTCCAACTATCTCAAGCACACAGAATCGTGATTTGATGCACTCCTTGCAAGGTTAGATGCGTCACTTTTGCAATGTTGACCTTGCGTGACGTCATTTATGACGTCATCAAGGTCAAATTAGTTTTTCGTCAATAACTCTTGATCAAATTGAGCTAGCGAGTCGGGGAAAGCACCAATGGACTCAGGAAGGCCTGCCGAATCGAATGATATGCGACATGACCTCTTTCGACCAACTTCGTGACCTGGGGGTGCTGACCTGACCTTGACCTGAGGTCAACACCCCAAGTTGACCTGACCCGGACAAAAAGTATATCATTCGACGCGCCTGAGCGAGGCGAACACGATGCTGCCAAAATCGGCGCTCTGCGGCCGCTTTTTGCGAAGTTATTCACCAAAAACTGAACCGTACCTTGGGGCACTTGACCTGACCTCAGAGGTCACCGGTTGACCTAGGACCTTAAAATCGGGTACCAATCTCTGCGTCTCGTAACGGCGCACACGCTCGTTTTTTCCGCGACGCGCTAGCTCCACCAGGGGCGAAACGGCGAGGGGGGGTCGTACCCGCCCCCCCCCCCCTCGGCCGGCGCGTATGTAGAAAACCAATACGTCCGGCGAGGGTTAAGCCTTCTTGGCTATAATGGCTGTGACAGTTTCAGCCAAGGAGTTGCAAAACATCCCGAAGGCCCGGGCACGTGCGCGTCTGCTGGCCGGCCCCCCGCTGTGGCTGTCTCCTGTGGTGCGCTGTCGGCGGTTCGGCGACTGTCGCCCTGCACTGAAAAAAAAATTTACTCAGGCCAGGCATTACTCAGTAATAACTCATGAAGAAACTCAGTGAATACGATAGTGGTGCTCACTTATTGGCTGATCTAACTCACATCACCAGGGTGACTTCGTTATGCGTGAGTTCTGAGTGCTTAGTTTCGTGAATTCGAACTGAGTCGGAAATGAGTTTTGCTTGGGCAAATCTAGTTTCCTGCGCAATGCATGAGTTCTCGCGAATTCACGTGCAGTTGTGCGTGAGGTACCCCCGGCTTGAAGATGCGCGCATGCGCGGCAGGGTGAGTTTCCTGCGTGATGCGTGAGTTCGCGTGATGAGTATTATAGCCGTTGCGTTCGAAAACCGCGGCGCGCGCTTCAGTCCGTTGTGGCGCGGTGACTCGCGTAGTTCACGTTGAATTGTTGAGGCTATTGTAGACGATAGATTAGAGATTGAATAGATTAGATTGAATTGTAGAGCAGTAGACGATAGATAGTAGACGGACGTGTTTGAGAGGACTCTAGTATTCTGTTGATTTTGCCGGAACTAAACTGTTTCACGACCTGGAAATGGTATAGAATCGTTTGGAATTTAATATCGATTGTCCGGCTACAACTTTCACAGTAAAATATCATGCAGCCCATTAGATATTAGCGTTTCAAAATGATACAATTTTGACCTATTTTCCGAAAATCATTGTTGTCAGGACTGCTCATTTACGCTTGATTTTTTGGAACAGGCTCGTGAGTATCAATATCCTGCGTACCTGCACAGCTCATCATAACACAGGAAAAGAAGGCAAAACGCTGAAGAAATACGATCTATTCCTGAGCCATGACAAACCCTGCCGAGGTGGTAGAAGTTGACAGCATTCTGTCAAACATTAGCATCTTTTTCAATCAAGAATCACTTTCGGCCAAAGAAAAACTCGCAACGTTAGATGAGTCGTCTCTTCGAAATCTTCGAGATCAACTCCACTTGCACCTGGTAGACGCAATACCAGCTATCGCAGGACGACCTCTAACGAAGCGTATGCCAGGGAATGTATCGAAACTGGTTGATGATTGTTGGGCATTTGGTGCATCGATGGCCCAAGAAGCACTTCTGAAGGAAGCAGACAGTGTTCTGAAGCCGCCGGATCGTCGTGCTCCAGCCAGTCTCGGCCAATCTTCCTCGGCCACACAAACTTTGTCGCAGACTGACTCCGCAAATATGGAAGCAATGCTGGACAACATGATTCGGTTGGATCGAGAAATTCAAGATCTCCGAGTCTCAGGGGGGAAAATGAAAGCAACTATCGCGGCCCAACAGATTCGCATTGCTAACCTGGAGGAGCGCGTGGCAAGGTGTGCGACCAATGAGGAAAGCCGAGCTGTCAGGTGTGACATGGCGCCTCCTACCGGTTCCAGCTCATCAGACCGACTGCCCCCTCAGCACGCTTTGATAGTAGCAGGCACTTCAAAACCTGTAGCGGAGGCAGTAAACACTGAAGACTGCTCAGCGCCAGCCGACGTCCCAGCGGATTCCAATACCAGCGAAGACTCTGCGGCTTCAAGTGTGACTCACCCGAGAGAGTCGGGCAGCGGTCCAGACGCAGCTGAAGCGGGAACAAGCCCTCCCTCAACCTCACAGACAGGAGCAGCAGCTCAGGCACCGGCACAACCAACAGAACCGGAGTCCAACAATCCAGCCGCTCCAGCCAACGCAGTTAGGGGTGACTCTGCGACCACCTCAGCCCACCCTGCTGCATGTGAACATATCGAATCTGCGTCCTCTTCGGAAGAAAACCGTGCTGGAACTGGACAACGAGACTCCAATCGTCCTACCAAGTCACCACCGAGCTTCGCCACTGAGATGACCCGCAGCCTCGACATTGATAAGCTCGCCGAGGCTATAGTCGCTCAAATGAAGCGGCGCTCCGGTCCGCCTGGCACCGACTGTGACAGCGACAGCGAAGAGTCGGTAGCACAGCCCCAGCAGCGTCGATTGCCATATAGAACTAGCAGCGATTCAGCTCCTCTGCCTCCTCCCGGCCCGAGCACAAATCGTGGGCCCGTCCAGTGTAGCGTCAGCATTGATAACGTCGGCGCACCTGCCTCTGCGGGCACCGGTAGCGTGGCTGACATTAGAGTTACGCCCCTGAGCCCATCACCTGCTACCTTCATCCTAGAAGGGGTCAACTCTGACACCCCTGACAGCACAGTGCACAGGGTGGTATCCAACGTCGTGCGACATCTCAGCGGATTCAGAAAACTAGACCCTCGGGGTGAAACCAAATGGAAGTCCTTCCTTTTCTCAGCTGATAGCTGTGACCAAGAACTTGTCCTTAATCCAGCTAACTGGCCACTTGGACTCCGGGTAAGGAAGACGGATATACACACGAAGGACCATGTCACCTACGCGACGCTCGGAAAGCATCCGTCGGAACCCGCTCGCACTACCATGCAGCAAAAGCCGCAACGTGGGCGCCGAGGACAGACTCAGCATCAGCAGAGGAATCGCCAGTTCAACCCGAGTCGCCAGCTGCCTCCGGAGTTTCAAGGTCGCCAATCTCTACAGCAGAGAAACTGGAGGCAAGGGCAGGAAATGGAACGGCGGCTACCTCTTTGCCCACCGTGGGCGCAGCCCCAAGGCCAGACTTCATGGGAATGCCAGTCTCCCAACCAGACCAGACCAGTTCAACAGCCAGCTGAATGGCAGGGGCTGCATGCGCAGCAGCAGCTGGCACAACCGCAGTGGCTAGAGCGAACCCAGCCCTGGCAGGCTCCTCCCGTGCCTGCCTGCCCGTATCAGTGCCAGACCCGGCACGGGCTTCTCCCGCCGCCGCCGCCGCCGCCGCCGCCGCCGCCGCCCCCACCACCACCACCGCCGCCGCCGCCGCCTCCGCAACAGCCGCAAATGCAGGGGCTTCAGCTGCAGCAGCAACGACAGACCAGCGGAGGTTTTTCGTGGCAGCACCATGATCAGTGTCAGCCAAACCTCTTTCGAACCGATAGCTGGCCAAGCCTCCCGCACCGGCAGCAGCATGACTCGCGAAAATTCAGAACTTCCGACACAGCAGTTCTCCCAGCCACCGCCATCATGCACGGTAACGGAACCTGGTTCAGCCAGTAACTCTAAGCTTACGGCAGTGGACCAACAAAGCACTCGTCAGTTTCGCATCGGCTCCTACAACTGTGAGGGCTTTCTAACTGCAGCCGCTTACATTATTGACCTACTGGCTGACCTAGACATACTTTTCTTATCCGAAACGTGGCTCTCTTGCGCGGAAGCAAATTTGATCTGTAATATTTTGTTTAGCTACGGTGCTAATGACATTGAAGTGTTGCAGACATTTGCTATGGACACTCCGCCCGGTGTCGGGGAAGGGCGACGGCACGGTGGCACTGCCATGCTCTGCAGGAAAAGCGGTCTCCTCACCTTCTCCCAATTGCAATCTGGAGACTCACGATTGCTGGGGGTACAGGTGAACGCTGGAGTTAGGCCACTTTTAATCATCATTGGTTGCTATATGCCTTATTTTTGTGGGTCTTTCGAGCAACTAGACAAGTATCGTGATACATGTGCGAGCCTGGAGGTTTTAATGTGCGCTTATCGAGCTGTTACGCACCTCGTGCTGGTAGGTGATTTTAATTGCCCTCTCCCTCGGCTGCCACTGTCCCAGCGGCCGGCAAGTTGGGCCCAGCTTCGCGGCTTCAATGCCTTCAGTCTGGAAATGCAGCGGCTGCTTGATCTCCAGGATCTAATCGTTGCCGAATTTTGTTTTGAGCAGTCTGAGACTTTCACCTATCAGCGAGGAGGACATCAAACCCACATAGATCACATTGCTGTGCCCCACTCATTTGTCGGCAGCAAACTCCTATCGTGCAAAATACTTTCTCCGTGTTCTGATAACCTCAGTCCTCATCTGCCAATGTGCTGTATACTATCTCTCCCAGTTGGCCACACACTTTGTGCACCCAAAGCTCGAGATGATTACTCCAGTCACCGTGTAGTGTTAGACTGGAGCAGCGATGAAAGGAATGATGCTTACTGCAGACGCCTCGCGGATCTGCTGTCAGCGCGTATCCCTCACTGCTCCACGGTAAATGAACTTGACAGACAGCTGACAGCTTCCATTCATGAGGCTACTGCCGATGTTGGATGCTCTAGAGGCTGGAAGCCACCTAAGTCCTGGTGGACTCCTGCGGCATCAGCCGCCCGTGACAGGGCCCGATTCTGGCACTGCTTGTGGACTGAAGCTGGTCAACCGCGGAATACCGTGTTGCATGATTGTTTCCGAGCAGCACGTCGAGCATATAGACGAGCGCGTTCAGAGGCGGCGCGCTCCAAGGCTGACACTGGTGCCCGCATTCTGTCGGCGCTACGTCGTGATCGAAAGATCAGGGCATTCTGGCGGCGCGTGGAAATCGCACGCCGTGGCTCAGCTAGCCCGCGCTCCACGCTCACAGCGATGGACTTCAGAGACCATTTCGGTCTTATTCACACCGACGATGAGACACTCTCATCAGAGCAGGAGGGAGTGCATAGGCGAGTTCTGGCTTTAATGGATGAAGCACGAGCTTACCCGGGTCCCGGTAAGCGAATTTCTGCCGAGGAAGTCGCGCGTCTGCTACCACAGTTGAATCGTGACGCGTCTCCTGGTCCCGACGGAGTCTCGGCAGAACACCTCCTGTACGGGTCCTCTCCAGTCCTCCTGCAGGCTCTCAGCAGCCTTCTAACCGCATGCCTAAACGAAATGTGTGTGCCAGATAGTTTTACGAAAAGCACAGTTGTGCCGCTGATAAAGAAAAATGACCTTGACCCCAACTGCGCGGACAGCTACCGACCAATCTCTCTCGTAGGCACAGTTTCTAAACTACTAGAGTTGATTTTGCTAGAAGAGTTAGGCACCACATTCCGCCCGTCTGAGCTTCAGTTCGGTTTCCTATCTAAGCGCGGCACAAGAGAGGCAACCATGCTTGTACAGGAGACAGCACAGTATTATCTGTCTCGTAAATGCGCTGTGTTTGTTGCGAATCTGGACGCCCGAAAATGTTTTGACCGCATATGGCACTCTGGCGTCCTACTGAGGGCAAACGACTATCTGTCTCCGCGGAGCTGGGCTCTCCTTGCGTACTGGTACACACATTTAACAACGCTAGTCCGATTCGGTGGAGCGCTTTCAGACACATTCGATGTACGCCGAGGGGTGAGACAAGGAGCTCTCTTGTCACCCTGCCTTACTAACTTGTTCCTGCTGCCACTGATCCAGCAGCTTGATGACAGCGGACTGGGCCCGTCGGTACATGGCCATCACATTCCCGTAGTGGCCTATGCAGACGATCTGCTGTTGATGTCAAATAACGTGCGAAATCTTGACATTGTGACAACTTTCTCAGTGAGCTCTAGGCTAGAATTCGTCCACACGAACCCTCACTTAACAAAAAGTCATTGTTTTATATTTGGAAAAGAACTACTGGCTCAGGTGCCCCGATGGGTCTTATGTGGTCAGACCTTGTCTCTTAGACAAGAGACAGAGCATCTGGGTGTACAACTTCAATCGCAGCTACAGGCTACAGGCCATATCAGCGCAAGAATGCGCCGGGGAAGAGGTGCTTTCTTCGGCCTCACGCCGGCCGGCATGTTCAATTCGTATTTGACTGCAGTGGACAAGGCCTATCTTTGGCGTATGGTAGTATCGCCAGCTCTGCTTTATGGATGCGCTGTGTGCTTTTTAAGGTCAGAGGACATATTACGTCTTGATTCTTGGCAGGCGACTGCAATCAAGTCGGCCTTGCGTTTGCCTCGCACAGCGCACCATACAGCTCTACTGGCGGCACTACGGATTCCGAGTGTGCAGGAAGTTCTCCGTCGAGCTTTATTCAATACTTTCAGGGACGCGTTTCGCGGGGAGCATCGCCTTCGTCGTGTTTTGTTAAGTGATCTGGCTCACACTGCGCTCAATTCGACCCGTTTGCACTGCCCAGGCTCACTTGTACGAGGGGGTATCGAAAAGTTCTGATCATCACATAGAAGATATAGACCGATTTTGATGATTTTTGGTCGGTATTAAATTTGGTTCTCAAGAACAATGTTCCCGCAAAGAAAATCCTGAGAAATGGTTTTATCTTATGTAGGAGAGACTTAGAAGTAAAAAAGATGAGTATTGGGCCCATTGAGGACCGAACCGTCATCCAACTAATGCATTTGAAACGGTATCACACTGAGAAAATACATCAAGAACGTGAAGTTAGTTTATGGCGAGGAAAGCCCATCTCATGCACTTACCGAAAATGAAGAAACAATTTTCAACTTGGTTGCATGGCCTTTACAGGGGAGTCAAGAAGTGAGTGACTACCAGTGACTGACAAGGTGGTGACTGTGAAGGAAGTGGAGGACCTCATACTTACAGATCGTCGTGTGACCTTTCAGATGATTGTGCAACAGAAAGGTCTCAATGCTGGCAGTGCCAGAAAATATTATCAGCGAAGAACTACAGACGATAAAAGAGTCAGCCCGCTTAGAAGTTCGTGTGTCTACTTTGTTCTAGAAAAAAGTGTCTTAGCCTTTGGAAACAAAAACTAGGTCTTTTTTTTAGGAAATTGAAGACATCTTCGATCGTTTGATGACTTGTGACGAATGCTGGGTCTATGTGTATGATCCAGAGACAAAAAGATGATCAAGAAGTTTAAGCACGGCACATCTGTCCTTCTTAAAAGGCGAAGATGCAGAAGCCGATATGGAAGGTCAATGCTGTCAGTGTTCTGGATCTGGCGTAGGATAGTCATTACCGACTGTCTTGATGATGGTCGGATAATGATAAGCAAGCACTACTGCACACTTTTGAAGAAATTGCAAGATGGCCTCAAGCAGAATCACCGCAAAAAAAGCCCAAGAAAGATGCTTACCCTCGCCGACAGCGCCCCCGCCCATTCGTCCTGAGCTGCGATTGAAGAAACAACAGGATGTGGACATTAAATCCTACCGCATCTAACAAATTCACCTGACCGGGTATTAACTGACTCTTGATTGTTACGAGAGATGAAGAATCCGCAGTATGACCGGTGATTTAAGGACAGAAATGACGTCATTGATGAGGTGGAGCAGTGATTTACGGGACAGTGCGAAGGTCCTACAATGACCGCCTGAGGCAGTGCAAGAACCGATGCAATTAGTTTGCGGTCGTGTGTGGTGACTTGTGAAGGAGTAATGTACATCATGTAAAAAAATCAAATTTCTATCACACCTAATTCATGGTAATGATCAGAACTTTTCGATACCCCCTCGTAAGTCATATGCTCTCACTGTGTGGGATGAACTATGAAACACTATTGAGAGTTGCTGGGGGGCATGTGTCACGAGACCTGATTAGCGCTCCCAGACGAGTGGATGGTATTGCCGACTCACTGCGCTGGCTACTGGCCCAGAACAATGGCGACGCCTGGGCCATGATCCATATGCTTGTCTTACCCCAACGAGTGTCATCGTAGCACTCCTGTTAAAGTTTGCGGGATTACTGGTTTGCGCTGAACAGGCTGCATGGAACAGCTGTTTGTACGTCTTTGTGTCACATGAATATGATGTGTATTGTGTAACTGTGTGAGACACCTTGTATTGTATCATGCCAATATGCTTTGTCCCTATATGATGGGATGTTAAATAAAATTGATTGATTGATTGATTGTGAAATTGTGCAGGAGAGTGCAGGAGCGGGGAAGGCGTGCAGCGAAGGATGGGACGGGTAAGTTATCTGTGAAGAGCTCGGTGATTGTCGATGAAGCTTTTATCAATCGCATGCGCCGCGGAGAACAGGGAGGTGAACTGATGGACCAGCAGACATTCCCCGCCGGCGTCAGGAGGTCGGTGCCAACCGTGAACGGCGGAGCAGATCGATCGAGAAACTGAGGGATACCTACCCGGCATAGTTCGAAAAAGAAGAGGTGAGTTATGTTATATTTAAATAAAAAAACATGTTTGTGGGATAATGTTGTCCTTATCCTAAAAGAACGTTCATTTGACCCTTTTTACCTCTTTAAACAAGAACTCCGTCACGACCCGATGTTTTTTTTTGGGGGGGGGGGGGCGAAGGTTGTTTGAAGTCGATTCTTTCCATGCAGCATCCATAGGCACAATGTTAAAAATGTAAAATATTGGGGGACACGTCCCCCGTACCCTCCCCCCCCCCCGGTGGTGGAGCCCATGGTCTTAATTCCGCTCATAGGTGTAGCAACGTATCTCTTTGGTGAAGGATACCTTTCACCAAAGTTTCAGATTGGTGAAGGATCCTTCACCAATCTTGGACAATGCAAGGGAGGGTCTTCACCTACCTATGCTTAGAACCACTGGATTCGACGGTTGATCAAATGTCTGTTTTTTAACCCGCGCCCGGCTGGGGGTCATGGATTTCCACGCCCTGCTGGGGGGGGGGTGTTTGAACACCCCCCCCCCCCTTCTAACTCGGCTCCTGGGCCACGTAGCGATACGCAGAAGGCGGCGTTCGAAAGAGCGCCAAAAATAATGATGAAATCACTTCGGTCACTTTTTTGGTCAGGTCAAAGGTCAGGTCACCAGAGGTCATTGAAGGCAAAATTTCGCCGATTTCCAGGTCGAATGTCGACAATTTCCAAGAAACCAACGCATAGCTCGGGAACCAATAGAGCTACAGCGCCACGGAAAAGCGCATTCGATAGCCCTATTAACGCCCTTTCTGAGTAATTCTCTCAGATTTGACCTAACGTCAACGGTTTTGCCTGCAGGGGGCAAAAACTGCAAAAATAGCAGATTTTTTCGGAAAAATTTTCTGCAATAACTTTTGACCCAAGCCTTGTACGAGCTTACTTTTACCGGCATCGAGTTCCTCTCGTCAAGACGCATCGAATGAACTATAACTTGACCTTGAAAGGTCAACTTGAAAATTTGACCTCAGGTCAAGGTCATGACCTGACCGGACATTGTCATGTTGCATATTAGTGGATCTGCATCGTCGAGCTGAACATATATAAGGCGTTTTCATCGCTCTAGCATGCCTCTTTCAAAAGTTAGTCGCAAAAAAACTGTTAGATACCATTCGTGACCTGAGATGACCTTAGGGGCATAAACAGGGGTCACGGGTGCCGTTTTCATGTTCAGTGTGTCAAAGTTACTTGTAATTTAGTGTTTGAGAGTGTTTAGAATGACTTTTGTCCGAAAAAGACGGTTTTGAATTTTCTCCCATTGACTTATAATACCTAGAGAGGTCGCAAAATTGACCCGACCTTAGGTCACCGATATGAAAATTCCGAATTTTGTACATACTGTTGCACTTATCAATTGCTGAAAGCTTCAAAGCGATCCGTCACTTGGTGTAGCTATGGCATACATTGAAACATTTTATGATGTGTTTATGAAGTGAGGTCACTTGTAGCGACCTGGTGACCTGACCTTGAAGGACCCTGGTCTGAAATTTTCACAAAATGTATAAAATTGATAGACGATAAGGTGCCGCCGTTTTTCAGATATCCGCGAAAACCGCAGGGGGGGGGGGGTGGGTGTTCAAAAACCTCCCCCCCCCCCCTCCCAGCAGGGCGCGGGTTAACACACTTTGACCATTTGCCCCAGTAGTCAAAATTCCTTAGCCGAGGCCCTGATTTACATCTTGCTGTCATGGCAAGATGCACAATTCAGTTTTAGGCAGGCATTGAAAATTTGACGTTAATGGGATGATAAGGGCGTAAGATATCTGCAAAAAACAAGGGGTTGGCGAAATTCGCCCCCCCCCCCCCCGCTTGCACTGTGCGTGTTGGTTGGCACGGTCCTGTCCCTTTTCATAAGGTTCAGGTGGCATCCTTCACCAATATTTTTGGCGCTCCTACACCCATGATTCCGCTCGCTGAACCGTTTAAGATTCTTTTGTCTCGTTTGTGCTTATTATTTTTCCACTGTTATTATTTTTTCCGACTGTTTTTTTTTTAATGCCTACACAGTACACACATATTTTCGTACACTATTCGATTTCAGCGAGCATTTTCAACCTTCCTTACATATTAGATTATTAGATACCGCGGCGAGACGCGTTTGGACGTGACATAATTATTTCCATTACTGTTAAGTATAACACATTTTATGTGATTGTTTCAAGCTGATTTTAATATTGGACGCCCATGGAAGTGTTTTGCGAGACTAAAACCCGTCTGTTAAGGTGACCATCCCACCTTGACCCGCGCTGTGCTGGGTGGCGTTTTACGCCCCCCACCCCGCCCCCTCAGGTTTTTCGCGAATATCTAAGAACGGCGCCACCATTTTCGGCACACCTGCTCATACATTTTTTTCTGCATATGAAGAAATTTTAGACCCAGGTCGTTCAAGGTCAGGTCACGTCAAATGACTTAACATCATAAAAATTTCAATGGTCACTGACGATCGCACCGTTCGCAACGTGCCATGGAAACCGTTCGATATTTTTGTCATTTTCGCTCAGGGAATTCACCGCTCGATTTCACACCAGTTTGAGGTAAAATGTCAAAAAAAATATCGAACGGATTTCATTTTATAGCGTTTTTGATACTGTCCCATCACCATGTCTCAAGTATCAACCTTACGGCATGTATAAAATATATTTGCTAGTGCAATAAAACACCTCATATGTGTTCAGCTTGACGGTTTGGATCGACTGATATGCAACATGACCTGGTCAGGTCAACCTGAGGTCAAGTTTTAAATATGGCCTTTCAAGGTCTAATTATAGTTCATTCGTCCCGACGAGAGGAACACTATGCTAACGGCAAAATAAATGTCGTGACTCTTGAGTGGAAAGTATTACAGAAAACATTTTGGTAAAAACGGCTTTTTTAGAGTTTTTGCTCTCTGGGGGCTTAATTGTTGACCTGAGGTCAAATCTGAGATCAAACGCCAGCAAAAAAAAAACGTCGAAAGGGCTTTTGACTGCATTTTTCCGCGTGAAGCTCTTTTGGTTCCGAGTTAAGCACCAGTTTTTCGAAAATATTGAAATAAGCAAAATTTGGCCTTTCCTGACCTCTGGTGACCTGGCACTTGACTTGACCTTAAAATTACCCAAGTATTTCCTTAAATATCTTTAATGCTTTTTCGAAAGCCACTTACTGCGTGTCGCTACGTGGCCCAACCCCAACAGCCGAGTTAGAAGAGGGGACGTGAAGACGACCCCCCCCCCCCCAGTACATCACGGTAAACTCAGAGCACCAGCACGGCGCGGTTTAACATTAATTTTGAGCTGAAGTAACTTGATAACTTTTGATATTTCAATCAACTTGCATGCCCTATAACTTCCGTTTCTCTTACTGGCAAAAGAAAATCTGACTTTTTTATTGTGTTTTCAGAGAACGGCCCATTGAGCCTCCTCTGCATCTTGGCGGAGAAGGCGTCAGTGGTGGCGTACACGGGTGACGAAAATTTGGATCACCCCTATCATAACAAGTCCGAAGAAAACGAGTCCGGACTTGTCTGACGAGTCCCTATCTTAACAAGTCCGTTTGTTGACTGAGCACTTTGTGCTCAGTCAACAAACGGCGCATTAAGTGCGAAACACGCTGTGGTTTGTGTGTATCCATGTGCTCCACACACCATTCAATGCTGAGCGCCAGCCACCTGTAGCCGCGAAGACTGAGGTCGAGAAGCTGGCAAAAGAGTGAAGCTGAGCTGACGTGGAGTCGATCCCCCCCCCCCCCGACGCAGTTTGGCGTGTGTCAGAATTGAAATACAGCGCAATGCGACCGTTTCTACAAACATGTATTTCTTGTAAGGGCTGGGGCGAATAGTGCAAGACTAGACGTTGGTCGGGCATGGTATAATACAGATATGTATGCTGGTTTTGGGCAATGATTCGTTATATATTGGCCAATCCCAATATATAGACTAGCTGCCTGGTAGTGGCTGTTGTATCAGCATCATGCATGCATATTGAATAATGCTGATGCGGCAGCTGTTATCATGGGCGGCGAGCCTATACATTGGCTTGAGCCAATATAAAACGAATCAGATCAGCCGTTTCAGGCGGCGCCTGAGTAACACCCGAGTATCGTATGAGTTATCGACGTGAGTACGTCCTGAGTACAGCCCTAGTTTTCACTGAATAACCGATGAGTTCCAGCTGAGTTATGGCCGTACTACCACCTGAGTTATACATTAGTATCAGCTGAGTTACATGTGAGTTACTTCCTAGTTTTTCATGAGTAATGACTTACTAATACCTGAGTTTGGCCTGAGTTGTCTGAGTAGGACATGAGTTACGCATGAGTACTTACTGAGTTTTATCTGAGTTTTACCATCGGACAAAATGGCAACTCACTTTGTTACTCACATGCTACTCACTTGCAATGAGTTTTGCCCGAGTTTTACCTGCGTTCCGCCCTGAGTTTTACCTGAGTACGCGGATTTAGAGTGAGTTTTACCATTGGACAAAATGGCAACTCAGTCATTACTCAGAAAAGTGAGTAAAAATTTTTTTCAGTGTGTCACGGCACGGGTGGCACGGGATAGCACGTGTCGCAGACTGCCCGTGCAGCGGGGTCGCCACGTGCGCTCCGCTCTGCCGCCGCTGCCAGCGCCGTATTCACTATATGAGATGTCAGTAGTCCGTTCACGGCGCGCCTGAGACAGACCTGAGGCGGGTTCATCGTGCGCTGGCCGCCGTAAATGGAACTATACACGAAAAGCCCGGGGCTGACAGACAGTGGACGGACAGTACCGCGGGACGAGGTGAGGCGGAGCTGTCAGTGGCCGGCGGGACGCCAGCGGGGCCCAAGCGGCACGGCACGCAGCCAGAGGACCGCTAGGCTGACAGACATCAGCGCTCAGCGGGTGAGACATCAGCGGTCAGCGGATGACAGACTCGTCAGAGGATGACAGACATTAGCCGTCAGCGTTCAGCATGTTTCAGAAGGATAGTCGGGAGTCAACGGCCTCTGTCCATTGGCATCACACATCCTTCATTAGCCACCCATCCTATCCATTCAGAGAGCCATCCGTCAGAGGTCGTCAATGCCACCCAGGCAGCTAGCAGGCAGCTGCCAACAGCTGGCCGCACTGCCAGGTGATATCAACGGTCGAAGCTGGAGTAGTGCTCAGCAGCCAGCGACTCGACAACAGACTGCTCCATTTCACCGCCAATCCTTCTCACTCCGTCTGGCTGCAGCGCTCTATCGGCACACTGGGAGAGGACGCCAGCCCAGTGAGGGGAGGATGTGTTACGCGCACAGCGCGTATTTCTGGGACGATCGACTCCAGCAGGGTTTGCAGGGCTCTGATGAGGTCGAAAGTGTCGTCAGGCGGGTGACGGAGCGACTCAGTGTGTTTTCTCAGGCGACCCGCGCGGTGGGAAGATTCCCTGCTCCGCGTGTCTCTCGACACTGGCGGTGATTAGAGACCTGCTCCATCATGGTTCGGCGAGAAAGGAGGTAACCGCAGGACGGAGCGCTCTAAAAACAGCGGCGGGGACGGCCGTGGAGGTCGCTGGCTGCCCTGGTTTCGGACTTACTAAAGCAAATCTGTAATGGAACTGCCTAGCAGTATTGATAATTGGGGCGTGCTAGGAAGTCAACTGCAAATGGGCAACTGCTTTGTTGTCCGCGTTCTACCAAGTCGCCAAAACATGACCGATGCGCACCGACTACCGAGTCAATGCAACGGGAACATCCCGTGTTTCCCATCCAAAAGCATCGACCCTCACGAGTCCAGCAACAAAAGCCCATCAGCTCATCAATAAAGTATTCGCCCGAGGGACAGGGTCATTGAAGGGCGACTCCACCCCACTACGGAAACCCAATATGGGGAGTTGGCAATATCAGCCCGTTCCGTCTGACTGCTCCTGATCCCATTGCCGTCTCTGCCAACACACGGGGACGGCCAGTACCGACCCCACGGACGAGGGGAGGAGCTGTATTTAATTACGCCAGCGCAGGGGCGCAGCAATAGGAACATTTCGTGACGCCGCTCTCTCAGTCGATAATGGCTGAATGGCCAGAGGGGCGGTACAGCCAAAACAATGCCCCCGATCGCCCGTGGCAGTGCGCGGAGCAGCGATAACCGCCGGAGGGCAGTGTGAGGTATGTACCCCTCGGCTGGCCGACCGTCCCTATCTGCGGCTCTCCGTCTGCTCGATAGAAGGTTATCAACTATGGGGCACGTGTCGCTGCTAAATACAGTGAGACACCATGGTTTCAGTCGTCCGCCTCGACATCAGACTTGACCCGCTAGGCCGGCCCTGACGGGACGTGCCTCGCCGTCCGATGGCCGTCTACAATAGCACCACGCAGTCACACAGGTCACGTACTGGATATGTGTGCGGTGCGTCCTGCTCCGCCGAGCGCACACGCACGTTACGACCCCGGACCCACATCGTGACCCCATAGTTAGAACCTCGCACTGAATCACTCTCTAAGACCGTAATTCTCGTCTGTGTAATCGACGACGGTCAGCGCACAACGACGAAGGCAGAGCCGGTGGCAGCGATGGGGATTGGCGTTGTGTGCGATGTTGATGGCGCTTAGTTGGATGGGCAGCCAAGTGGTGTTTATGAATGCCGGGGGCGGGGCGGTCGCCGTCAGCAGTGTTTGACCAGGGCTCGCCGCTTGGTCGCACGCCACCGGTCGCCAAAGGGTGGTCCATTGACCGGTCAGCCGGCAGGCAGCGGTCCGAGCAGCAGGCAATCAATAGCACCACCTACCGCCCCCTACCACCCGGGCCGGGCGGGGGCGGGGGCGGGGGCGGCAGCCTGTTGGTGTACCGGCGGCGATAGACAACACAGACAACGGAAATAGAGGTGGCAGCGAAGACAAACAAGTGGCGGCAGCAGCACGGAAGAGGAAATAGCTGCCGACGAACGGTGCACGATATACTCGCTTAGGATAATGTATTACGACATTGGGTAAAATAAAGGAACGATACGTTTACCTACTTTTCCCTTATTTTGTATTTATTCACATATAAAAAGAAATACTTTGCATTCTTATAACTAACTGGAGGCTGAAACCAAGCAAAGCTTACATAAAATCGGCTGAGGTCCGGCATGACGTCTATCACTCGGCAAACATCAGAGCATATTGTCCACGAAAGCAAATTGTCGACAGACCATTGAACAAACACAGAATGCAGACCATTGAACAATTCGTATTCCGTCGAGCCAGAAAATCGGTCCCCAGTTGTCAGCCCTCGCGCCGATCTCTCGCGGGAGGTGGAAAACTTGGCTCTCGGCAGAGGAAATAGCCTTCTTGGACCGGAGCGACGAAGCGCAAAAACATGTAGCGAAAGGAATTTCCGGAAAAATACTCGGAGAAGGAGTTCAGCTGGCGATAGGCGAATGAGACAGAACAGGATCGGTGGACTCCTTTCTTGGACCACGAACCAGATAGAGTGAGATGGCAAGAAACGAACTGCAATTGAGCTCTCCTGGTTCCTTTGCGCCAGTATACTGGCGCATCCATACGTTATAACGTATGGATATCGGAATTCCGGGCGGGGAAGGTCGTGTCAAGGACCTGTCAAAGCTCCTGTTAGAAAGTCTATTTTCGTCCTATTTCGGTAGCCAATGAGACAAGTGACATCAATCATTTCTGATAACTAGCTATCAGCCGCGGTAATAGCGTATCATTGAAATATATCAGACGAGAGGACGGGTTCAGTTCAGAATTGATGGCTATTGATTTCGTGTCCGGTGGGAGTAGAGCGCCCTTATAACCGGTCACCCATGTCACTGACCGTCGCGGCGCGGCGGGCGCTCCAAATGTCACAGCGCCCGTCAGTGGGGCTTCATCCGGAGGGCTATCATTTTCCGAGGCGCGCCGCCCTTCCGGTATCTAAAAATACGACCGCGCCAGGAGCTCCGATCACATAGTAACCACGCGGCGGCGGTCCATCTGCCACGCACGGCCCGCCGGCCTGACAGCGCTGTGATTGGCTCCTGAATCTCTCCTCTAGCAGCGCTCACTGTTGTCGAACAGGCTTCGGCTGTCGGCCGTGCCAAGCCGGCCGGAACCACACAGAGATCAATGGGATAATAAACCCATCGAGTCACGTATAAAGCCACCAACGCCGGCGGTAGGTCGACGAAAGACAACCTTCAGATCAAGGTATTCAAGTGATGCCTATTTTTAGACGAGCTAATACTATAAGAGATAAATAGCCCCACGAAAAGCCCGTTTGTGAAACAGCGTCGGCAAAGCGTGAGACAACAGAGGAGATCCGAACTGACAGCCGTACAAATGTGAACGGGATTTCCATTCAAATGGGGTGCAGAGAGGTCAATTAACTGTGACTGGAAGTTTCGCTGAACTAAAGAGATCGACGAATTGTTGGCACTATCGGTGACGGACATTACGGTGGCCCGAACGATTATAGACGAACGTTGCACCATGGCTTTGTAAATACGGAAATAAGGGTATATTTTCACTTCTGATCTATCCGTCGCCCCGAGATAGGAAATTAAATAGATTATGTTCGTTTACCTTTAGTGGAAAAATGATGTAAGTTTCTAAAAATATCGATGTTTAATGAAAAAAAAAATTACGCACGGCGATTTTAAACGGTAAAGCATTTTAAACACGTATTAGCGAGGTCCCTAGGAAGAAGAGCTCAGACCATGGTTTTGCAGGCTTGACCACCCGGCACAAAGTCAGCTGTGACCGTTCAAACTACCGACTGTCGGGACTGGCGACGGGTGTTAAAGGCCAAGTCGAGCCAGACCCGGAACCAGTCGCGCCCTACACCGACAGCCCGACAACGAAACCCCTCGGCAGGGCTGGCACGCGCCACGACCATAAAACCGGCACAGGCAGTCTGAGCCTCTCTGGCCGGGCGGTCCGGACAATATACCCGGCCCAGACGCTGTTTATCTGCCAGCATCGGGTGGGCATCAGCTCTGCAGCTCATAACGGTGGGGAGAGAGAGAGAGAGAGAGAGGGAGGGAGAGAGAGAGAGAGAGAGAGAGAGAGAGGAGGAGAAGGAGGAGGAGTAGGAGGAGGAGGAGGAGGAAAAGGAGGAGGAGGAGGAGGAGGAGGAGGAGGAGGAGGAGGAGGAGGAGGAGGAGGAGGAGGAGGAGGAGGAGGAGGAAAAGGGGGACCCTCTGAAGGAGGAGAACTAAAGTCGTAAAGCTTGCCACATACGACGACCATGCACAAGTTAATTAAGCCGACACTGACAGGGACGGAGATATGGCTTAGTGAGAGCCACAAACGACCTCTGGAAAACCGCAGAGTGGCGGGCGGAGTTGGACATCCCTACGGTTAGTCAGGAGACTTCCCCACTCGAGCTGCGCACAGGATAGGAGTCAAAGCGTCAGGTTAGGTCGAGGCGAGATCTGCAGCAGCGCTCACCTTGTGTGCCTTGGCGATGACGGCCAGGGATTGGAGCTCGTGGCCGCGGTGCTTGCCGTCCTGCACGCAGCTGTTACACACGGCCAGCTTACAGTCGACGCAGTAGTTGACCAGCGGCTGGCCGGGGTGGTCGGAGCAGCTGCAGGGCACCGGGTGGCGCGCGCTGGCCGACGGAGCGCCGCCGCGGCCCGCCCGCGGCTCGGTTAGACGGTGCTGCGCCAGGGGACCGCGGCTGGGGTGACATCGCTCCCGGCACGGCTCGCAGTAGAGCACCTCGCACTGCTCACAGAGAACGGCCGCGTCGCGCGGGCTCGACTCGCACAACTGACACTTGAGCACTACGTCCTTAGCCTCGACGTACCGGTCCACGACTTTCTGCAGGGTGCGGTAGCGCGGCAGGTTGTACGCGCCGTGCTCGTCAAAGTAGACGTGTTTGCCGCACTTGCGACAGAGCAGGGCGAGCGCGGCCGGTTCGGGCGATCCCAGGTAGGAGGCGGGCCGGCTGCCGCCGCTTCCGCACACCACACCACTGTCCGTCTCACTGGCCACGGATAGTTTGTCCACGTCTGAGCCCGAGGTGTCCGACTCGTCCGGGTCGGGCCGCGCGGTGACCGCGGACGGCGGACACTGGCGCTGCAGCGCACAGTTCAGACACATGGCGTGACCGCATGGCAGCAGCACCGGATTGCTGTAGATCTGCTGGCAGACGGGGCAGCGCAGCTCCTCCTCCATGGCAGCACGCGGCGCGCCGTCCACCCCCGGCACACGCACCCCCCTCCGCCGGCACCAGCAGAAGACTGACGGCACGCGCGCCGCCGCCGACCGCCGACTGCCGACCGCTCCACCGAGCCGCGCGCGCAGGCGCACTACACTGGCCGGCACGCGGGCCGTCGGCGGCCCCTCCGTGATTAGTATCGACGTCGTACTGAAGGTGTTTCTCCAGCGGAGAGGGAGGAAAGGGGAGGGCTCTGCTCACGGTCCCGCCGACGCCCCCTTGAAAGGCTGTTTATGGTTCCGGCGGGAGGCATATGAGCTGTTTTATGACCCCGACTGCGCCGGAGGTCTGAGTCATTTTCGCACGCTTTTGAAAAATTAAAGCAGCTCGTCCCGCTCTATGTGCTCACTGCTGTCATGCCTTGAGACCCAGGACATCTAATCGACTAGCGACTTGTCAAACTTGGTGATATTAAATTCCCGAGCGCCCTCGCTAATAGTTAGTACTTACCCTTACCCTCACTGCGATGGTATCGACAACCCATTTATCTCCCATACGCCGTACCCACACACAAATTTAATTTATATCGGCCATTAACCTTCAGCGTGCGCCGTGAGCCCACAAAAGTTCTGCAGAGTAGATATATTACACCCCATAGGCGTAGGAACAGGGGGGGCCGGGGGGGCCATGGCCCCCCCACTTTCGGAGGTGGGGGGGCCAGCAATGTTAACTGGCCCCCCCACTTTTTGCTGACTTAACCTTCGCCCCAGTGGGGGGGGGGGGCATATGTTACCACCCTGTCGCGTTTTTTGCGTGTGAATAAAAAACCGCGGCGCGTAGCGCCGCGCCGCTTGGGGTAGCTTTTGGTACATCAATTTTGGACAATGTGTGAAATTTTTGACCCCAGGTCATGTCAGGTCAGGTCACCAGGTCAAGTTAACTGACCAAGCCTAAAAAAAAGTTTGCAATCATGTCCAGCCTGCAGTGTTTGTCAGAAAGGTTTCAAACTTGGTGGATTGCATGCTGTTATGGGCGCCTACAATTTATATATCTCGGATTTTTTATATCCGTGACCTAAGGTCAGGTCAGTGGCGAAACCTTTCCATTACAAGTCAATGGAGAAAAATGAAAATGCCTCTAGATCCGTGTGTACGGATCGGAACAGTCCAAATATTTCAGAATCACAATGATTTAGTCCACTCGTGATGACCAAGGTGTCATTTTTGCTGATAGCCTCTAGACAGGTCATCCGAGGTCACTTGAGGCTACAAACAGTTTTTTGCCAATAACTCGCGATTGGAAAGAGATAGAACGCTGGGGATGGTCTCATTGTGTTTGCCTTGTTGAGACGCATCGACTGATATGCAACATGATCTTTTCCGGTAAGGTCATGACCTTGACCTGAGGTCAAATTTTCAACTTGACCTTTCAAGGTCAAGTTATAGTTCATTCGACGCGTCTCGGCGAGAGGAACACGATTCTGGCAATAGAAATGTCGTGGCTTTTTGTAGTCGAAAGTTATTGTCGAAAAACACTTTTCGTAAAAACAGCTATTTTTTGGACTTTTTGCCCTCTGGAGGCTAAACCGGTGACCTGAGGTCAATATTGATAATGACCTTTTCAAAAGAAGAGTTCAAAAGCTATCGATTGCTTTTCCCTGCGTTATTCTAGCTACCATAGTTCCTGAGATAGCGGCATGTTTTCTGAAAAATATAATGACAATTGGCAAATTTTGACCTTTGATGACCTCTGGTGACCCCAATATTGCTCTAAGGTGAAAAATGACTGAAATACTTTCAAACGTACGCATTGAAAGCTATCGACTGCTTTTTACTGCGTCTTTCTAGCCCTCTTAGTTTTTGAGTTAGAGGTGGGTGGTAACATATGCCCCCCCTCACTAGGGCGAAGTTGGCTGAGACCGCCACTGGGGCGCGGGTTAAGTGTCTGTCTGTACCTAACCTACCACCCGGTAACTGGACAACTATTCAGCTTGCCCTTTAATGAGGATTCCTTTTTGTTTCTACAGCGTTATTGACCGCAATTTCCTTCACTCAATGAAGGAAACCATATCAGAGACAAGACTGTGAGTCCTGGTGACAGCATTTTGTTGAATACGAGGCGCGGGACAGCGAGCACTAAAAAGGTATAGGCAATACTAAGACAATACTAGCAAGGTGCAGGAGAATGCGTATACAAACGACCAACGCTTGACCTTATCTGCTTGGGGTCGGCATAGTTCGTCAAAGGCGTACTAGCTGGGGGCCAGGGTGACCGTGCCTCAGCCTCGGTTCAAGCAGGCTGGGGGCCAGCAATGTCTGTTTCTGCCCCTCCCCCTTCCACTTTCAGTGCAGTGGCGGTCGCAGAGGGGGATCAGGGCCATGCCCTTCCCCCCTCCAAAGGCTAATCAGGGGGCCATCATATCATTTGCCCCCCCCCCCCAAACAACCAATGGGCCCCCATGGGCGTATGGGGCTCTGGCCCTTATTAGATTGTCACGAGACTCAAGAATCCCACGCTAGCTATTAACAGCTCCCAAACCGGTCTTTGAGGGTCCTACACTGATCTCGGAGGGCCCTTCAGTGGCGGTCAAGCGCCCACATTGACCGCTGAGAACCCACATTGACCTCATTTGAGGGCCCCTAAACCGGCCTCAAGGGCCCAGCCGGCGTCTGAGGGCCTCACACCGGCCTCTGGTGGCCTCATTTCTGTCTCTGGGGTCCCAAGACTAGCCTTTAGGTACCTTTGAGGGCCCCGCACTGAATTCTGAAGACCCGATGCCGGCCTCTAAGGGTCCGCATCGGCCTCTGAGGGTCCACCTTGGCCTGAGGGGTCCAACGCCGGCCCATGCCGGTCTTTTAGGGCCCCACACTGACCTCTAAGGGCCCATGCTGACCTGTAAGGACCCACATTAGCCTATGAGGCCTTGCACGGGATTCTGAAAACCTGATGCCGGCCTCTGAGGCCCATCTTGGTTTTTGAGGGCCTTCTGCTGGTCTCTGGGTTCCAACACCGGCCCATGCCGGTATTTTAGGGTCCCACATTGACCTCTAAGGGCCCCGCACTGGATTCCGGAGATCCGATGCCGGTCTCCAAGGGTCCGCATCGGCCTCTGAGGGCCCACCTTGGCCTATGAGGGCCCTCCGCTGGTCTCTAGGTTCCAAGTCCCGCCCATGCCGGCACTTAGGGTCCCACACTGACCTCTGAGGGCCCATACTGGCCTGTAAGGACCCACATTAGCCTCTGATGGCCCAAGTCGGCATCTTAAGGTCTCATCCTGCCCTTTGCAGGCCCTGTACTGGTCTCTGAGGGCCTTAACCCTCGCCGGCCGGGGGGGGGGGCGGGTGCCGCCCATCCATAGGTTTTTTTCGCGATAGCTCCGAACACGCCGGCGATAGAGAGCTGAAGCTTGGCATACCTGACCTTTGAATCAAACGGGATCTTTTGACACCAACCGCATTTTCGGGTCAGATCAGGTCACTGACCCATGTGGTCATAAGTGAACCTCTGCACGGTCTTCAGATGTCGCAACTTCGCAACACCCTCACTGCCAGAGGAGATTTCACAGGGAAATGAACCTTGGAGGACCTAGTATCCAATAGGAGTCTCTCAACTTGTATAATGTATATCTCGGATTTTTCCTAAAGTTCATATGAGGTCAGGTCATTTTCGTGACCTCACCATTAGGTATAAGTAAGTCAATGGGGATAAACTGAAAACTTTTTCTGGCGCCGGGAACGATCGATCTCCAACTATCTCAAGCACACCGAATCGTGATTTCATGCACTCCTTGCAAGGTTCGATGCGTCACTTTTGCAATGTTGACCTTGCGCGACGTCATTTATGAAGTTATAAGGGTCTTATTAGTTTTTCGTCAATAACTAGGTACCGATCAAATTGAGCTAGCGAGTCGGGAAAGCCACCTATGGACTCAAGAAGACCTGCCGAATCGAATGATATGCGACATGACCATGACCTCCTTCGACCAATTTCGTGACCTGGGGACGCCGACCTGACCGTGACCCGAGGTCAACACCCTAAGTTTACCTCACCCAAACAAAAAGTATATCATTCGACGCGCCTGAGAGAGTCGAACACGATGCTGGCAAAATCGCGGCTCTGCGGCCATTTTTTTGCGAAGTTATTCACCAAAAACGGAACCGTGCCTTGAGGCACTTGACCTGACCTCAGAGGTCACCGGTTTTTGTTTGTTTTGTTGGGTTAGGCCCTTTCGGTCCAATGAGACCATTTCAGAACCGGAAGGATGATAGGATATAGGGGGAGACATTGGTCTGGGCAGGCACCCTAGTGAGTCGCCGGGGCTGAGCCCGTCCAGAGGACAGGCCACCCAGCCCCAAGGCACTCACTGCACCCGGCTACGGGGTGCGCTCCCTCGGGAGCAGCGGTGCCGCTCCAGGGGAGCAGCCCGCATGAGATAAAGTTGCCTGTCCAGCCCGGAGGGGGTTGCGGTGTAGAGGAGAAGGATTTCAGTATCCTGAGGATAGAAGCACGGAACGGTGTCAGAGGTCACCGGTTGACCTAGGACCATAAAATCGGGTATCGATCTCTGCGTCTCGTAACGGCGCACACGCTCGTTTTACCGCGACGCGCTAGCTCCACCTGGGGCGAAACGGCGAAGGGGGTCGTACCCGCCCCCCGCCCCCTCGGCCAGCGCGTATGTAGAAAACCTATAGGACCGGGCCGTGGAGGGTTAAACTGACCTCTGAAGGCCCAGACCGTCTAAAAGTCCCACACCGGCCTCTGATAAGTGATAGTCAATCAGCCCAGTTGCAGTGGTCGCTGATATAAAACCTCTTAAAAACGTTATAGGCCTGGCTGAGCCTAGCTGGGCCGTTCATGCTGATTTTTATAGGTATATTGAAAAGACTCGCTTTGCACGTTTCACGCTTGCTCGTAATGAAAAAGTTGCTGGATGCCTCTGGAAGTTGCATGGGTGCCAACGGCTGCGGAGGACAGGGGAACGCGTCCATCAGTTTGAGTTTATGGACGGGAGACTCCCTGAAATTGCAACCAATTTATTTCTCTTTTTTTTGTCTCGATTTATTTTTTACCTCTGAGCATGTTTGCGAAAACAAAGTGGCCGAAATCCGAGGAGAAATCGGATTTTGGGGGTAGGTTAGGTTTTGGACCTCTGGGACCCTGGCCCCCCCACTTTCGAAAACGTTCCTACGCCTATGTTACACCCGACCCGACCAGTTAAAGCTGTAGCATGGAAACTTACTAATTTATTTTCTCGAGCATCCATTCATTATTCATTGACAATGCATCTGAACTGGTTAGGTGGATACGATAACCCTAGCAGAACCTATATTTCTTTTCAGGCTGATTCGTTTTATGCCTCAATTACCTACTTTTTCGACATCGTCTTAGGATGGCACTTCAGTTGAGTAAAAGGGTTCAGTAACGTTCATTTTATCTTGGCTCTGATAGTATTGCGGGACTCGCCAAACCAACAAAAACACACAACTCATTTATTAACAAAAACACAAGCAGCTAGAAAGTGATTTCAGCTCGACAAAGGTCCCAGCCCATTGTCTACCTGCGATCTGATAAACATGGTCATCTGACAAAGGCCACCGTTTGTCTGACCGTTAACAATCGGCGTCGGTCATTCCGCCTGAACGCACCGCTTGCACTCCGCTCTCGACTGTCTCTGAGAGGTAGCCAGGTGCGCACTAAGGTAGGGTGGCCGCGAGTCCGTGACCCTACCTCCTGCCCCTGGAGGTGGGGTACGCCGGCTCATTACTGTGTCGGCTACAACACCGGGGCATGTCAAGGAAATATCGAATTGTTGACTTATATCGAGCGGTGACAGAGGTTCCCTGTCGTTAGTGAATAGGTAATGAATGCATGGGTCGGTTAAAGTTGAACACAACATCAACACAAGAATGCAAAATATAAAACAAAGTAGCTATAAGTAGCTATAGCCATTCATCCTGTTCGACAGCAAGCGCCAATGAAGGAACAACGTTGGAAGCCGTGTAGCCATTTACCATAAAAAGTCGCGCATCCACAGAACGGCAGCTTATAAGAGACAATATACCGTCACGCAGTGCATGCCGCTGTCTCACAAACCTACCATAGCCCATATTCCATGCTCTCATTGTCCCTGTATCACAGAGCGTTGCACGGAGCCCTCCATTGAGCCTCACCGATCCCTGCCGCGATGCTCCAATCGGCGCAGTGTTCCAACTATATCCCGGCGCAGCCATCACTCATCGTCCATCATTAGCAGCGCCATTGCCTTGCCAGTGGCGGACGCATACAAGATAGCGGCGAGGCCTACATTTTGCATGGCGAGCTGCCGGCACCGGTCGCGGCCCGGGGAGACTGGGACGGGTGTCGACCGAACGCGAGAGGGAGCAGGGGGAGGGAGGGACAGAGCTGGAAATACGACAGCCGTGCCACGGCCATTTGTAACACTTTTGCAGGGCAATTGCCGGAGAAAATTGCGAACGCCGTCGCCGTGATAAATACTCGGACAAATTAACGCCAGTGGCGGCCGAGAACGGCCGCCCTATTGGACCTTTTTCTTTATGGGTCAGACTTCCCGATAGCGGATGAAAAATGGACCCTGGAACGTGCCAAGCCGGACACTTTCGGTGTTGATCCACAAAAAGCTACGTGATAGCCGCGCGAGAAAACGATGATAAATGCTCTCACTTTATATTGATAACGTTCGCTGCACACTGAACACTCACTGACTGCGTAGCATACCGAGGACCATCAGGTATCACGTTCAACATTCACTCCAACGAATTCTCGGCTAAGACATCGCGTACGATATAAGCAGAACGCTGAAACAACCGACCATACCGCTTGCACTCCTCACAAGGCAGTATCGGGCGTTCCACACACACACAGGGCAGTATAACACTTGTAAGGCAGTTGAGCAATGTAAGGAAGCAGAGTAGGGAGCTTCTATGAGACTCTGTGGGACAACCATAGTCATTTGACCCGGCAAATGTATGGTGTCGTTACAACATCGATACAAAATGGTTTCAGGACCAATATGAGGTCCTTCAAAGCACGAAGATTACAGACATCAGAGTTCAATCACACACACAGAACACAGATAAAAAGGCTGGGCTTGTACTCTGGTAAGATATAACAGAAAAGGATGTATTTCATGGTTTTGTGAGAGGAAAGTGATCTGATATCACATCTCGGTGTAGCATCCACTGCTCAAAGTCATGGGAAGCAACAGCTGCTCCCACAACGCTCAGTAGCAGCTCGCTTACGTAAATGCCATAAGGCGCTGTCTTTTACCTGCTTTAGTTACGTTTAAAGGCATTCTGGAGGGGATCGGGTCGAGCGTTTGCAGCGTACCACACGACAAATGATGACAAACAAAATGCACACCGAAAAGTATCCCGACCTAAGAAAGGCAAAGGTGGAAATAAAATCAAGCACGTAGACAAGCGGACAGCTCGCAGATCACGCGTGGAAGATAAAAGGAAAACTGAGCGGATGATCAGACGGAAAAAAAAAACAAAGCGAGTTAAGTCACAGACGAGATCTCAACGGATTAAGGAACGATGACCATTAAATGCCAGCGATGCAAACAATATCAAATGAACTACGACGCAGTAAGCAACAACTACATAAAAACAGCGTAAACGCACGGTATTCTAAAATTGACAACGCTAGACGTGAGAACTCGAGTTACTAACGCTGCAAAAATAATGCACATAAGGTGATCGCTGGTGTTGGAAGCAAAGCAAAGCAAAACTCAACATGGTACGAATAAAAACACTGTGAAACTTCCAACACCGCACAAGTCTGATCAAATGATCAAAACGCTTCGTTCGTAATGTAACAAACATAGTGGTGATTCTAGAAACTGAGATGAATATAAAAGGGCGTGTTTCATTGACGAAATCTGAGCCCTCGATTGCCTCTCATGAGACCACAATAGTTCAGCCAACTTCGTCAGGATCAGCGATATTGTCCTTCGTGGATTTCTTCATGGACAAACAGAGTGTCTCACTGGCGTCAGACACAAACTCACATTTCAACAGCCTGTCTTCCAGCGGCCCGGCCCGTCCACCGAACTCTCTTCACACACAGAGAGAAACACGGGCTTTCGGGGACGTCTCAGCCATACCAACCGAACTGATAAGTCCCTAGCTCCACACCACAGGAAAGCGCCTCTCCACCAGTCGCTGAGCGGCCCTTCCCGCCACCCTCGTCTGCTCCAGCCTGTCCTGCCGTCTCTCGCTGGGTGACCTACCCGCTGTGTGACTGTCCGTCCTCTCCCGCTGCCTCCCCTAGCTGCCGTCACTGTCCGAGCTGGACAGATCGCTGGTGGGCGGTTCGAGCGAGGTGCGCAGACGCACCCGACAGTTGCGGTTGATGCTGACGGCCGGGTAGAACGTGCCGGAGAGCTCCGTGAAGGCCACGCCGCCCTGGAGGAGGGAGAGGAGCCGTCCGTCAGTCATGAGGCCCACGGAGTGCGGAGACAGTTTCAACCCGTGACAATGACGTATTTGGGCATTATGAGACAATCATACCGCATACTTAGAGGTGTATCGAGGCGTTACAGTTATAATAACCCACTTCATGTCTTTTAACGGTTCGACTGTCTCTAACAAATGTTGTCTGATCATGTTAATGGTTCGACCAGTTTATATCACTTTAGAAAGGGACACGTTAGAACGACAGAAATGCCAATGGGCTAAATTTCGCCCAAGATCGCAGTGTCATCAATACCCCTGGCAATAAAACGCGCCTGGAGCTATATAAGTCTGCATCCAAGACCAGCCGGAGCATTCCGGATACTTAGGGCAGCCTCATAGCCTGCTTTCGGTCGATTAGAAAAAAAAAATCAATTTGGCAAAACGGCATATGAGATCTGGATAAGGATAAAATAATGTTACAATGATGCTTATGCTTATGCCATTCGAATACCAAAAAGAGGATTGAAGACGAGCAATTACGGTCACCAAAGTTAATAACAGCAGTGTATGATGAAATGAGAATCGCCCATGTCAAAACTCACTTCTCATTTATTAGGTTTGATAAACAGTTACATTTCCATTCCACGATTCGTGAATTTTCTTGTGCCATGTCCCAAGGATATGAGTAATCAACAGCAAGCAGCCTAGTTTGCCCACAACCACAGCACAACCAACATCCCCATCAAATCCCTCTCTCCAGCCTTCCTGCCTCTTTCCTTCCTTCATCATCATCCCTCTCTCTCTCTCTCTCTCTCTCTCTCTCTCTCTCTCTCTCTCTCTCTCTCTCTCTCTCTCTCTCTCTCTCTCTCTCTCCTCCCTCTCCCTCTCTCCACTCCACCCCGCCTGCCGTCTCACCTGCGGCCGCCCGTCGACAAAGAAGCTCAGTTGTTTGGTGGCCAGATCGAGCAGTACTCCCACCACAGAGCCGGTGCGCACCCCTCCCTCAGCACGGCCCTCGTGCCGGCCCGCGTGCATGAACCACGAGCGCTGGGCGTCAATGTACATACTCCAGCCCAGCGAGTCAGCTCCTGGGGGACCAGCGAGGGCGGGGGTTAGTGGTGGGGGTTGTGCGAGCTAACTGGCTTAGTGATATGCTTAAATTGTGGATCGTCAGGCTTTTGGTATGTCTAAGCTACCCTAAAAGACTGGCAATTAATTAGTTCACCTTTGTCGGATGTAGCATGAGCGGATTAAAATATGATCCGATTTGAACGACTTCGCTCATGATTACAGGGAGCTCGTACGGTCCGATCAAAAGAAGCCGCGGTGGAAGCTCACAACGGGTAATTAATCAATTTTAAAACAGAGGCACGAATACACCATCAGCATGAATGGCAAAACCTGAGCCTTATTACAGAGACAGACTGCAATGTCATCAAACGATAAGCTACCATTGCAAAAAAAAAATGAAAGGCATAAGTAAATAACAAAGGAAAGCTGCTCCCAAATTCAGAAAGTACAGCCGACATGCCTAAGCAATCTGCAAAACTACGATTGCTGAGAGCGAAGTGCCATTTTAATTTCATTGTAGCTTATTCCTTCTTACCGAGCATCTGCGACTTGGTGACATCGAGCCGCGCCACGCCGAACGACGGGTCGGCGTTACCGTCGTATCTCTCCAGAGTGAACTCCCAGTAGTGGGTGCCGCGGGAGAAGCCGGTGGTGGCCAGCGCCACGCACGGCTCGAAGCTCTCACAGGTGACGGCGCTGTCCGAGTCGGAAAACCGCAGCTGGGGGTGGGAGACGACCGGGTCCAGCGCGAACCACGCCACTGCAAGGAGGAGAGAGCGCAGGGTCAGTCGGGGGAGGGTCGAATGTGAACTACGCCACTGTTGGGACGTAGAGCACAGAGGTCAGTCGAGGAGGGCAATTTGGAGCCGGGGAGGCGGCATCACATCGTCTCGCTATCAAATCAAACGCAACTCCCAAAATATTGCAGCAAGCTGTCGGAATACACAGCAGTCAGCGACTCAGCACCAAATCAAGGTGTATTCAGCGCCTGGTGCCTAGTGCCTTCCGCCTACCAACTTTCTCCACACAACAGTTCACAACTCTGCTAATAGATGGCAGCACGATAAAAGACAACCCAACTCCCGACCACCTCCCCAAATCTCCTTTCCACGCATCCCTCTACGTCCACACTCCCCACCCAGGCGAGTCAGTCAGAACACCAGCTACCCCCCGGGTGCGCGCGACAGACAGTCCATCCCCGTCACTTCCGGCGCGGTACGGGGCGCCGGCGGCGGGCCCAGCTGAGGACAGAGGTCCACTGTGTGGGAGTGACGGGCGGAGCTCTGATGGGGCGGCGAGCGGCGCGTGGCGACCAGCTGTGGGGGCTGAGACGGTGCCAGGGGTAGAGAGATAAAATGGGGAGCTCGAGGCTGATAGGAGGGCGGAGATAGCGGCAATGCCAGACTTCTGAGAGGGTGGAATGAAGAGATGGCAAGAGAACAATGCGCGGCATGGTTAAAAGAGCAATTATGAAGTAGAATTGCAAGGAAGGAATGAAGACAGATAGCCCGTATACTTATGAGGAACATAAACCCAAGCCACTACACAAATATGAGACCAAAGACACAAGGAGCTCAAGACTCCAGTTGGATAACGAGACAGTGATGACCGGACATGACCAGTCAATATATCTGGGATAGGATAGCGCAGAGGCCACCGTCAAGGCAGTTGGGTTGTTTCAAGAGGAGACGGAAGCGTTTCTCACCCTCAGCCGTCTGCAGTCTGACCGGCTGGCTGTAGGGGCCCGGCCCGGTGGCGTTGTAGGAGCGGATCCGCGCCCGGTACACCGAGTTGAAGTGTAGGCCGTCGATGGTGCAGACCGTTTGGGAGCCGCAGTATACCTCCTGTGGGGCAGAGAGGGAGGTGAGACACCGATCAGAGGCCTGAGAGGCACCGAGGGAGACCAGAGGTGGGTCATCAGCCTGAGAGGCACAGATAGGGAGGTCAGACATGGGTCACTCTGGTCAGACATGGGCACATGGGGTAGCTCTGGTAGTAGACGAGGTTAGATGTCATGTCAGAGGTCAGCTTCAGAGAACAATCAAGAATAGGCCAACACGGACTGCAAGTCACTGAGAGCCAAACCGGGATGGGGTGCCATACGATGGGAGTTCACACGAAGGTCAGAGTTCGATCATGAGCTGCCGTCCGTCACTCACTCAAAGGGCCATGTAACCGGTCACGTATGAGCATACGATTCTAACAAAACACACCTGAGCGTTCATAACCCAATCCAATGCATGCATTCCATTCAGCTCATACACAACTACAGCACAGCGTCACCCATGGTTCCAACATTGCCCAAATCTCCGTCCGACCACACACACAGCCGTTCCATTAGCTGCCGGGCAGCCGCTGCGCTAGTTGGCAGCTCACCGGGGACCCTGAGACCCGCGCTATTCCCGTCGACACCTTGGCCAGCGGCCACTAAACAGCACGCGCCCGCACTCCCACCGCCGCGAAACGCAGGCTCGTGTTGCAGCGAGAGGACGAAACAAAGGACTCCAGTGCAGAATATCTGGGCCACCTGCGACAAAATAGCGGCTAAAAAACGGCTTCCGAGGCACGCCGGGATTAGTTTGCCCATTACCGTCTCCGCAAGAGGAGCTCTTCAGATGGCGGAGTGGTATTCAATGATGCGTGGGGATATACCTAAGTCAACAACAAAAACACCGAGTCGAAGATGTTTGTGGTAGATTACTTGGTGAAGTAGTCAGGTAGTGACTAGTGACCCATATTATAGTAAGTGTTTACCTTTTTGGTAGGTACTTACAAGGTCAAATAAGACTTAAGCCGTTTCTCATGTGCGGCTCAAGAGAGGGGATACAAATTGCAACAGCAATTTTCTCGCTGTCATGCTGGGATTCTTATAACGGATTCTAATAAAAGCTCCTCTAACCAACATGTTGGTTGCCGGGACAGATACCAGCCGTTTTATTTCACAGCCATTGCATTTACTGATCAGATAAACAGCGCGATTGACTGGAACAACAAACAGCTCTAAGTCCTCCTGTTTTATATCTCGGTCTCGTGAGTCTGACTCACCGTTCCTTTACTTTCCCTCCCAACCATACCTACTCGTCAGGCAGCCTCCCCTCGAACCGACACAGCTCGGTCCCCGGAGAACTAACCCTCGTCCGCCCTTAGCAGCCCGTCCCCGGTCTATTGAACGGTGAACAAACACACCGGAGTCCCCCTGAGACGGAGGGAACTCAGCTCGACCCGCGGCGCCGCCTCGGGCGGTCACCGGTGACGTCACCGATCATTACCGGCCGTCTCGTATTCCCAGTGACGTCATCGGGTACTCGCCCGGGAGCGGCCGGCTGGGTCAGTTAGAAATCGATCCCAGATCTGGGCAGCGTGCGGGCAGCTAGGCAGCTCGGCGACAGCAGGCCTGGGACCGGTGGGCTGAGCTGACAGTCTTGGGCTAATAGCCTGGCAACTGCACGGCGTCGGCCTGGCAACCACGCACAACACCTGCTGTTTTCAGGCATCAGATGGACAGTTTTTGGCCTAGGCGGCAAAACACGCAGACAGGTAAATGATACCAACGCCGCTGCGGTTGGCAAACGCATCAGGCTGACTAAACCGAACTTATCAGTTGTGAACGAGCCTGACATCTGTTGCTATATTGTTCCACGTCTTTTTTCTGCAAGATGCAAATCACTCCAATACGCTAAATCATTCGTACAATGCACGTAGTTTTCGTCAAGAATATGATAGATGGTTCGTCCGTCATGATTCAATACATTGCATTTTCGCAAATGGTTTGAAGAAAGTTTAGTCTTGAAGGACGTCAACATTGACAAATGTTTGCTTTGGTTACCACATTCCCATAGTTGTCTAAGCGATATCTAGTTTCCCGATGGGGAAACGAGGTTATTGTTTTCCGTGAAGGACAACTCAGCACCGCAATATCCGACAAAGCCGGCCTACAGAAGCATTCCAGGCATTCAGTTCTGCACGTGCAGTGGTGTGGTGTCACTCCGGTCAAGGAAAATATCGCAGCTCTTGACGCACACTGAACCTTATCACTCAGTACCGATAGTTGCTGAAAGAAAACTTCGAGAGCCAAATCATACAACAAAGCCTGGAACAATGCATTGCATGGGTACGCCATCATAGCCCTCGGAAAATAATCCGGCTCTGAGAGAATTAGCCTGCCTGCTACAATACCATCGGATCACGAAGGCCATCGCGAGCTGTACAATAAATCCTAATCACAACCAAATACTCCGGAAAACACACAGAGAAAGTACCTAAGCCCAAATAAAATCCAGTCACCACTACTGTATCCAACGACGGTCCATGTATACTATCCTATTCAATACAAAGCCCGAGCGTGTTTATGTCGCTCGCCGGCGCGCCACGCGCCGTGACGCGTGACGCCACACCGTGACGGTTCTCACCGTGAAGGGTCCGCCGCCGCCGTCATCCAGCTCCAGGACGTGACCCTCGACGAAACTGGCGGCGTCGGCTCGCCACGACAGGACCACGCTGTTGTTCTCTGAGCAGCACTCCTCGTGGACGATCACCGGCGGGCCGGGCGCTGTCGGGGAAGGGGTGGTCAAGCACGGTCACCCAAGGATGGAGGGAGAAGTTGGGTCATACACGAGTCACATATCAATGAGGGACCGTGAGCCGCCGATAGAGGGGGGTGTCATGCACATTTTACAAACATCGTGAGGGATATGTCACTTCTTCTTCCTTCTCCTGTGGACGGGTGGATTGAGACACCGTCCTGGTTCGGATAGGTTATGTGAGAAAAGGCAAAAACAAACGTATAAAACTTAAATACATCGGTATGCATTGCGCGTGCCTACATTACTCGAAACGCTAACGACACGATACGCTTACAGGATTTCCCGTTCTACAACACCTTACATCGCACGAAACAAACAACACACTTGATACACATTACGACACCTCGCAAAACACGACACAAGAATACCATTACCACCACACACGGGTCGGGATATTTGGACGGTGACAGTAGCCACGGAAAGCCGCAGCGCACACAGCACGGCGAGGTCGGCGGCGGCGCGACTGCCATTACGTGCTCGCCTTGGCCCGGAATCCCGGCCCCATCGGCCACATTGATATGCCGCTCAGAAAGCTACCGTTTTTGCATGTCCTGTTAGTAACTGATGATTTATACAGTCAGCGAGGCAACAGAAAAGTTCAAATTGGCACGTGCATGCAACCACAATAGACAGACAAAATCATGTATGTAAAGCTCGTGACGGTGTAAAGGCAGCACCGCCACACGTGATAAACGAAACAACACGGCATGGTGCTGCATTTTAACCACTTGTCATGCAAGTTCATGAGCAACTGCACATTGGCACCTGGACTCGACAGACGAAAAAAAAAGCGCTCACGTGCACGGTAACAATGACCCCCGTGCAGGAAGGCACGATGGCGGGCATGACGTGCGGTCGGCGGAGCTGGACGGACGCGCCGCGTAATCAGGGCGAATCATGAAACTGCCCAGCCAGGCACGAAGTCAGCGGTGATTTAGGTCCAACTGATACACATCCGAAACTGCGCCCGTTTGTCGGACGTGATTTTTCGTCCCGGCGCATAAAATGGAATGGTTTATGTGTAAAAACGGTGGGGCGTCTGACATATTCGGTACTTAATGTCGGGAAACCCACTCACTGTGCATAAGTGCAGGGTACGAACATCCGGTTTTACCATAGATAGTCACAGCTTTCCAACCATGAAGGCGTGCCATTTCAACCATTCACAAAAACAGCATACAAACAGGCATATAGCAAATTATGCGCTTCATGAAAATAATCACTAACATATGTAAACCTCATTCATATGCATTATATCATGCATGCCATTACAAATTTTGTCTCATATTTGTAACATTCCTGCTTATCACATGCATCTAGCTAAATCATCATATTATCTCCCGACCCCATCAGCTAGGGTTACTCACGTTTCATCTGCATAAAGGACATGTGTTTGATGGCGTGCTCGACTGAGGTTGTGTCCAGCGTGAGTTCCACCTGTGACTGCGACTGAGACTGAGACTGAGTGAGAGCCTTCAGCTCCTCGTCAATGCTGAGAAGAACTGAGTCGGCGCGAGACTGCAGCTTGCCGCCCATCTGCGGGGAGGGGGAGATGGTCAACATTAGGTATAGAGAAAATAGCGGCAGAGACAGTGTCAAAATTATAGCGAAAATCATAATCTAGATTTGATATAGGGGAAACAGGTAACGTCAAGGAAATGGGGATGGGCATAAAAAACTTCCACGATCGAGACCCAAAAACGAACATCGGCAACAGTGCCACATCAGCACTAGCCATGCCAAACAATAAAAAAGGTAACAGGCAACAGTGACAAATGGGTGGCTTAGCACACAGAGTAAACAACACGAAAGTTTCTGTCCCCAACAGGACAGCTGCCCTACTGCAGTTGCCTGTATACAGCACACAGGTGCAGTCAGAACGGTGAGCACTGCCGCAGTCAATCCCGGATGAGCCGGGCCGCAGTCCGGAAAACACCGCTGTATTTCCAGACGCCGCCAATTGCAGGCCAGACTCAATTGAATTCGCTGCCAAAGTTTGCGATTACCACCAGCCAAGTTGCTCGAGGAGATTGACTTTTGCGAGCGAACAAAATGGGTATACACAGAGTTCAGAGGCGGAGTTATTTCGCCGGGGCGGCGGTGCGCACATTATCATCGGGTGGTCAGAGACCGAGAATGTTGTCGATGAATAACTTTAAAAAAGCGCTGTAAGCAAATAGTTCAGACATGAGGCGTTAAAATAAGCAATAAGCACAGCATGCTCGAAGTTACAGCAGTGATCAAACCTGCTTCGCTAGCTTTTCCATAAATCTGGCAGCTGTATCCAAGGCAAGCCCCGCATTTCTGTGACACAATTACCGGCTACCGCTAGGCAAAGCCCACTTCAAGCTTTAATCTGCTCCCAGGTCGGCTCAATTTACATCCAGTTGGCTTCCCTCGCAGGCGAAGCCCCAGCCATTCGTGGAACCCTATATACGGCCTTGCCTGGAACTGTGGAAGGATTGCCAGGGCAACGCAATGATCTTCGTCAATTTCATGGGCCTCCTTACCACTATATCACTGCCCACGGGCTTTCTGTCACTTCAGGCAGCTGAGCTGAGGGCTGCTTTATAATAGACTGAGATCCTATAAACGTGTGCGTGCTTGCATGCATTGACTATCATACTGACTAACGCCACGCGTGCGATGATATTCTGGGTCATTCCTATGACGCCGGGCTCGTTGCGCTGATGCCGGCACGCCGATTTCCATGCCGTATCAGCGACTTCCATGCAGTTTCCAGGCGCTCACGGCGGCGCGGACCGGCGATTTCCATGCGGCTCTCAGCGGGCCTCATCTCGTAACCCCGCGTCGATACCATGTCCCCGGGCGGCGGCCCCATATCGCCAAACCGGGACGTTCATGTCACTGCAGTCAATTTCCATCTGCGCGGCGGCTGAGCGCCCAGTCATTCCACTGATTTCCACTGCAGCCCGGTAGCGGTGGATCGATGCCATCCACAGGTTGGTTTCCACTCAGCGGCGCCCCGGGGCTGGGATCTGATACCCGTCCGCTCCCATCCCCGGCCTCGGGTCAGCGCCGGGCGTCCAGTCATGGCGTCTGGTGGACGGAACAGGTCGGTCCGGTCCGGACTGCCGCCGGACCGTCGTGACTGGGGAGCTGATCAGGGACGACACGGCCGGCAGCGGCGTGACCGTCCGCAGCGGCGCCGCCAGGCGAGCGGTGACGGGGAGTAAACGGTCAGAGACTGACGGGAGGAGTTGGCGGGCAGTGGCGGAGCTAAGATGGGCAGTCGAGACGAGAGGCAGAATCAAGACACTGGTAATGGCTACGATTTAGAACTAGAGTAAGAGTAAGTAAATGAAAGGACGAGCGGTGAGGACGCCGATTGAAGTCGAGACAAAATGATAGCGTGGGGAGCTAAAACGATCCTAAATGACGACACAGATATCGAAGTATGGAACTATACTCAGCACATCCAAATCAAAATGTTCCCCTAATTCAAAATGTTTTGACCTTTCAACTGACGATTACGAGCTTCCTCGAAATCATCGAAATCACAGACATCAAAACCAAGTTCCATGCTACCATCGGACTCAACACAATTAAAACTGGAACATTATGACCCCACTCTGCGGAGTCAATAACCGTCCTGCTCGTATCTATGACCCCCGGGCCCCGGTCATCCAGGGCCGGGCGGCCGGGCGGCGGCCACTGGGCACTATCAGACGATGGAGTGCCGTCTATGACACCCCGGCGGGACCCGGTTCATAGCACCGGATAGACTGGGTCCGCTGGAGCCCCTGATCGGGGCGGTAACTCAGTGGTCCGTGACCGGAGCGGGCCGGAGGTCGGGCCGGGCCGGATATTGCGGGACGGGTAACGAACGGGCTCGGTAGAGCTGCTGGGAGACAGTGTGGAGAGTGGACCGAGGAGATGAATAGCTGGAAAGGGAAACAGAAGCCATAGCTATAACCGGTGATAGCAATGATGCTCGGTTATGTCAGGCAGCTGACCTTACACCAAGCAACACGAAATCTAGCGTTCGCCGAAATCTCGCTAATATTGTCCACCAAAAATGCTATCACTTCAATCCTCCAAGAAAAACGCAAGCAACAAAGAAAATACTCAGCATGACGCAATGCACATCTGGCGCGGTCTCCACAACTTCCCGGTAAACCCTCTTATCTGAGCCATTATAATCCTCATTCCCACCACACGACATAAAGCTAGGAGATTCTCCTTTCCGCACAACCAACTCCCAAACCACATCATCCGAGCCTCAGACCACGTTAACCACATCATTATCTCTCCATCTGTGTCCTCGTCTGTGTCTCCAGCGCTGCACCCACCTGCAGAAAGGCTACGCTGTTGGGCTCTTTGAGCGTCTCGATGCAGAAGCGCAGGATTCCTGTGGTGCGCTGGATCTGCCCGGTCCACGAGGTGACCTGTTCCCTGGCCGCAGCCGTTTTGCGCTGGCTCTCCTGCCGGACGTGCGCCAACAGTCGCTGTTTTCGGGCCATCACTGCGGCCACCAGCGCGTCGCACTGGTCACTGATGGCCTGCTCCAGAGCGGCACACGACTCCTGTGAATAACAGACGGTTCGGTCGGTCACACGTAAATGAAAGAGCGTGCAGGTTCCAGCAAACAACTCATGCACATAGCGATGATCTATATCGGTCATCTGGACTTATAAATAGAATGGAAGTTTTAACCTACGGGCTACTTCAACTTTCACGTTTATAATACGTTAGTCATGTTCAGAAGGGTTGACGACAGTAATTCACCAACTATCTATTTCCCAACGACGTGACTCGTGACCCGGCCGATAACTGCCAGTGTCAAGCTCGTGACCCGGCTGGCGTCCCCTCCCTCTGTGACCCATTTATCCCCTCCCTACTCACGCCGACGGTCTCTGGTGCCTTCCTCAGTCGGTGGATGACCTCTGTGGCAGATTTGGCCCGCTCGGAGAGAGACTGAAGTGTCCGCGAGAGCGCCGTCTGCAATAGGCCAGAACAGGGCGTCAGCGGCAGAGTCAACGGGTTAGACAACCGGGGACGGTGGGGCATTCCACGGAGCCGTGTTGTCCTTCACGCCGCCTTTATGGGATGGCAGACATACCAGCGGCACCGCCGAGCGGGGCACAGGGTGCTGGGGAGAGGCGCCCGCCCTCGCGGTATCCGGCGAGGGTGGAGTCCAGAGGGGAGGGCTGCTCCTCATATGACAGACACAACAGCGGCCGGCGCCACCGCTACAGCACAGGAACGCCTATCGCGGCGGTACATGGATGCTGGTTCAGCGAGCTGGTACTAGAAAATCATCTCACTCTCTCATGGTCAGACATCCACAGAGATAGCCTTCTCTGAACAGCGCGCATGCATTTTGGCGCAATAAACTCGCAGTGACATCAGGTATGCACTCCCGGACACAATCCTATTAAATACAGCACGGACATGTCATGTATGCATGTATTTATGCGTCGGAGGGGCTGCAGCGGCGCGACGACATTCCATCGTGAACATTCATTCTCCGCGGTCGGGCTGGTTAGACGATCAGCAGCACGATAGCCCGGCGGGCCGGCGGCGGTCGCTGCAGCGCTCCACAGCGCCGTATGCTGCGCGATCCGGCCACAAACACGGCGTCTGTTCAAATTAGATTCACGCCAACACCGCTCAGAATTAGCCATCCGAGCTGTAATTAGTTGTAATTGTCGGGGCGCCGGGCGCGCCGGCGCCGCGGCGGGTGCCCGATGGTGGGAAACACGCCGAGCGGCGCCGGGAGGAGGGTGGGGGAACGCGTGGACCCCTGCGGCACCCCGCCGACAGAGGGAGGGACGGAGGGAGGGAGGGAAGGGGAGCGACGGCCCAGCTATGCGGCCGGAACGGGGAGAAAGAGAGAGAGAGGAGGGCATTCAGCGCAGAGGGGCGTCCCGCGCCGCGCGGCCGGCCGGCCCTTGTTTTTGTTCGCCCGGGGACGAGCGGACCGGGCCGGACCGGCCGGGCCGGGATAAGCCGAGGCCTTGTGAACCGACAGGGTTCCAGGAAGGCTGGTCGGCCGGCCGGCGCCGTGTGCCCAGGTGTTCCGTCCAGGGACACGCCGCACCGAGCAACCAGCATGTCACCGCCGGGCCTGTCACGACCATGAGCGAGCTTTGAGCAGGCTCTGAACGGACCCGGCCGGCCCAGCCGCTCACACGGGCGTGCCTCTTTGCAGAGGTGCGGCCAGCGCTAAGCAGATCAAACAAAGGAGTTACCAGAACCGTGCTGATTGGGCATGTTTCGTACAATTACTTTGGACTGAGTCGTCCAGAAATGCGGCGGCCTAGTAAGCTAGTGCGAGTTAGATTTCACTGGGGCCGAGCCCAGACGAAATCCAATCAGCCACGTGCCGCCTGGGATTTCAATCGCAACAGATACAAGATATCTCACAACATGAGACCACCGGAGTACTGAAAGAGGCCTCACTGACACCATGTCACTGACATCGTGTCCATGTCACTGACACCGTGTCACCGACATCCTGGCTGACACACCACACCCCAGGTCGTCAGGTGCTCTGAGAGGCAACCACTCCCCACCCCGGCCTCAGTACACGGAAAGTCGCTCTATGAATTACGGCCGGCGTCACGCCTCACTGAACAGAACATGGCAGTGATGACACCATCCGCGAAACTTCTCAGCTGCGTGGCGACCTCATCGATACACAAAACACGGGAAATCGGGCCATGTACGGGCCACTGATATCATTTTACAAGCACCGCCGAGTGAGAATCGCATGCGAGCGACCGAGCTGAATGGGTGTCACATGCAGGTGGCTGCGATAGAAAAACCGATTAGTGGAGAAGGCTACTCATCGAAGCAGTAGGTATACGGCGTCTTTAGATCGGGGAGATGTATCATGTATCATGTATTACAACAATCACGAATGCCGGTTGGCCCTGGTGATGTTAAATCTGGTTCACACATCATGCACACATCAGTATCGCACATACACAAAAGTACATACACACAAGTACATACCTACTCACATTACTACTGATTTTAGATTGATTCATTCTGCATTACTCATGAGCAATTTCAATTACAATCACGTTTACGATTCGTCGGGAGTCGTCGGGATTCGAGATTCGTCGGGAGTTCAGTGAAATCGTTTACTGTTGTTTTATGACGCAAGCCACATGGCAGGTTGATATATGCACAGCAGTTTGTGCCAAACAAGGAATACGAGTACCTATATCATCGATTGTGAAATCGATTTTACATTGCAGGAAAAATGTGGCAGCCATTCAGTCGAACATCTGAGGCTGTAAACAATACAGGGTGGACGAGGAATGTTCATTGTTCGTACACCTATGTTGTTCACAATTATTCCATGGCAATATAAGAAGAGAGGCGTAACACCATATGCGTAGCGCCAATCCTAGATGGACAAGGAGGGAAGCAAGACGGTCCAACCACAAAGAAACTAAAAGTAACAGCGCGTCCTCACATAAAAACTCCCTCCCTGCTAGCAGCGCTACATCTATGAGCGTATTTCACATTAGCTGCTAACCACGTCTGACAGTTCGGCGAAGCAGCTGCGCTCCCTCACTGGCGGGCCGATTTTACGACACCATCCCAGTCACCCGGAGGATAAAACAGGCGGCGTACACGAGGTCCATTGAGCTCCAAACGACGCCGGGGCGCGGCACAACTGACCGCGGCTCGCAGCTGGCGGCTGTGATGGGACATCCGCCCGACGACAGGCAGCCAGCTGGACAGGTAGCCACGCTATCCACCACCTGATCAAGATACTCTCCGCACCAACAGGTGGATCCCGATTCCCGAGAGAACTCGGCGATCTGGGACGGGTACCTATACACGACCGGGGTTACATGACGATACGAGTGATCAGTTGGCGGGTGACGGTACGGCATATCATCACGGCTGACGGGACAGGAGACGGAGACGGGCAGCAGCTGACGGGCTACTCGGCAGCGTCTGTGGATATCGCGATATAAAGATCGATTGGTTCGTGTAGGCGGGAGCCGGTCGATACGGCAACTGATCAGGCTCAACCGGTTGTATTATGCTTGCTCCACCCTTCTCCCCGGCATAGAGCACAGGATGATGTGGTGATGAGATGACAAACACCTTCTCCTCTCTCTCTCTCTCTCTCTCTCTCTCTCTCTCTCTCTCTCTCTCTCTCTCTCTCTCTCTCTCTCCTCTCTCTCTCTCCTCTCTCTCTCTCTCTCTCTCTCTCTCTCTCTCTCTCTCTCTCTCTCTCTCTCCCTCCCTCCCTCCCTCCCTCCCGTCCCGTCAGTGGGGGTCGTCTGTAGCCGCGCGGCCCGCTCTCAGCAGGTGCGCCGCGGAGCGTCTCCACTGAAGGCCGGCCGGTGACCAGTCGGATCGGTGCACGGCTCGCACCGGCCGGCCGCGCGGCACACCTGGACGGCGGGGGCTCCGCTGGGGGCGCCGCGCCGCGGGACACAGCCGCGGGCACCGGCGGAGCGGGCGGCGCGGACACCACGGTCTACCGCCTCCCGTAATCGGCCATCAGCCCAGGGCAGCTGCGGTCGGTGGGACGCCGCGGGCCGCCGCCGCGAGATACAGCGCTCCGCGGCGCCCGCCCGCCTGACGCCGGCCCACGGCGCGTCATCTGATACCGCACGGTCCACACGCATTATGTATGTGGCACACACGGCCGGCGCTGCCGCGGCTGTTTTCCCATGAGCCGTAGCTATCGGGGACAGGAGCCAAGACAGAAGGCCGCAGCGGGACGGAGGCTGGCGCCGAGGGAATCGACTCTCTGTCTTTGTTGTTGTGGGGACGGAGAGTGGAGAAGATATTTGCTGCCTATTCAGGCCAGCCGGGGCAAAGGACATCTTTGTGCCTTGAAACGAGGACACATGCCTACGTGACAAACAAACAGGATGCATGTATGAGCGTATGCACCTATGCACCGTGCACACTGCACAGCCCACAAATCTGCAAGCCAGCGTGAGCAGCGTCGTTTCAGAGCTGCAGGGCGGCGCTCCGCCCGATTTGATTTAGTCCCGGTGCCGGAGGTCACATTGCCATGCACAGCATGGTGCACGGCGCCGGAGTAGGAGGCTGCCGAGAGGCGGCGGGGCGGGCTCTCAGAGACCGGGAGACGCCCTCACGGATATCGGGTGCTCCACACGGCCGATACCCATCACCGTGTCACTGAGGTCAGCGCGGGGAGCGGCGGAGAGGGAGGACCTGACGTGTTATAATGCACGGCAGGTGTACGACAGGAGCGGCTCTGGCGCACTCCACCCTGTCATGGGTGGAGAATGTTTGAAAAAGTTACCCCGGCCGGCGACCGATAGTCGCGGGAAGACGATATACTCACGTTGTTCTCAACGGTCATCATCAAACCCCTATTCTGACGCATGGAATAGGATGCTGTGTTTGTTCAAGGATGAGCGTTGAATCCGACACCGTAGTTTTTTCAGTTCGCGCCGGCAGCAAGTGCAGCAGCGAAAGGGTGAAGCCGCAGGAAGAAGAAGCAGCAAGCGTTCGAGATACGGCACCGGCAAAGCGTTCCATAGGGCTACATCTGACTGACGGAAAGCCGGCTCGGAGCTACCGTTGGATTGAAGGTGTGGTCCGGCGCTGCCCTTGCCGTCTACCTACCAACCGGCGTGACCGGTCACCCTTCCTACGCCAAATTCTCCCTCTTTCTCCTTCAATTCAGATCCAATTATCCACCACCCAGCCGGGATACCTAACGGTGATACCTCCACGCTTGGGGCCTAAGAACCTGACTTCGGTCGGGTTCGTCAAGCCAGGGCGTAACAGGCTGCGTCTTCTATGAGCAGCTGGAGCTTAACGAACGGCTTTCCAAAACTCACTATCTCTCATCAACCTACCGACCTTGAAATTGCCAAATACAACCACTAAAATTACATCTGTTTAATTTTCTATTCTTTTTTTGCGCCTGATTCTCCACTCTACAAATAACTCTAACAGACATGGACTCATACACCACCACAACACAAGACATCGAACTGCACCACCTCGGCTCCTACGTCGTCGGCCAATACACGGACCCCCGGCTGAATATGGCCAAGGAGTCCGCATTCAAAATAAATCGCACACTCACAGACATCACAAAAAGCACTACGCTACGCATCACACCCCAGCACAAATGCATCCTCATCAAGACATCCAACGAGACACAGACAAAAGCACTTCTGTCCACCACCACCTTCGCCAATCACGACGCATCCTTCACACTACACCGGACCCTCAACACGACCCGAGCCACTATCCGCACGAACCCGCTAGACACACCACTAGCAGTCATCGGAGACGAGTTGGCGTCCCAGGGCGTCAGCTCAATTCGTCGACTGGCTTCCACCCACCACTACACCATCCTGCAACTCACCTTTAACACCACGATCCTACCTCCTCACGTTACACTACAACACTGCCGATACAGCACACGTCTTCACGCGCCACTGCCCCTTCGCTGCAAGAAGTGTCAGCGCTACGGTCACGGAGAACGTGCTTGCACCTCCCGTACTGCACGCTGTGCACGTTGTGGCGAGGGGCATCCGTCAGAGGGGTGCACTCGTCCCTTCCGATGCGCTGCCTGTGACGGATCGCACCCGGTCACTGACTCCAAATGCCCTAAGTGGCTATTTGAGCGGGAAGTGACCAGGTACGCGGCGAGCATGCATGTACCACCAGCCCTTTCACGCACCCTGGTCTCCAAGGCACCACCAGTACATCTAGCCGAAACATTTAAACACGCAAACGTAACAGGAAGCACCTACGCCTCAGTCGCTTCACGCACCAACGCAAAACTCCAGCCACTAGCACAGCACCCACCGAGCTGTCGCCGACCTGCCCTCATCCCAACACCACCTCACCCACCTCGCTGGATCCCCACCAGGGAGGCCCTCCTTCCTACACCGCCCTATCCGCCTCACCCCAGACCGCCACAGGGATGGAGAGTGCCCGGTCCGCTGCCGGGACCCCCGTTCTTGAGGCGGGACTTCCCGCTCCTACCTCCACCTCCACACTGTATACCTCCCACCCACCCTAACCAGCCTCCGCCCACCCGACCCAAGCCTCCAACCCGCACCACTGCAACCTCCACAAGCCCCCCACCAATCACCCAGACCGTCTCCACTTCCACAGACCCTCCTCCTCCACCCACTCTGCGGTCTGTTTACACGCAGACTGACCCTGATTCCCATCCATGCTCTCAGAGCAGCTCCAGCCTATACATCACTCCCTCCAACCCCTCAACCCGATCATCCGCTTCGAACCCAAGTTCAGGCCCAGCCTCAAACACACGGATTCCTCGTCCCATCTCGCCTCCAAAACACGTCCGCTCACGCTCTTTATCTCCCGTTCAGCGAAACATCGAATCCCTCCACCAACCTCTTCCCTCCCCTCTCATGACACGCGCCTACCGCAAACGAAAGGCGAGGGATCTGGCTGACCAATCCAACCCTACTCCAGTCTCGCACTATGTGTCAGAGACTACTCATATCAACCGCGCAGTTCCCTCTAAATGACGCACTTGCTACAATGGAACACACGCGGGCTACTTACGAAGTGGCCGGAGTTCAAAGGTGAAATTCTCCGAACGAACCCGGTCCTGGCTGCACTCCAAGAGACCCATTTTCGAGATTCAGACCAATGGTTTAAAATCCCAGGGTACACTTGGCATACACATAACGTTAACGAACAAAACAGACGAGAAGGAGCGGCCATCCTCATAGCCAACAGTGTCCCGCACAATAGAGTAGCTATCAACACACCACTCAATTGCGTTGCTATACGTTTAAGGATAGGCTACACACAAGTCACCACACTGTCAATATACATACCACCTTCCCAAGCCAACCCGACACCACAGGAGCTGGATGACTTAATCAGCCAGCTCCCAGCACCCTTACTTCTCATGGGCGACGTCAATGCACAACACCCAGCATGGGGAAGCCTATGCAGCGACTCCCGCGGTAACACCATCGAAGCAGCCATAAACAAACACAACTTTACAGTACTCAACACAGGCGAAGGCACCAGGCTTAACCTAAGGGGCATCGACCGAGCCATAGACCTAACGTGCTGCACAAGTTCAATCCATCACCTATTTGATTGGGCAATATCGTCAGACCCAGGGCCCAGTGACCACTACAAAATTAAACTTACACTTAGTCCGAGGTCAATTCGCCACGTTAAAACCTTTACTCCAGGCTGGAATTTAAAAAGGGCTGACTGGTCGAAATTTGAGGAAATGGTGAACCTCTCACTGGGTGACACAGATCATCCAGACATTTCAGTAATTCTAAGAGCCATCGGCTCCGCAGCACAAGCCAGTGTGCCCAAAAGTAAGCAACCACCCAAAAAGGCATCAGCGCCATGGTGGACTCCAGCCTGCAGCCAAGCAGTAGCAATCAGGAAAAGAGCACTAAAACAATTTAAACGTTGCATATGCGAGGCTCACCGCCTAGCGTACAAACAAGCTGCTGCATCTTGCAAAACTATCTTTAAAACAGAGCGCACTAACTCTTGGCAATCATTTGCATCCAAATTCAATCGCTTCACACCAACAGCAAAAATCTGGAAGCTTCTTAAAGCTTTCCACCTCAAACGCGCACCCCCAGGGCCATTCCCTTCGCTTAAAGTAAGAGGGCAGGAAATTACTGACCCAGAGCAAGTCATGATGGAATTTGCGAAACATTACCATTCAGTGTCAGCTAACAGCTCATACCCACCACAACTCAGGTCACGACTAGGAAATCTTGCCAATAGCTGCGACTTCACCTCCAACAACTACGAAATTTATAACAAACCATTTACACTACACGAGTTATCACATGCCATCAGCAAGTGCGGAAACACGTCGGTTGGGCCGGACGACATACATTACGAATTTTTCCGACGCCTCAGTAAACAATCATTAACGTACCTCTTAGCGGCTGTCGCACAGCCTTGCTCCATCCTGCACCCTCACAGTTTACACTAATTGAAACCTTGCAAAATCCTATTCGTTACGCTCATCGTGTGACGGACGGGCGGCCCGGCCCGCACGCATGTACAATAATAAAGTTGATTGACGCTGCGCTTTGCAGTGCCCAGCCGGCCGCCCTGCGTCCTACATTCACGCGTGTCGGTCAGCGTCCCAGTTTCGTACACGTGTGTTTCATCGTATATAAAGTCCTGTATCTGACGCCAATACAATCCAGTTCACCAGCAGACGTCTTTGCTGAAGGTAAGGGCTAAAGGCCCCGCTGACATTTGGTGGCAGCGGTGGCTGGGGTATCTATTACCCCCCCCCCCAACCCGGACCCATGTCCCGTTGTGTATAGTTATTTTTTTTTTAGGTAGAAAGGTCTTAAATTCTGTTATTTTTGTCGTATAGAAATCTCTCTTCTCATATTTGGTTTAATACTTAAAGGATCTCTCTCTGGTTCCACCATGTCGGTCGATCGTACCCCAGCGGTTTCTAGCCTTAACATTCACCAAATTTCGACATTCATACCAATTTATGACGGTTCATTCCCGATTCAAGATTTTTTGCAAGAAGTCCGTGACGCTCAAACCATGGGTTCCTGGCCCGACAGCGTCACCCTCAAAGTAGCTAAAACAAAACTGGACAGTAAAGTGGCCGAACTGGTCCGAAACCGTCATGACTTGAATCATGCTCCCACCTTTGAAGAATTCGCTACTCGCCTGACATCCGCGATCAACTCTGATCGCCCCGTATCATCCCGTTTACAAGATCTAATGACTTGCACACAACATCCGCAAGAGTCAGTCGATGCGTATGCATTCCGACTCAGAAACAAAACCAAATGTTTGACCGAATGGGACGCTACCCCCGAAACCAAACAGCTCAAAAACCGAACCGCAGCAGCAGCTTTCGTCAAAGGCTTAAAACCAAGCCTACGTCAGCTGGTCTTGCCACAAAACCCATCCGATTTTGATGCCGCCATAGCTTTGGCAAGAACCCAAGAATTAAATTGTGTGTTCCTTCCATCTTCGGACACATCTGCTACACATTCTGTGTCGGCCGCGGAGTTAAACTCGGACGTGGTTCAGCAGTTGCAGCACCGTGTGGCCAGCCTCGAGCTCGCCGCCTCCCAAACCCCTCAGCGTGGGAGAGGACGACAGCCCTTCCGGCGAAACTTTCGCCAGCGTGGGTCGTTTCCCAATCGTGGCCGTGGCTATTCAACGCCACCGTCATATACTCACCAGCGAAACGCATACCCAGCTCGCCAAAGTCATTCTTCCTATCGTCCTCCCTCGTATTCACAGCACCAACAATGCTGTTCAGATCACTGTCACTCATCGAGGGACCGCTATGATCGTTATCGCCGCTCATCAAGGTCTCACTCTCGGGACCGACGGCACCGATCTTATTCAAGGTCGCAATCCCGATCTCCGGATCGGAGGGGATCGAGTCACTCCCGACGGAGTCCATCCCCAAACGGCAACCGCTCGCGACGCTAAATGGGACTACAGCGTTCGCGAGCGTGGCAGCTGATAATTCAGGTACACGCCCTCGTCCACCAATCCTGGAAATCTCTGTTAAGGACCAACCTGGTTCAGCCTTGTACGACACCGGATCCAGCATTTGTCTAATCAGTCACAAGTTTTTCCAGTCGTGCAGCATTTCCAGTCCTCTGGAGAAGTCGTCATTATCTATTTTAGGAGTTACCGGTACCCCAATTCAGATTTTAGGTCATTGTCAAATACCCATCCACGTGTCTGACCGTACTATTCAGCATACTGTTTATGTGACCGATAAGTCACTTTCCTTCGGTTGCGACATCATTCTCGGCATAGATTTCATCATCCGCCACCAGCTACTGTTCAATCCGGACACAAAAAGTGTGTCCTTCCTGCAGCCTAGCGCCGCAACATCCACCCAGCGACAGACGCCGCAACGGCTCAGCCCAAGGCGACGAAAACGTGTCCGCTTCTTACTTGGCACCACTGACTCACCGCGCGACATTGATAACCCGTTGATCTCTTACGACGAAAACGATGCTTTCACTATCGATGAAGGGAAAAATCACCCTTTATTTTTGTACAGATCAGTCGAAATTCCAGCCTTTTCAGAAATGTTCGTTCAAATGAAATTACCGCGCTACTTGGTACCCTCTGAGGCCCCATACTTCATCCAGGGTCACGTCGATCAATCAACGGCAGGTATACAGGTCGCTCGCTCAATAGCGTTCTTGACCAAGTCGTACGTTTTAGTTCGTGTAGCAAACGTTACGGCTCGTCCAATTCTACTTCGGAAGAACTTGCGCATAGCGCAGCTCAACCCTGCTGCTCCCAAATCCGAAACTGACAGGAACGATGAAAACTCGTCAGGACAAACTTATTCAGCATCCACTCAACCTGACAAAGATGACAAAGTGTCTCCAAACGACTTTCAGCTCGATCACATCCCAGAGCCGTACCGATCGCAACTGCGCGATATGCTCATGAAACATGTCGGTACGTTTGGTAATACGTTAGATGATATCAAAATCACAAATGTGTATGAACATCACATTGTACTCTCAGATCCAACCCCTGCGTACAAAAACCCGTATCGACTCCCGTTTGCCCATCGCGATATAGTTAAGTCTGAAATCGACAAACTACTTGCTAGTGGTATCATAGAACCCGCTGTTTCACCGTACAATGCACCCATCATTTTAGTCAAAAAGTCATCAGGTGGTTACCGCCTTGTTTCTGATCTCCGTGTTCTCAACGAAAAGATCAAAGATGATAGGTATCCCAACTCATTTGCTTCGGATGCGATTGATCAACTTTCTGGTTGTACTGTTTTCTCGACACTGGATTTGCTTAGCTCATTTCACCAAGTCCCTCTCTCGAAGTCGTCGAGACCATATACCGCATTCACAGCTAACAACCAGCATTTCCAATATGCCTCTGTACCTTTTGGATTGAAATCAGCTTCCGCCGCACTGAATCGTGCGTTGCAAATTGCTCTTTCTGGTTTACAAGGTATCGATGCATTTCTTTACGTCGATGACATTCTGATCGCCAGTAAGAATTACGATGACCATTTAGAAAAGCTTGATAGAGTTCTCACCCGACTAGAAGAAACTAGATTCGTCCTACGTCCATCGAAGTGTTCGTTCATGCAACGTCAAATTAAATATCTCGGTCACATTGTGGATGAGCATGGCGTACGTCCAGACCCATCCAAAATTCAAGCGATTCGAGACTTCCCCAGACCAAGTTCAGTCAAAGAAATTCGTTCATTTATAGGATTCGCGAACTACTACCGCCGTCACATCCCGCGAATGTCTCAATTAGCTGCGCCCCTGATCGCTCTGACAAAGAAAGATGTTGAATTTATATGGTCTGAAGAATGTGAAAATGGATTCCAATCCATCAAAGATGCTTTAGTTCATTACCCAGTTCTTAGGTTTCCAGATTTTACAAAAGATTTCTACTTGTCTACTGATGCTAGTGATTTTGCGATCTCCGCTGTTTTGGAACAACAGCACGGTGAAGAACTTCATCCCGTAGCATTCATCAGCCGACAGCTGAACAAAGCAGAACGAAATTATTCAACTACTGAAAAAGAATGTTTAGCCATCTATTGGGCATTTGACAGCCTTCGTTGTTACCTTGTAGGTCATTTTACACATGTCATCACCGACCACCTCCCTCTACGAGGCGTGTTCAAAGCTACCAATCCAGGTGGCCGTCTGACCAGATGGTCACTCAAACTTTCCGGTTATGACTTTGATGTTACTTACTTACCTGGTCGTCTGAACGTAAAACCTGACGTTCTGTCTCGCGTTAAAATTGATTCCCAGTCAAAGGATACTTTCCTAGGGTTTGTTTCTGCCACTTCGTTTGAACATGAAGGTTGGACAAGAGAAAAGATAAAAGCCGAGCAACGAAAAGACCCCAACCTCATTCCCATTATCAACCAGTTATCTGGCCATTCAACTGCTCGCATGGATTTACAGCTTCATGAGCCATTGTCAAATTACTTCCTCAGCTCAGACGGCTTGCTTTATCATGTCTCATCTCAAAATAGCAAGACCCGTCCTTTCGTCGATCAGCTTGTAGTACCAGAACCAATGAAAAAGACAATCGTACAACAATATCATGATACTCTATGGTCTGGTCACCTCAAGTTAGACAAAACTGTTCAAAAAATTCGTTTGTTGTTCTTCTGGAAACACATGTACACAGACGTACAGAAATACGTCAACTCATGTCAGCAGTGTATGGAACGCAACGCTCACAAAACCATCAAAAAAGCACCACTACAACGAACGCTCACACCAGCATATCCAATGCATATTTCGTCTTTTGACATTGTAGGTCCCCTCAAAACTTCCTATCGTGGAAACACCCATTACCTTAGCTGGATTGATCATTTTAGTCGATTTCCGGAAGCCATTCCTTTAGCCGAAACCACGACCGAAGCTGTCGCAAAAGCATTTGTTGAAAACATCATTTCAAGGTACGGCATCAGTAAAATTCTTCTTAGTGATCGTGGTTCTAATTTCACTTCAAAACTCATGCAATCCATTTGTAAGCTTCTGGGTGTCAAACGCATCCTTTCATCTCCTCGTCATCCACAGGCCAACGGCCGTGTGGAACGACTGCATGCTACTATAGCAAATATCTTATCTCATTTCGTCGATCCATCCCAAAAGAATTGGGACGAAGTTCTGCCCATGGCTCTTTTAGCCATTCGGTCTTCCATCAACCGTTCTACCGGTGAAACTCCCGCTCAGATATTCACTGGTCGTGATGTACTTCTTCCATTGGACGTCGATGCTCAACTGCCCTTTGATCCTTTTGCCTCCATTGATTCCTACCGTGACTTGCTCCATAAACATTTGTCGGCACTTCATGACGTGGTGCGCGACAACAATGAGGCCGCCATCTTGGCGCAAGAACGATCCCATCCAACCCAATCCAATCCTCCGTCCATCCATGAAGGCATGCTGGTGTACCTTCACAATCCTCAATTCAAACCTGGACTCACCCGCAAGCTTCAAAAGTTAAACAAAGGTCCATACAGAGTGCTGCATTTGACTAGTCCCGTCAATGCACGTATCCAGCATCTGGAAAATCCCGGTGACGTGCAACTCGTGCACGTCAACCGATTAAAAAAATTCACCGAGGACAACCCCTTCAAAGCTCAGAAACCTCCTGTGGCTCACAGTGGTGAAACTGCTACACGTTCCGTAGGCGAAGCTACCCCAGGCAGCAATACTGGCGAGAACCCTCCCATTACGCTGCTGGCCGACCCAGGGACCCATGCAGACGCTCAACCCGAGAGACCACAGGAACAGAGAGAGGTCCGAGATAGAATGCCGCCGCAGCGACGGTTTGAATTGGCAGAAATGGAGGAAATTTACAATGCCCAAGGACCAGCGATGGAACAAGCTCCACCGCATTATAATTTAAGGCCAATAGCCAACTTACGGGCACCTCCAAGATATGGTCAGTAACGTAACTGCCAGTTAAACACAAAAAAAAAACTCTCGTCCTTGTGCTGAAAAAAGTGAGAATTGAGATAGAATATATTATAGAGCTCCGGTACCGTAAAAGAAAAGAGAGAAAGTCTCAGATAGAGCTCAAGAATAGCCAAGGACAAAGATTCTTGTAGGTACCTGTATATATGGAAGCGCTTCCCTTTTGTATATATCCCTTTAGTTATAAGTATAGTTAAGAATTGCAATGCAAAGACATGCAATGAAATGACATGAAATGACATGCAATGTCTTGAATATGGTGTTTTGTGTGACAATGTTCTTCGCATTTTTTGTGACATCATTTTGACATTTGGAAAAAATTAGCTTCTTATGGCGTTACTTGACACTTCAGCCTTGTTCTGTCCACAGATACCAATCTTCGAGATTGTGGGTACAATTATGCACCTCGTCTGATTTTGGATCAATGAACATACATAAAACCAAACAACTACCTACCGGACTCCGCCGAAAGCATACGCCTTGTTATTATACTTAACTGCTACATACCCGAACGATAACGATAATGGCTCGGTAGTCGGTAGGAAACGTTATACTCGTATTCCCCCCTCCCACCCAATTCATACTTTTGATCACAAATACGTGCTGCTCATTCTTGTGGCACCAAAGAGAACGACATCGGACGCTGCCTCTGATTGTACCCGCCAACAGAAAGGTAACCGAGTAAGTAAATCAAAATTATTTGCATAGCGCCCCTTTCACCACCAACGATACGTACCTATCCCTCTCCACATCCAAAATATGTCCTAGGATAGAATCCGTAGTACGGTCGACGGATGTCACTCATGTCCGTTGGCTGCAAAAATCGTCCTACGTGCCAAATCCCTTTGTTCGTCAGGACCCGCATCCGTTTCCTTCAACGCTATCCCGCTGTCCACTAGAGCCGTTTCACTCACTACTGAAGACTCCCTCATTACCATCGAATTTATTACTTCCCAACAATGCCACAAAGAGAGAATTTGTCTATCTCATCGATCAATAAAAAGCTGTGAACCCATTTCTTTTTGTTTAGATGCTCCCATCTTGAACCTTACGCAACGTAATGAAACCTCTGTTCAACACACAGCTCTTACACACTCCCGTGGTCTTTTCGACTCTATTTCTATGACCACAACCTCCATTGGCACATCTATAAAAAACTACGTTATCTCGTTTTTAGCCATTCTGGCTGGTATTTTTACCCTCTCTTTCGTAATCACTCTTTTTAAACGTTAATTTTCTTCAAACTTCCCCGTTATCATGTTTCGCTTCCGCCAGGCTCTTCAAGCCTGATTATATACAATGTACCACAGTGCGACCGTGCCACGCCCGGCCGGCGCCCCGATACATCTACAACTTCGAGGATCTTCACATTATCATGTAAGCGGAAGTGCAACATGGTGAGGCCAAAATTTTGCTCCCTTCTAAGCCTCACGTTTTTGATTGTACATTTTGGTTGCTTGTGTCACATGATGCTTATTGTCACTTGAACGTCACACACCATGGTTCATAAAGAAGACACGGCCAAGTGCCGTCCACATACCTATATGCAAATATGATGGTATGTACTTGTCTTGCTTGTCAAATGTGTATCCTTGTATTACTTGTAAATCGTATGTACTTGTATCGCTGGCCAATTGTTCTTGTATATTTTGCTTCACTATAGGTTGTAGATTTGTCCAAACGTAAAAAGTCGGATACAGGCATTACCACTTCTTCCAAGTTCCCAACATTTCACTACCTAACCATTTATCTCAACACCCCTCGAGTCACAATATAGGTTGTCAGCCGCTTTGCACAACGATGTGTCAGTTATGGTCACAGGTTTCCATCTTCGCGTATCCATCTGGACAAGGGCCCAGTCCAGCCGCGAAGACCTGCACTGGTCGACATCCGTCTGTTCCTGCCATCGAGATTCCCCTGTTGGTTCTCCAGCCACATCAAGCAGCAGTCTTCTAACGCCGACGCCGTCTACACACCCGCCTCATCAACACGGCACGGTGTACCGGTGGACTGAACTCTCTGCGCCACGTCACCACACTCGTGGCAGCGCCTTCCTGCAGGCATCCGGCTACAACATCACCTGACGTCGCCGTCACCTCTCTGGTGACCTCACTATCACCATCTCGGGCGATATCAGGATACCAGCCAGCCGCCGCTGTACTCCAGCACCAAGCGCTGGCCACTCCAGAGGCGCACATACGAGTACCTACGGTCCATCTACATTCTACGGCGTCCGAGAATATTTCTGCTGCACACCATGATGCCTGGCGAACCGATGGGATCTCTACCTGATGCTGCTTTCGATGTCGATCTCCAACAATGCATACCTGTGCATCATACTATCATGTCTTGTTGCAAGTGTTCGTTGACGCCTCCTATTGTCGGCTCCCGGGGAGGGTGAGATAATGTCGCACAGCCTTGCTCCATCCTGCACCCTCACAGTTTACACTAATTGAAACCTTGCAAAATCCTATTCGTTACGCTCATCGTGTGACGGACGGGCGGCCCGGCCCGCACGCATGTACAATAATAAAGTTGATTGACGCTGCGCTTTGCAGTGCCCAGCCGGCCGCCCTGCGTCCTACATTCACGCGTGTCGGTCAGCGTCCCAGTTTCGTACACGTGTGTTTCATCGTATATAAAGTCCTGTATCTGACGCCAATACAATCCAGTTCACCAGCAGACGTCTTTGCTGAAGGTAAGGGCTAAAGGCCCCGCTGACACGGCCATTAATAACCTCTTCATAAACCACTCCTACCCGACCTCTTGGCGGGAAAGCACCATCATACCAATTCCAAAACCAAACAAAGACAAGCAACATCCCAGTGGCTATCGCCCCATCTCACTCACTAGCTGCGCCAGTAAGGTAGTCGAGCGCATGGTCAACACACGCCTCATACACCACCTGGAAACATATGACCTGCTCGACGAACACCAATGCGGCTTCAGGCGCGGGAAGTCGACAACAGACAACATCATTAGACTCATCTCAGACATTAGCACAGGATTTTATCGCAAACGGACAACAGTAGCAGTATTTCTAGATATCACAGCAGCTTTCGATCGAGTACAAAAACCGGCAATTATTTACAAGCTTCACCAACTAGGACTGCGCGGACACCTTGCTCACTTCATCATCAACTTTCTTGCGGACCGAACCTTCCAAGCTAGGTGCAGCACAACACTCTCACCAGCAACATCTCAGGATCAAGGTCTCCCTCAAGGTAGTGTACTATCACCAACGCTCTTCCTTATTATGATCAACGACATGTTCACCACGGCAAAGTACTATGTAAAATACTCACTTTTTGCGGACGACGTGGCCATTTGGGCTACACACCACGACCTCTTCAAGGTCGAAAAAGACGTCCAACTTGGCCTGAACAAAATTGCATTATGGTGCAAAGAATGGGGCTTCACCATATCAACCGAGAAGTCCGCCTCTGTAACCTTCACTAGAAACCGGAAAACCACTAACACTAGGTTAAACCTTAACGGCAAAGCAGTTAAGGAAGCCAAAGATTTCAAATTCTTAGGAGTCCGCATAGATCGAAATTTAACATTTTCTAAGCACATCAAAGACATCAAAAACAAGTGCGCAAAGCGCATGAACCTCCTCCGTGCGCTCACAGGCACAGACTGGGGCGGCGACCGAAAAACCATTTTGCAACTATACAAGGCCATCATCAGACCCATTTTAGAGTACTGCAGTATAGCTTATCACGGAAGCCTAACAGATCACCAGATAAAACAAATAGAAGCCATCCAGAACACATGTCTGCGCATTGCAACCGGGGCCATACCCAGTACACGAAACACGACACTTCTGGCCGACGTCAACATGTTGAATTGCCAGGAAAGACGTATGCAACAACTTTGCCGATATGCCATTAATGTTAAAACAACTCCGAACCACCCAGTGCAACACTGCTTCCGGCCGATAAGCAGACTCGGATGTCATAGACATTCCCGATTACGACACCCATCACTAAATGATCAGTTGAGCACCTGCTTATCTAAACTGCAATTTACTTTACCGGATCTGGCACCCAGGCCTCGAGCAAAACCCTTCTGGCTAAAGGCACCACCCAAAATCGAATATCTTTTCTCTGGAAACAAATCAGACATCACACCAACAGAAATGCAGTCGAAATTTAACGAATACAAAGCACAGCGCCCAAACAAAACATTCATGTACACTGACGGCTCAAAACAGGAACACAAAGTAGCTTTTGCACTGACGACTCCGCACTTTGAATTAAGCAGACGTTTACCGGATAACTTCTCCATTTTCACAGCTGAGGCCATGGCCCTCTTATTCGCCGTCAAATTATGTACCCATGAAAAGCTTAGTAACGTAGTAATCTGCACCGACTCAAAATCAGTCTTACAAGCCCTGAGTAACACCACAAACCCAACACATTTCATCATTTCTCGCATTCAAAATTCTATCCCTGAAAAACGAAACATTAAATTTCTTTGGATTCCTGGACATGCTTCTATCTCTGGAAACGAAAAGGCAGACAAACTAGCAAAGCAAGCATTGCATCTAGCAGAACCACTTGCAATACAGTACCCGGCAGACGACTGCAAGGCCATCCTCGAACTCCACATACAACAACTACGACAAACGACATGGGACGAGATAGGACCAGCACACATGTACTCAATCAAACCCCGATTAGGCTTCTGGGCGACCTCAAAACAAAACACAAGGCAAAAGGAAGTAATGCTCACCAGACTTAGAACCGGACGCACCAGACTCAACGCACCATGGCTAGAACCACAACAATATAACATTTGTGCCTTCTGCAATGTCAACACAGTGCCTACAGTTCAACACATCCTGCTAGAGTGCTCTAACTTCAACCTCCACCGACAACACATTATTGCCTTCTGTCGGCAGGAGAACGTAACGTTGAGCTTAGATCAGCTTTTAGGTGACAGACACCCAGAGCTATTAGCACTTCTCTTCAGATATTTACAAGACACTAAGCTAACAGGAGCACTCTAAAGCACACATCAACGAACAGTTAAGTGCCGTGCCCAACATCCCAACAGTTGACTTAGCGGTAATCACACTCGAGAATTCTCCTGGCTCCGCCGTGCGCTGGTCCAAGCTTGGTGCCAGTTACGCCGGCTGACACCCATTACACCAATCAACCGTGCGCTGGTCCAAGCTTGGTGCTAGATACGCCGGCTGATATTCACTACACCATTCAGCCGGGCGCTAGCCCAAGCTTGGTGCCAGTTACGCCGGCCGACATTCACCACACCACTCAGCCGTGCGCTGGTCCAAGCTTGGTGCCAGTCACGCGCAGACAGGAGAGATTCAAAATTAAGAGAGGCCAACTGGTCTTCACCTCTTCAAAGTTGTTAAATGGCCATGCAGTCTTGTCCTTCAGACAATAATTATTTAGGCCCATGCACCACCCGGCATTGTAGGGTGAACGCGACACCCGGCGTGAGAGGGGGTGTGGGGATTGCCTCCTAACCCGCACGATAAAGAACCCATGGTGTAGTTCGTGAAGAGTAGGCCATGTGCCGGCACCATGGCAAAATTAATCCCAAATCGAATTTATTGTCTTGATGGAGGACAAAGTGGCATCTTAACAACCCTTTAAAGTAACTATAACGTAAAACTTATTCTAATAGTAGGTAAAGTAAGTCCCAGGATCCCACTCACCTCCCAAGAAAGCCACAACGCGTTACCGAGCACTTTAAAGGTCAAAATTTTAGAACTCACACACTTAATTAAAGTAAATAAGCACTTGCAATATCAAAATTCTAGCAATTCGATATTTTTCTAGCAAACAGATTCTTTACAGGCGGCCGAATGTCCAATGGACAGGGACGCCTTAAAACCTCATTTTCACTCACTCACTTATTCAAAACATTTTTGGAATGATCGAAAAGGCAATTTCCTTTTAAATTATTAATTCTTTTTACTTAAACTTCCAATTTCACACCGAACCCAAACCAAACCATATGCCATTTTGAGTACCTAAATGTTGCGTTTTCAGCTTTTTATTGTGTCTCAAAATAGCTACAAAGAGACAACTCACCATAGTAGAAGCTTTACAGAGAAATTGACAGATCGAACCATAGCAAAGCACTACAATAGGTCACTGACATCCACGGGCGTAGCCTTTTTCAATGTTGGATGGCTCTTATAATACAAACATGGAGTCGATCCAGGAATATCGACCGGTCCCGGTCTCGTAGCTCAGTTGCTAGAGCGTTGGATTCCGCGTGGCGAGAGCACGCGGCCCGGTTACAACAGTCCGAGTTCGAAGCATGATGGCCGCTCGGTGTTTATGAGCACCCTGACGGGTGCGCTCATAAACGGGTGTGGTTGCGGTTGGTGGCAGGTCAGTCGAAGGCAATGAGGTTAAGCAGTGGTTTTAAAAAAGTGCGCCGAAGGCGCGACAAAATTTCGAAACTGAACAGGATGTGAGAGCAATCTTGGCATTGGCGACCACACGCGGGTCTTAGGGTTGGAGATTATGGCAAGTTAAGTAAATGGTAAATACCTACCTGATTTGCAATATTACGCCCATGGAAGTCAACATTCGAAGAGCGTGAGTTTTCTTTTCTCGTATGGAGACAGCTTTTAGGATTTACAAGAGTAGAAAAGTTACCCCGGCCGCGCCGGGGTAGGCTGAAAGTTACCCCGGCCACGGCCGGGGTGGCCGGGGCAGGTTCTCCACCCATGCACCCTGTGACACCCAACAGCCGCCGAGGCTCAGTGTCGTCACCGGGCATCGGCTGCATTCGCTATAACCAACAAACAGCTTATATTCAGCCCGAGCTCGGGGAGACAGAATTTCATTTGGGCGCTGAAGGAGTGCCACAAAACCTGCACAGCATGCGATGTGCAGCGTGCATATCATTTCGGTACCGTCCATTTGAACTGCTGGGCATTCATACAGCCCATACAAAGCCTGCTTCGAGCTATAGGATTTGCGGTATTTTAAATTGGCATGTTCAGCGCTTATGCACCAGGACATCAACTTCCTGATGCGATAGTAGTTTCATCGATAAAAGTTCGCCGCTCCCATGTTCACATGCCATTTGTTCACTTTCACCCATCGAATGGAGGATTTACGCAGTAGCTATTCCATTGTTTGTTTGTTGTTGGTTGCCTTTTCATTCTGTGCCAATGAAATTCTGATGGTCATTCGCCCAGAAAATATGTGTGCAGCCACGCCGCACTGCAGGCCAATCTAAAGCTTTGTCCTAGCCGACAAAAAAAGGACAATGATTTACGATCAGCTTGGATCCAAAAGTTGGCTTTTGACTTCCAAAAAGTGAGTACGATCAGTGATAACCAAAACTACCGCACATAAACCTTATCCAATCCAGGGGGGTCTGCTCCCGTGCTTTTCCGCTATCAAAAACTGGCAATAGGCTGGCTCAAGGCCGTTGGACAGCGGCCGGCGCGCTGATTGGCTGACGGCTGTAAATAGGGCGGAGCTAATATGGTGACGTCACAGATCACTCTGCCCGAAGGCCGATAGTGTTATAGTCAATGGAGGGGAATATTGTGCACCTGTTTTTTCCTACTTTGAGTGTCACGTAAGGTCTTTTTCTTTATTTTGGTACAATTGAGGTCGTTCTCGTGGCTGCTACACATCAACTTTCCATTCGTTAACGCATTTGTCCGATTTAGAGCGTCTTGAACGTCGAGCTAACACCAGTGCCGAACGAATAAGGTACCGAATCGCAGTTACCACGAATAGAAAACAAGCCTCATACATCAATGATCAAACTGATGTTCGTCCGGAAGACACAAGCAACTTCTTGCCTATGTGTTGGATTTTTATGTTATTGCCTTAATTTATGTGTTTTCAATGTCGTCCATCTAACCCTCACCGGCCGAAGGGGGAGACGGGTGCCGCCCCCACTCCCATGGGTTTTTCGCGATAGTTCGGAACGCGCCGGCGATAGAGAGGCAAAACTTGGCCTACCTGGTCTTTCCTTCAAGCCGGATCTTTTGACACCAACTGCATTTTCGGGTCAAGTCAGTTTCGGGTCTATGACGTCATAAGTGAACCTCTGCACGGCCCCACAATGTCGTGACTTCGCAGCGCTCTCACAGTGCACAAGAGCCGAGGAGCTTTCACAGGGAGATGAACTTACAGGACCTAGTATCGATGAGAGGTCTCACAGCTTGTATGTCTTGGATTTATCCTAAGGGTCACCTGAGGTCAAGTCCTCACCATGACGTGACCTCGCCATTATAAGTCGATGGGAAAATATGGATACGATATGTAAATATGGATCATCGCCGGATGGCGCCGGCAATGATCCAGAACTATGTCAAGCACACAGAACCGTGACTTCATGCACACGATCCGATGCTTCACTTTTGTATTGCTGACCTTGTGTGACGTCATTTATGACGTCGATAAGGTCATAAGTTTTTCGTCAATAGCTCTTGATCAAATTGAGCTAGCGTAGCGGAGTACGGAAACCCACCAATGGACTCGGGAACACCTGTCGAATCGAATGATATGCGATATGACCTCCTTCGACCAACTTGGTGACCTGAAGGGCTCTGACCTGACCTTCACCCGAAGTCAACATTTTAGGTTGAGCTCGACCGAACAAAATGTATACCATTCGACGAGCCTGAGCCAGGCAAACAAGATGCTGTCAAAATCGCGGCTCTGTGAACATTTCTGACGAAGTTGTTTGCCAAAAACTGACACTTAGCTTGGGCCACTTGACCGGACCTCAGATGTGACCGGTTAACCTGAGGCCTTGAAATCAGCTACTAATCGCTGCGTAGTGCGTCTCGTAACGGCGCATACGTTTGTCTTTTCCGCGAAAATCTAGCTCAACCAGGGGCGAAACGGCGAGTCTTATCAACTTACAACTAACCCCTCCCCTCTCGGCCGGGGCGTATGAAGAAAACCAATAGGTCCGGCGAGGTTTGGTTTAAGAAATATGGCTAGTTAACGATAGGTATTTTAAGTAGCACTGTTTCTTAAGGTGTTTGTATACAAGCGCTGCGCACATAAAAACAAAAAACAAAACAAAAATGTTGGCTGGCACGGCCAGGCAACGGCCCTGCATCTGTACTGTACCGCTGTTTCAGGCGCTTTATATATTACAAGTGCTTTATATAGGTATTAGGTATACATTACACAATATGAAATTTATCATTTCACGATTCAGTACGCATTAGTGAATTACGATGCTATCTAGAATCAGAAACGGTCCAGTTGCGATAAACTTTTGAAATAGCGAAAGAGAAACAGCCACGGATGGGCTATGGCGAATGCATTACCTACTCCAAGAGCAAGATAGAGGAGGTTGGAGCAGGGCCCTCCTTGACTTTGTAGGGGCTAGAGCTGCCACTTGAACAGGGAAGCAATCTTGGAGGAGTTTAGATGCGTTAGGAAGTGAGACTGGAACAGACCCATTGTGTCCGGTAGATGGGTGGAAACTTACCTATATCTAAGAGGTAGGTAAGGCGGAACGTTTACCTGTACCGATTGTTATGTTAATTCTAACGGTTCATTTTTCCTCACTGATCTGTCTGGTGAAAATGTGAGCTGCTAGCTGAGCTGAATGACCGGGAGTAAACGCATTTTAGCGTTAGTTGCATTGCAGCCGACGGGCGCAGAGTGATCTGTGACGTCACGAATCAGTAGTTCTCCCGCTGCCCATAGATGACGCTAGTGTGGTCTACGCATCCCGCCCATAGATGGCGCTGATACATGTTGCCACTTCTCGCGGCCGGAGCAGCCTACCTTTCTATAGAGCCTTGATCCAATCCATCAACCAAGCATCAACTACCGGCTCCCACCGAGCTTCCAAATCCAACCATAGTCACCCATGCACCTAGCACCTATCGAAATCCGGCGCTACCACCGTGGCCAAACCCCACCGGCCGTTCCTATTCCACGGAGCCGGATATGCTACGCTGCCGTGTGAGACCGGCCTCCCACTCCGCGAGCGGGAGTGGCGGTCTGCGGTTGGCGGTGTGTGAGCGGGGGCGGCTGCGGTCAGCACCCGACCCGCGGCCGTCGACCGCCCGGTGGCCGACCCGCCACCGACCACAAGTGGTCGGTGGCTCCGCCACACACCCAGTGGTTTGTGCTTAAAGGGACCATCCCACCTTAACATTAGTTTTGAGTTGAGATAGCCAAGTTTGCGGCCAGGCTCAGAAACCACCATTTATCCTGGTCGCAACCCCCGCAGCTTTATGGTGTTCAAGAAATTTCTTCCCTTTACTTGCAGGGTGGGACCAGCTTAGTCCCTATCTCTTAACCATTAGCGGTTTGTTGATGACGTCAGCAGTCATTTCAACGCCCGCCATTCCTTGAACCCGAGTTTTGCTGACCTTGAGCTCCCTTTTTTATCAACGTGAAATCCGTCGTCGGCGCTGAGAAAGCCTATTGCTTTTCATTTTAATTTGAATATTAGAAGATACCCACCACTGGAACTTGGACTGATATTATACCAAGGCCGAAGATGATCAAGCTGCCTGCTATATCTGGAGCTTGGTGTTCAACTTCAACATGGAATAAAAAACAAAATATCAAAGCAAACTGGATATGGTACTGCAAGTTAAAGTCCAAAGAAATTTGAAGAGCTGACAATTGACATTAATTCTTTTCCTGCAAGGTTTCCATATGGAGATCACAGTCACACCATGAAGAAATATTTTTGATGTTAACAGTTGAAAGGGGATTTATCTTCCAGTTTTGACGAAAGACGCTGCTGACTGTCTTTGGAAAAGGATGTCGGCATGAGGTGCAATTGTGCTTGTGAAGTGGTTATAACTGGTCTTTTCACAGTATTAAATTAAATGTGCCATTGCAGCCAAGTGTGTTATCATGTAAGGTAAAATCAAAACTACAATGTTGGTTTTACGAGCATTGAGAAGGCTGGTAGGTAACACCTGCCTGTGCTCGTAAATCATGCTGCCAGAGTATTCTAAATTAATTTTATCATACACTTTTGTTGTCCAGAATGGTTGCACTATTGTTTGGTATCATATTATTCCATGTAAATATGGTAGTGTAAAGTCCGACCAACATGTTACCAGATTTGAAGCTGTTACGTTACCTAAGTACCTGTTTTTTACTGGCGTGGTGAATGTCACCTGGATTTTGTTTTGAGGTGCAGACCTAGTAACTCTGACTACATGGGTTTGAAGCTATTATCTATTCTGTTTTTACTGGCCTGGTGAATGGCGACTGATGTTGTCCGTGGATGGCACTGAAACCAATTTTGAGTGTTTTGTACAGTGTTTTAATACAATGCTGAGGGCTGAAAGTTGTCTTGTTTAGAGTGGTGAAAGTTCAGGATATGCCAGCCACCATGGTGGGTCAGAGTTACATGTGTTGCAGTCAGTTCGGCTTCGGCAAGCACACGGATGGGCATACGCATCAAGACCTGCTCTGCCATACTTTCAGCCAATTTTACCTAGGTAAGTCTTTTCTTTTTTCTACCAGAAGCTATGACATTGTGAATTTCAGCACTGTGGCCTGTGTGTAGCTTTCAGGAAAGCAATTCTAAATAAAGCTCTGATAAAGTGCAAAATCAGCAATGCAGCCCTCTATTACATTTTCTACAACATCTTACTTGTTCCTTGCATGGAGAGAAAAATGCAATGTTATGAATTCGTTTATTCACATAATTTGACAAGCATGCAGTTACCTGCTACTATCACTGCACAAAACAGAGCAGAAAACATCAGTTGATCAAACACAAGACATAACAGAAGTTTACAACATAGGGCTGCCGAACCTGCTTCCTCCCACCACAGTTGATGCCATTTCCTAGCCTGGCTTGATGTGAGCACTGAATAGCTGCTTTGTCTAATTACAGCTCACTACCATTCAACTTAAACTACTCTCTTTAAAGTAAGAGTGAGAGCGTTCAGTGTTCATAGCAGCTCGACAGACGACAGACAACAAACATCTTGACAAACCAACCAGTATTTGATTTGGCTAATGATTTATGTGCTTGTTGTATCATGGCCAAACTACTTTAACAGCAATAATCCCTGTTTCATCTTGATCTTGCTTTTATTTCCATTTGAACTCAGATCTTGAAACAATCATCTGAAGTGATATCAGATACTGGCTTCTGTTTCTCTTGAAAGCAAGTTAAAACAACAATGATAAACTAAGGCAGGAGATGTGAGTTGTGGCAGTAGATTTTTGATTCAACATGTCAACCTTATATTGCTTGAGACCTCTGTGACAGACAAACAAATATTTATAGTTTTTTGATAGTTTGGATTCTTGGCTTGATTTAGCAGATCAGCTGTGAACCTTGACTTTGAAATCACATAAATGTCATGGTACCCGAACGAATCCTCGCATGACATTTCTTCGTAGCACAATTTTTCGTCCGCATTTCTTCGTCTACAAATCTTCGTCGGTGCATTTATTTGTCCCTCAATGCTTACTCTTGCATATATTTGCGTTGAAGAAGAAATGCGAGACGATTTTCATATACCCTGGTGCGAGACAAAGTAATGCGATAGGTACGAATAAATGCCCTGACGAAGATTTGCAGACGAAGAATTGCGATACGAAGAAATGCCATAAGAATTGTCCTGGAATCCTTTATTGGCCATCATATATTGACCTTGATAAGATAAACGCATCATTCGCGCAATATTTGTCGCACTTTGATACCAAACTATTGCTTCCAAATGCCGACGTAAAGAAAACCTTTATGTGACGTCATAGAAACAGCGGATTTCCCAAAAAGTAAACAAAAATAAAAGTCTTATATCTCGAAAACGGGTGAATATTTTCCGGTAAAATTTGGTAGATGTTCATTTTCGCTCTTTGTGATTCACGCTACATCACTTTTATGCCAATTCATTAACTTTTTTGAAGGTGGGAGGGTCCCTTTAAAGGAAATAGTTCACTTTTAACATGGGGTTTTGAGCTGGAATAGCAGTTTCGTAGCTTGAGCTGAGACTAGCACAAATCAGGAGCTTTTACGGCTCAACGATCACCCTAGACGAAGATATTCCATTTCTCGTTCCGAAGAGTGCCTTGTAGAGGAATGCGTGCCTTGCACAGGAATGCAGCCACGTCATCGTCAGCCAATCAGCATGCTGCTTACAGCCAATGCAGTATGCGTAGGTTTGAGCTACGCAATATGATTGGTCAATGCGTAATAAGCTTCCGCGTCAAACATTATTTTACATAGAATATAGTTCGTCCTATATTAAAATATAGAAAATAATTGTTTTTACAAAATGTTTTTATTTTATTTCATGATTATTTTGAGCATAAAAAATCATAAATCAATAGCAAAATACTGATTTCAGGAAAGTGGACTGTTTCCTTTAAAGGAAAAGGGCCACCTTCGTGAAATATGAAGTTATCGTTGTTTTTTCATTTTGACATTATTATTTTTCATTTTCTTTTTAAAACTGGTGCCAGAAGTGCACAATTCGCGAAAAAGTATTTAAAACTATTTAACATATTGGTACTATGTTGATACTCTCTACGGCACCTACTGTATGATGGCATAGTGATGACGTCACACTCAAGCCAATCAGCGTTCAGAAGACAGACTCGTCGGATTGTGTCAGATAAGCTGATTGGTTAAAGCTGAGCTGGTTGGAGCTGATTGGTAAAAAACCAAAGCCTCGCCGCGGGTGGCTGTATTGTCGGATAAGAACGCATTCCTGGGATAAGGACGCATTCCTGGCGTATTTTCTTTTAAAATTGCCGATAACTACGAATGGAGGCCGAAATCGGCCGTAAGGAGGTAGACAGATAGGTTTTCGGACACGGGCTACAAGATGGCTATCTCAGTTTCAATCCCCATGTTAAAGGTGGCCCTTTTCCTTTAACTGCATGCGACATGGGCGGGAGAAATTGTAACGAGGCGATGTCTTCTGGAAACAGGCTGCGGTAGACGAGCAGTCGCTAAAGAATGAATGCAACATATCCGGTAGTTATTCCAATTGGGTCCGGATGGCGAGCTAATGATAGAGCAATTGTTCCGACCAGCATCTTCCTCTCTCAATCAGATAATGATAAGACGTTATCATTTACAGGCAACACCAGACTTAGCACTGAAATTTCCATACCATTGCTAGTTAAACAATGGTGTAAGACGACCTTCTTCCGGCGAGACTTTGCCCCGTATAATCAGCGGCCCTTCAACCGATACTGTTCCCGTGCTGATAATTATCCAACAGTGTCAGAAGGAAAACATACCGGATCTTCGTGTGACAATACATACAGGCCCACCTGCACTTACATAACATATTTGTTCATGTCATCGGGCGGATAATCAAACGGTAGCCCAGCGAATAATCCGCATGAGATCGTGCAGAAGGTTTGCAGGTGGGGTCTTTGTTCTAACGCCCCGGCACTCAAGACGATGACGTTACACCGGAAAACAATGGTTGGGTGGCTGGATTGCCGAAGATAAACCAATCCGATGACGGAAAAAGCCACACAAGACATCTCAAGGACACCTCGGAACAGTTATTGATTCACGTAAACCGGCCATTATATCAACACTTCACGAAAAATTATACTTCTCAATGAATATTCTTACGTCCTTTGAAGGTCAAAACAGCAAAGGAACTACATAGTAAAAGGACCATCAACAAAACGGCTCACACGATAGGCACACACCTTATCCACTATTCAGCCCGGCTGTAATACGACAATTCAGAGTATGACCTATCCGACAGCACCTAGCGCCCATGTCACCAATGGACGCCAGCCGCGGCTCAGATATCGGAAATTTCCCGCACGGCGCGGTCGCCGACTGTAAGGCGTGACACCTCCCACCGTATCGTGGGCCTCATGACAGGTGTGCGCTGTGGGCCGGCCCACACCGGCTTACGAGACTGTGTGGTGTGTAACCAAACCCGGCGCCCGGCCGGCGCAGGGGCGAAGATACGGCGAAAAACCACACGAGAGCCCCGCTGTGAACCTGCTTCCGGCGCACGGCGGCGGCTCGGGAAAATCAGTGCGCGGAATGGGCCGGTAATGGCGAGCAGCGAATCCCCGGCGCCTGAGTTACGGCCGGCGCACTCATTTACATTACTAGCTGCCATAATCGGTAAGGCACCGTGTGTTGAGGTGGTCAGTGAGAAAATTCACACAGTCTGCGACGTAAAAACATTTAAACAGCTCGTTTAGTTTCACATCAATTCGGACTAGGTAGTGAACGCAGTGCGTGAAATGACAGAAGCGGATGTGAAAGCACGAAAACATGCGACACTGCTAGTGCTAGCGTATACGTTGAGGAGTGGACCGATGGTTTTGGGAACTCGGGAAGAGAGGAACCGGCGTGCCAAAGGCGCCAGATGCGCGAAATACCACAGCGACGGACGGCCATCAGTTCAGAAGGGACGGTCATTGTGTTCACAATTGGGTGCTCTGAGCAGGGCCCTGAAAATAAAGCAGTTTACCTAATGCGCCTATGGTCCTGGGCAGCACAGGGGACGGGATTATCTCCAGGGAACAGCCATTACAATGGTACGGCTGGACCCGGGCAGGATCAGATGGGACACGCCTCTCTACAGAAGGATGTCGTTTGTTATTTTGGGACATGGCAAATCTACAGGGGACGGGAGGGGGGGGGGGTCGTAATAGTGAGGGAACAACGGGACAAGGGGTGGGGTGAGTGTGGCAGGGTCTTAAACCCGTCCCAGGCAGTGGGGAGGGACGCCATGGGGCGGGGCGGGGGACGGAGGGTGAATACGAGGGCGCCTGGACCGACCTTCTGAGCTTTGACGGCGTCTGCCAGCGGGTGCAGCTCGTGGCCCTTATGACCACCGTCAGCCCGGCAATCGGCGCAGGCCAGCTCGTCGCAGGCGGCGCAGAAGAGCTCGTACTCGGCGGCGGGGTGTCGCCAGCAGCGCAGCGGGTCGGCGGCCGGCGGCGGCGGCGGCGGCCCGGGCGCCGGCGCCGGCAGCAGGCTGTGCTCGGCCAGCGGCCCGCGGCGCGGGTGACACCGGCGCTGACACTCGGAGCAGTAGTGAACGCGGCACTGCTGGCAGAGTACCGCCGCCGGCCGCGGCTCGCCCTCGCACAGCTGGCAGCTGACGGGCGCCGAGGCGCGGCCGAACAGCGGCAGCAGGCGCTCCAGCAGCAGGCACGGCCGGAGCGCGTCCAGCGGAGAGGGCCGGCCGCAGGTGACACAGCTCACCCAGCCGGGCTCCGGGCCGCCGGCGCTGCTGCCGCGGCTGCCGCACACCACGCCGCTGTCAGCCTCGCTGTACACCGACTCCTTGTCCAGCTCGTCGTCCGAGGGCCGCGCCAGAGAGCGCGCGCAGCCCAGACACACGGGGTGCGAGCAGGCCAGCAGCACGGGCCGCACCAGCTGCCGCAGACACACGGGACACTGCAGCTCCGGCTCCATACCGTCTGCAGGAGGCGGCCTCCGCGCGGCGCCCTCCCCCGCTCACGAGGGATCAGTCACGTCCATCCACCACAGTCTCGGCTGATCTCCACGCGTGGCCAATGTCACGTGGCTCCTCTCACACGTCTTTTTCCCACCGTCGGGAGTCCCGGCCTAAGATCACGTGCACCGCGCCGGCTCTCCCCCGTCCCCCGCGTCACAACTGGCGGGGAGCGTGCGGGCCGCGCCGCGCCGCACCGGCCGCCGCCACCCGCCCGCGGGCACATACCTGAGGCAAGCCGCCGGCGCCGCCAGAGCCATCTGGCGGCGAGGATAGGAACTTGTGTTTGAAGCCACGGCAGCCGACTAGTGCTGGCGCTGATCAGGAAGGGAGGGATGCTGAAACGAAAAGGATGACAGTCACTTCAGGATTAGATGACGAGCGAGGAGCGATCGGATATAACGAGGCTTTAAATTACGCACCGAACCATGAAAAACCGTAAGTTTCTATCGCGAATATGAATCGTGGTAGCATGGCCAATATTACACATTTTGTCTTCGTGCAGTCAGGTTGGATACAGCAATCCTATTAAATCAGCTGCAGAGAGCGGTACCTAGGGGCAAGCAGTTCACAGCTGAGAAGGGATTCGGCGGAAAATTGGAGCACATGTTGGGCGTGCAATCAAAGGTAACAAGCAGAGTAAGGCACGGCGCAAAAGCATTACGAAGTGGAGCTCTCCCATTTAGAGGAATCGTACACACAAATTTGATGTCCTACCATAGGTAATCATGGAGGAACAGTACCAACAAAACAGGCAGTATGTTGTGAAAATGGTTCTCTGTATTGTAATATGTACATTCCCAGCGAGGCATGCCGCTCTCAAATGCTTCATCTTTGTACTCGGGCAGTGGACTCAGATGTAGGTACGCAGTATCGCACGTAGCGCAGAAACAACTACCCAGATGCGGTAACGAAGGCGCTACCCCTCGCTGTTACTATTACTATACATGATGATAACAAAGCGGATGAAGATTCTCTAAAGCCGGCCACGGAGGGAGCCGCCACGGTGAAATATGAACATAGTCTCGCACTATGGTTCAGCTAGCCTCCCAGTTCATGCACTCTGCCTCAGTGCATTCATTGTATGTGCCACCTTAGGGCTCAGGCACCAAGCCTGCTTGGCTTCCTCAATACATAATATTCTATCGCAACTTCATCCTCTAAAGCCAGTTCACACCATCTCATATCTAAAAACGCAACTCAGAGTGGTCCCGACCACAAAATTGTGACGAATCGATTTAGAACACCCGGAACTTAAGCCAGCCTAACATGTCACGTCCGGCCGCTGCAGTGCCAATTTTTCGTCCCCAGAAAACCCCACTCGAGCCCAGACATCGACGCAGACTGAGCTCCTCTCTGATAACCGCGCCAACAGCACCACACCACACTCTCCGTGCCCCCCCCTCCCCCCCCCCCCCGGCGGGCGCCGGTCCGCTCAGAGGTCCTGGCGGGACCTCTGCCGGGCGGCGGCCGCCGGCCGTTTCTTCCGCCCGGCGGCGGCCGAGGCCTTTCTGGGAGGTGTGGAGCGGGTCCGCCCGGCCGTCGACGAGCCGCCGCCGCCGCTGCCGCTGCTGCTGCTGCTGCGCGACTCCTGACTCTTCCGCCTGTGCAGAACGGAGCGAATGGTGAGGGACAAACGTCAAAAACAAACCGCCATTATTTACATAAATTAGATGAGTCACAGAGCCAGTAGTTTTCATCAGATCACTGATGCAACGAATTGAAAAAGTTCGAGCAACTAGCCGTTGTTCAAGCTGTTATCTCAGACATGAATATAGAAAGATAATGAAGTATATTTCCATCATAAGAAACTCTTCACACGGAGCAGCGCATTATAAAAAACATTGTCAGGCCCATCCTGCCCTATAATAAAACCCAGCGGCGCCGGCGGTCTCTCTCTCCCTCCTCTGCGACCCCGGGACCCGGTTCCGACCTGGGCGAGCCCTGACTGGGGGCGCTGTAGCCGTCCAGCGCCTCGTGGTGACGTTTTCTGGAGAGCAGCGTCAGCTCCATCGTGTCCATGGCCTGGTCCGGCGGGCCAGGCTCAAATATCTCCACGTTGTACGTGTTGGCCTGGGCGGGCAGGTGAAAGACAGTGTCATGTCACAGAGTTGTACCACCTAATAGAAATCGCAGCAAAAAAGGCAGAATATCAATAAACACAATATGGTCTCACTCACGCATCACAAGTAGAAGAGCGACCCGATCCCACCCCGGCCCCCCGTCTTACCAGCATCAGTGACGACAGAAGATAGCGAGCCACCTCGGGCGCCTCCTCGCCCTTCACAATATCGGCAAACGCCACGGTCGTCTTGGCCGATCCCTCGGGAAACCTCTCCAGAATTCTCGAGCCGTAGTCGTGGATATTGAACTCACTGCGCTTCTCCTCGCGCTCGAGCCGCGGCAGCACCGTCTCCTGCCAGCGGGCCACGCGCCGCGACAGCTCTGTGGACTGGACATACTCCTGCGCCGCGCTGAGGTACTCGGCCACTCGGCGCTGCACCAGCTCCTCGTAGCTGTCGGGCGGCGCGGAGGGGGGCGCCGCCGCGCTCGGCAGGTCGGCAGGGTGGTCCGCCGGGTCCGGCATGTCCGGGAAGTCGGCCATGTCACCGGCGCCGCCGTCTGACGCGGCGTCATCGGCCGCGGCCGCCGCCTCCGCCGCCGCCGCCAGCTCGTCCTCTTCGCCTGAGGGGCGGGGAGAGGGACGGTGAGAATCATTGGTTAGAATGACGTGGGAGGAACAATGAACATTGAACACATCCATTACTTGGGAAATACTTGAGCTGTGACTGCTAATACAAATCAAATGCAACTCATCTAATACAAATATCATACAATCGCACACAAAATGTCTAATAGTTACAAAATATGCGGATCCTGTATCACAAGGATCATTTTCCGTTTAGTCACGACTGACCCCTCACTCACGTTTCTGCTGTTTGATGTCAGCCAGCGCCTGTTTCCTGTTCTGCATTTCCGCCAGCACCTCGGCGGGCATTTTGGATATGACGTGCCGCAGTTGACTACGGGTCAGCCGGCCAGAATGGGTCAGCAGCTCCGTCTTCAGGTAGTCGACCACGGGCGGCGGCGGCGGCTTCTCGCCGGAGCCGTACACTGAGTCGGCAGACGCCGTCGTCACTGACGCCGCCGCAGCCGCTGCCGTCTCGGCCAGCTTCCGCTTCCGCTGCGGGTGGCGGGGAGATGGGCGGTTAGGGCACAGGAGGAACGGGATGGATGGAACGTTTGGTGGTGTAATAAGGAATGACATCGGTGGATAAAAGCACACCCACCACTTGCCTTAAATTGCAGACCAGAGACACTGATATTCCATGGAAATCATGCCCACCCATTTAGTCCTCCATTTAACCCTGTCAGCTGTAAGCACCCACTTTCAGTCTCTTTAACTTGCATACTTCGAATAAAATAACCAGAAAATCCAGCATCCTGGCGGTTTCCAAATTCCAGAGCAGCACTCTCCCCCGGCTCATACCTTGGAGACGGTCTCCTTCTGACACAGACAGGGCGGCCGCAGGGTGATCCGTCCGCGCCGGATCGGCGGCCGCTTCCTGCCGGTCTCGCCGTACGGGTTGACCGGCCTCCAGCGCTGCTCGGGCTCGGAGCCCGGCGCCAGGCACGGCGTCGCCTCCCGCCGCCGCCGCGCGCTCTGGCGCAGACCGGTCCTGAGGGAGAAGGGGAAGGGAAGGTAGGGTGTTATATGGGCGGCACCGACGTAAGCAGTAGTTTGTGCATGAAATCAAAGTAGCATTGATTAAGTGTCTTGAGAGCTTCACTAGTTTTACAAGTATCGGCTTTGTTGACAGAAATTATGAGCAGCTTGTCCGAAGTCACTACAAGAGCACCTCTAAATCTCAACTCAAAGATAAATTTCAACGATACAGCCAGACCACACCCATACATTTCAACATGCCCACGCTGACAGCCCAGCCCCAACATACCTCCGTTCTGGTGAGGCGCGCGGCGGCGATGGCGGCGGTGACGGCGGCGGTGGCGGCTCCGGAGAGGCCGGCGGCGGCGGCGACGGCGGCGGCGGCGGCTCGCACGCGTCATCCGGGTCGTCCGCGGCGGCGGCAGCGGTGGTCGACAGAGCTGCCGACACGTCTGGGGGGAGGTAGGAGGGCGGAAACGGTCATGTGAATAAACTAAACAGAACATTAGGTGCGGCTGAGCTCTTTGGCCGATTTATGGATATGAACATCAAAAGAGAGAGAACAGGAATGACAACAATAAATCACGAAACACCATTTCTTTTAATCGTGCAAGTTAACGACAGCAGGACCGTGACTGACCGGGTGATTTGGTCGGTGAGAAGGACGTCTTGACGTGATGTCTCAGCAGTGACTCGACGTCCATCTCAGTACAGAGCAGACCCGTCGCCGTCGACATGGTGCTGTTCAGTCTGAGACGAGGCGACGAACGGAGACGGTCAGTTGACGAGTATCAGCCGACAGCTCACACAATGGGATACGTTGATTCAATGCATCAGATTCATCAGCAGGCCCATTGTTTCACGTGGTCAATTATGCCACCGCTAGTCAGCGCGGCTCCAAGAGGCAGCATTGATGATGATGTGGGGGTGTACGGCGCCCGGGCTGCGGTGGTCATAGGCGCCCATAAAAGGCAGCATTCAACTAACAGCTCATGTATCAGACAAGAACAGGGAAGCATTTGATAATTCTGCAGCAACCCCTCTCCCCTCACAAACCTTGTTACCATTCATCAGTATCCACTTCCACTTCCACTCCAATACTCACAAGATCACAATGCAACCCCCCCCCATCCACTCCACCGCCGCGGCCGCCGCGTCCCATCCCACCTGTAGTCGTCCTTATTTCCGAGCAGGTCCCCGGCCAGTGAGAACAGCGGCACTGCCTTCTTCGTCTTGTCCTTGTCCACCAGACAGACGGGCGTCACGGGCAGGAACTTGAGCGACACCTTGTCCTCCGACTCTTCCTTCATCTGCTTCTTGCCTGGAGAGATGGAGTGAGAGGAGCTTAGCACGGACGTAGTCTGGGTGCATAAACTATTTATGCAGAATACACAGTACAAAATAACCGTTAACTTGTACAACGAACAATGACTGATGATTCCGGTCAATCAGGCATGAGGTGGGAACAAAGGCATTATGCGTTAGTGACAAAGAAGAACCCTCCAATATTATTGACAACTTACTAAAATTAGGATTAGGCTATAATAGTCAACATCTTACACTAACAATAAAAGACCGTCGAACAATGCGTCAGCATATAAAAGCACACCCAGCTGCGGACTCCCACGGTGTGGGTCGCCCAGCCGAGCACTTCTCCCCACACCACCCCGTCACTCACACATTGGCATGTCATCCACGGGAAGGAAGCCAATGGTCTCATTTGGGTCACCGCCCTTCTTGCCCTTACTGCCCTGCTGCGCCGCCACCCTGCAGTGAAGGAGCGAGATCGTGGGTTAGATGAATTCACGGACGGGTGGGTTCGCACGGCCGCTGTGGGTCTACATATAGCTGAGGTCACACCCCAGAGTAACTAGCATTCAGTGAAAAGATTAGCTAGTTGCATATAGCTTATGCGACACAAATTGCGAGCGTGAAGCTAATTTACAAGAGCTTGTAACAAACTTTGCTTTTACGACGAAAACATGGTACCTATTCTTTTTTGCTTTTAAACGCATTTAAAGGTATGAATTCAGCTTGATTCTCAAACTCCAAACTATAAACACGTAAAAGACATCCTATCCCTAATTACTGCAGGATACGTTTTCTCTGCACAATACCCGGTGACTAATTTGGCACGTAAATGCGGTCAACGGCACGCTGCTAACACTGCCCGCGGAACTTACTTTTTGTTAGCCAGGAGGTCGACCATCTGCAGCACCATCTTCCAGAGGAACTCCACCTTGCGGCTGTAGACGCACGCCGAGCCCTGAATCAGCATGGCCGCCTCGGCAAAGTTCATCACCGTTTCGCCGCCGTCGAAGGTGATGGGCATGCTCGCCAGTTCGTCCAGATACTCGCCCAGAAACTGGCGGCGAGCGGGGCGAAATGTCAGCGCCATTGGAATGTTAGGCCTGTGATGACAGTCGGAAACGGTGCTGGTAGAGGATGGAAAGATGGTTACCTAGCGGAATTCGAGACGACGCTACCAACGAAATGGGGGCGTTGTTTTACCCAAATAATATATACCCAAACAATGCAATGTCGTGATTTCTTCGATGATCTCATGCATATAGGCTTATATAAAAAACACACACACACAAAGGTTCGTCTCATACATACCTTATTTAGGTCAACCTGCCAGTTTTTGGTCAGGTCCTTGATTGGGTTCAGCAAAAACCCAAACCGGGTTTCGTCCGGCGGTGGCGCCATCTTGAAAAATTATAATCTGAAATGATAAACAAAAGATATCAGCGTCACAATGCAGCGGTAGGTATACTGGAACTAGAGTTATTCGGTCGTTTGGGAGATCGTATGTCCCATGTCTATTTAGCCAAAACTTATCATGTGCCTGCAGATTTATATCCTTGATATGTGGTTAAATGAAACAATGATGGCCCCATTGTAACGATATGTAAATGGACAGTAAACAAAGACATTTAGTTTAGTTCAAATGAGGTGATGGACTTGATGGAAGGATGGATTGACAAAACAATATCCCGTGATGGCCCGAGCCTGCTAGGTAGGCAGGCCCAGACCTTTACCGTCGTCCATCCGACCGGGAAATCTCAAGTTGTATACAATTAGGAAACTGTAGGCTAGCCAACCAACACAGGTGGGCACAGTTCATCTCGCTCAGTGAGTTCAAATGACTGCGGCTCCTCCTTTCGACCACGGACAATACTCATAAGTCTTTTGCATCCTACGCCCGTGGACCATAGACATTCACCACCGGAAATCGGACAAACTGCCAACTGAACTGCAGAACTGATCAATTATTCCAATGAAATGTGACCGTAGTTAACGGTATAAAACGTATGTAGGTAGGTATCATACAACTCAGCGTACTTTCAGGAATAAGTGATCACGGTAATAAGGGTTCGTTGGCTGCATCCGATAACGTCGGGTATCGATGTCCTACAGGTAAACAGGCGAACACTTCTGACTTTCAGCACTGTGCAGCACCGAGCTGAACCGTCCGCCCCTGTGACAGGCCCAACCTATCTGTCGGCGACACCCACCCACGCCCACCGGCGCTCCGGGAGACCCGTGTCGGACATGACACCGGGTCCGCCTCACGTCAATCACGATTTAAAAGTGGGAGGGGTGAGTCAGCCAACACTGTCCACATTTCATATTGACCTTTACTAGAGCTTTTGCAGTTTCGGCTGTTGTTTGTAGCAAATACTAAATGTCTGTACTGAAGTTACTTGTCAGTGCAGACTATTTTGCTTGTTGACACTGTAACACTGGGTGCCACCAGACATTTTCATGCTTTAATTTTGTGTTGCTGATCTTTAACCATTACTCCAGCACTCAATATGCAAAATAAAGGGTACCTAATGGCGCAGCATTGCAGCCATGGCAATGGTGGATGTTAAAAAACAGGGGACCTGGGATGATTTGATCAAGGCTCCTGAAATTTGCTCGCACAAATCACGTGACAATTGGCCTGTAGAAGGCACCTTATGGGGGAAGAATTTGACATACTTACAAGACTAAATATGCCCTCCCGCGCCCTGTTTCCAGCATCCACTGCAGCCAACATCATTTTACAAAGATCAGGGCCAAAACTAAACTAGTGATGATGTCAATCAGATACCATTTACCAACCTTTGTCCTTTAGGTATACCTACCAGCTACCAATCCCAAACGTATGGGTACTACCAACTTGGCATTTGGTATTTCAACCCTGATGCATTTTGTATTTTGTCGGTATTAGAAAATAGAAAGCATCACTTGTATATACAGTATCAGATGCTCAAAATTTGGTAAAAAGTTGGCATTTCGATCAGTTTTAGAGTCTAGTTTGGTTTTTGATATTTTCCAATCATTTCTGCTGGTATTTAGTTTGGAATCGGTTTCCATTTTTTGTATTTGCCATCACTAGGCCACCAGAACCAGGATGTGCAGTGGCGCGGCCCCACAGGCTAGATCTTAAAGGAAATAGTTCACATTTTAACATGGGTTTTGAACTGGAATAGCAGTTCCGTAGCTTGGGCTGAGACGAGCATAAATCAGGAGCTTTTACAGCCCAACGATCACCCTAGGCAAAGATATTCTATTTCTCGTCCCGAAAAATGTGTCTTGCGTTGAGGATGTGTGCCTTGCATATATTCGCATCCAGTATGAAACGAGCATGGGTCCCGAAAATTCTTCAGAAACTAGAGAAATTATCTACGAGAACTCTAGAGAAATTCGCTCCAGTGAGGCGCTCCAGTAACAAAAGCACGAGCAGATCGCCCAAATGCCGGTGGCCGCGATAATTTCTCTAGTTCTGAAGAATTTTCGGGACCCATGCTCTTTTCATACTGGATCGCGGTGCCTTACAGAAACTGAAAAGTTCTTCCTATATCAAAAATATAGAAAATAATCTTTTGCTGTAAAAAGGTTTTATTTTCTTTGCTGATCATTTTGAACATAAAAAATCACAAATCCATTGCAAAAAAAATAATTTCGTGAAAGTGAACTATTTCCTTTAACATTGATGATGAGACATTTCACAGGAATAATGTGAAACAAGACATGATTCTTAGATTCTTATAATTGAAAAAAACAATTTTCATCATTATCAGTTTTGAATTTTAAAATATTGAATTTGAAAAGTAAAACAATACAAAGAAATCCCAAATCCTAATCACTGTCAAAAATCAAAATTATGATTCGTACCTGCACCAGTACTTGTCTCAGTCTCTGCACACCTTTCACTGGCTTTGAGCTTCTAGAAATGATGGAAAATGTTCAATGAGCTTTCATTGTCTTTACGCAAAAATGGGGAGTAGGAACGTCCCTATTAATTATATAAAATCGAGGAAACAACACACAAAAAATGAAGCGACAAATTTGTTTTGCCTAAAAGTTGACAATTGTGGCGCATGAATTCCCTCCACTTTTGATTTATGAAGTTATTTTGCTACCAAATTTACTCTGTTTCGCTACTGAGAAAGAAGTGGTTTGCTGCTATGGTAATATATTAAAATTCATCTATATATTCTGATCCTTAAAAATTCCATAGATCATATCATCAATGAATATTCATATTCCACAATCATCTAATAGCAAAATCGGCAAAAAGGCTTTAAAGGAAAAAGTAAAAGTTAGGAAGGGGAAAAAATCACATATAGGCATTTTCTGCGCAACTAAGACCAAATTGTTGCATACACTTGTTCGTGATCATAAGGCCACTAAAAAAAAAAGGCGTGTGATAAGAGGCATGGCTAGGAGTGTTTTGAAGAACATTTATTTTTTTCTTGTGGCATATTTCTGTCGATATTTTGCGTTATTCATGTTTCTCGAAAATACTTGCTTCATGTGGTAATTGTACGCAAGGTTAATGTTTGCAACAGAGTCATGGCTGCAACACCGCTAGAAACGTCCTGTGTTGGATAATGTTTTGCTTTTCTTTCTAGTTCGCTGTGAAAAATGCTGGGAAAATGTTGATCTCGGGTGACTTATTACAGATAGTCGAACACTATTTAGTGCCCCCTGATGCAGGCCTTGATGGTATTCTTGCCTAATGCCGGTCACGGGGGGCCTTGCCTAATGCGTAGCAATGCTATGATTGCCCATGTGCAGATGAATGTGGGATCAGGGAGCATAACCTTGACCTGCTTCAAAAGAAACGTCCGTTAACATGTGTTCTGATAAAAATGTTTTATTTTATTTTCAGTGCCAACTGCCAGCCCACTGGGTTCTACTCTAGCAGTACTTAAGATGAACAACGTCTAGTGGGCACAATAGCATTTCCACATGAGAAATTCCTGCTAAAGAAAGGAGGCTGGTTAAAGGCTAGAGCATTAATGGAGGCTTCAACAGAAGAACCAGGTCCAGATTCAGATTTAGCAGCTAATAAACAAGGACATGACAAATCTACTGAGGGTGTTGCTGATCAAAAGCTTTGTGTCACAAGTTCTGCTTCAACAGAAGCTGTGAATCCCTCACCAATTCACACTGCCCCAGCACCAGACACAATGCCAGCTGGTGAGTCAGCTGCCCCAACCTCTGACCCAAGTCCAACCAATCATAAAGACCAGGAGGGGGACTCAAAGGCAGCACCCTCTGCTGAGTTGGCTAACTGCAGCCTGGACGATGAGCCGATCGTCTACAGCAACTATGAGAGCGAGCTGCAGATGCCAGAGATCATGAGGCTCATCCAGAAGGACCTGTCAGAGCCCTACTCCATCTACACATACCGCTACTTCATCAACAACTGGCCCAACCTCTGCTTCCTGGTAAGACAAACTTATACGCATGAAAACCTTGCTCACCAGTCTTGAATTGTGCTTTATCACATCATTGCCATCACTTGTAAACGTATTCTAGTCAAATATTATAGGCGGCGAGCCTCACATCGTCGTTCACGAAGGTTCTTGTCCAACTCTCGCTCGTCCTATCCCCACCAGCCGGTCACCCTCCTGCTTCCGTCGCCAGGCGCGTCACGCGGGCCGTATTGTAGGCGCCATCGTCTGCAAGCTCGACTCGCATGACTCGCACACCAAGCGGGCGGTGACCAGTCGCGGCTACATCGCCATGCTGGCCGTCGACCAGCAGTTCAGGAAGAGACGCATTGGTGAGTGGCGCGTGGTGTGGATACCGCTGGTTTAAGCCTGAAACAGACTCTTTCCGCAGTCAGGAAATCGCATCCGAGAGCCTATTCAAATACATGGAAGCACGCTCGCATCAATCGCACGCACCTCCCGCAAGCGATTGATGCGAGAAGAATTACAATGTATTTGAATAGGCTCTCGCATGCGATTTCCTGAACGCGCAGAGTCTGTTTCAGCCTTTAGATGGGGGTGGGGGGAGCTGGGAGGGGCATGTGTTAGGTTAGAACGGGCTGGTTGGGTTTGACTTCTCTGATCCTCGGTGGGTAAATAAGGATGAGGAAGTGTTTCATGTGGCGAGTCTTGAGCTTTTGTTCCATCTGCCAACGATTTTTTTTTTTGTCGATGATTAAGGCGTATTTTATCGTGTTCGTCTTCTCCATGAGGGTTTATTTTTTATAGTTCTGCGATGATTTCGCCCTTTTGCGACCATATAAACCTATTGTCACCGGTGTACCGCCTTACGACTCGCCGTCTCCCCAGGCTCCTGTCTGGTACTGAACGCCATCCGGGCCATGGCCGCCGATGCCGCAGATGAGGTCAGTCTGGTGCACGTGTTGGCGTATTACTTCACTTGCACATGAAACATGCATTTCCCGTCGTATGATGATTGCTGTCAGCTTTGTCAACAGGGCCTCGGCTAAGGAATTTTGAATGGTGGGCCACTTGGGCAGCGACATGGACTGACCTTCGTAGCCATAGCCCCCCCCCCCCCAATTTTCGATTTCTCCCCAGATTTCGGCCACTTTATTCTGCAAAAAACGTCAGGATGGCATTCAAAAAATGTAATAAAAAAAACAGGGCTCGACCCCCCCCCCCCCCGACTCTTTAGAGAGAGGAGAGAGTAGGGACCCACAACCCTCTCAGTGGTGATACTCCGGCGGGATGCACATAAAATCGCACAAGTATGCACAAGATATTGACGCAGATTATAAAACTTTGGACGGTAACTTACGGCCGATCGGATGTTAAAATCAGCGAGCTCTGAGTGGATCGCTCGCCGACTAGTCGAAAAGTCGAAGAGTCGGAGAATCGAAAGCGGTCGGACGGGATCGGGCGTTGTCGAGTGGATCGGGAGGAATTGTGAACAGCACGAGTGCAACTTTATACCTATATAAAGTGGGTTGTAGCAGGAACCCCAAAAGGGAGTTGTAGCAGCAACCCCAACATCTCTGAAAATGATCATTAGGCCTATTGGTGTCGCATGGAAAATAATTTACTCAATTAGCCCAAGCGCACTGCGCAACCCTAATATTTTCTATAAAAAAGTTATGTACACTTCTAGTGAACAGTGTCCCAAGCTTCAGATTTCCCTTGGGTGTCTGAGTGGAAAATTCTAGCAACCCAAAATGTGAGAGTGGAAAATTATCCATTCTTATTCTTGAGTGTCATCTTCAGCCCAAATGAGAAATTTTTGGAACGCTGACTGTGAACGGTTCGAAATTCGTCCGACTGGTCAGATGTGTGACTGCAAGCATCATACCGGTCGTGAAGACGTATATTATCGCTTGCAGAGTTCAATCGGCTGGAAGTCGCCGACACTACCTCTAGTTTGACTCTGGCTTGTATCGTGTCTTTCGGCGAGCCGTCTGAGATCGCTCGCAGGCTTATCCCCGACCGTCTGAACTGGTCTGTTCTTTATTCGTAGTTTTTCTTGTAACCGACTGGTCTGCGGCAGATGCTTATGTGACTGCAACCACTCGTTGGTCCAATCCGGTGAAGTGTGACTGAGGCTTAACCTACGCTACGGCTGTCTCAAGAAACCGGGAATGGTGATGGTATTAGGCGGGCAACGACGATCATTCTTTTTTAAGTTGCGGGTACTATAGTCCACTTTTTACCTTAAGGATATTGCAAACAATAGGTTGAAGTTTTTTCACAAGAATATGTTTCACCGATGTGTATTTTATAGCCTGAAAATGTACGATAAGATCTGCTAATTCAATTTGAAATGTGTAAAATGTGAAAACTTAGATTTTTCGGAAAATTACTGGTGGGCCAAATCTTTGAGGCTGGTGGGCCATTTCGGGTCACTGGTGGGCCATTTGGCCCACCAGTTAACATGTTAGCCGAGGCCCTGTTTGTCAATTAGGCCGGTATATGCCGTCGATTTTGCTAACATTTATGGACCTATATCGGGATGCTGGTAACGTAGATTTCACACTTCCACCTCTCGCTTTTCTTTCGATATTGTCTTCAACAAAGTATCATGATCGTTATTTTTCTATCGATCTCGATCGGTCCATTTCTGTCCCCTGTCGTGGCACCGACCGACCGTCTCTCGCCCCAGGTGGTGCTGGAGACGGAGGTGACCAACAAGGGCGCGCTGCGACTGTACGAGAACCTGGGCTTTGTGCGCGACAAGCGTCTGTTTCGCTACTACCTGAACGGTGTGGACGCGCTGCGGCTCAAACTGTGGCTGTGGCCGCCCTAGCCGGGCCGCGCCGGCCCTCCTGCCGCCAGGAGCGGCCGCTGAAGGGATGTCGAGTGGTTGGGAGGGGTTGGGTGGTAGCCATCACTGCACATAGACTCAGGACTTTGAGAAGCAGTGCTGAATGGTGACATACGGCTAACAATGAAATACTTCGGCATTGCTGTGAAGAAGGTGTTGAGAAACATCGTTCATTGGCTCGCCTGGGACCGAACCGCACGCTGCGGAGCGGGCTAGTGTAATGAATTGACAATACTAAAGTCACATAATGTCTGCCTATCTGACTGCCGACCAGTGAGGACATATCGTCGATGTGGCGGCATTGCTGGACTGAACTGTGAAGTCACCGCCACTCGTTGATGGTTTCGGATTCTGCCACTCGCTGCGCCTGCCATGTTAAACATTATTTGTTGAGTGGTCATGCCAAACCATACTAATAGTCACTGAGTCATGGTTGCATCGTGGTTAATGTCAGGAGAGTTTTGGCCGGGTAGATGACTACTGATGGTCCTCAGTATTCACGGGATGTCGGTTACGGTAGCGCCATATTTGGCAGCATCAAGAGCTTCAAGTCAAATTATGTGTGCGTGGTAGTGAATCGTGGTTCAGTCTATTCTGGTGTGAATTTAGCATGGCTACTGTTTGATGCGCATGTCTGATGTCTGAGTTTGTGGGTTGATAGACTGGGCGGGCATGCAATTGTACGACAGAGATAAGTTATACCGTTCACACCTCATCAAGTTGTCATAACTGCGAATAAAAGAACAGGAGCGTGTTACCCCGCACTTTGCGACTTTCTGCCTATCTGTCTCTGTTGGGGGATGGGGGGCTGTCAGTCGCCATGGGCTACCGTTATGAAGTCTACTTGGCTGGTGCTGAGGTGAGCCGTGCATATTTTCTCGTGACATATGCGAAGGAAGGAGACTTCTGTGGGTGGACCTGCCAGACCCAAAGGCACTCTGCAGTGTGAAATTTATCGGCCTAGCCATCTAGTTTCTGTAGGCAGACATCCATAGTTCAAAGAACTGCGCGAAGATCGAAAAGACACCGTGCAGCGCCTTGCCCGCAGTCCCCCTCCCCTCCCCCTGAGCCTACCCCACCCTTCAAGGCCGGCTCTGACGTCACGGCTCAGGTGGGCGGATCGATGGACGGTCGCCGCTTTCGCAGCGCCCTCTATTCCGAGTGTAGAGACGTGGGCGATTGTGTTGTGTGTTCACAGCTGATCGGAGAGCCAGGTCGAGAGCGTGGGGCCCCTGCGATCACGCCACTTTTCTGCCACGAGGGTGCTTTCACTTTCGGGGAGCCGAGATCAGCTGGGTCAGCAGCTGCTGGTGATTGACGTTGGACTTCTGTGAGACGTCTTCTGGAATTTGGCACTTGAAACAATGGACCAGGAAAGCAAGGTAAGTTGAAGTTATTTGTATTACTATTGGACTCAATGATCATTGTTGTTGTTGCCACGATGAAATTGTTTCAGTTTGATGTTCCTGTGACTACATACTTGTGACTATAATGTTTCTATTTCTGTAATTGAGTGAAAGGATGCTGCAAGGCTATAAATGAATGAGATTGAGATGGATAAGTGAAATGAGTGAATTTTTAATAGCCAGAATCATGCATGAATTTTTCCATGGTGCAACTTCACAATTCAACTTGTGAAACCAGCTAGAATATTTTTGACTAAAATGATTGTTTTCCATTGAAGTGCCCGTCTCCCTAATTATATGATGTCATGAATGCTTATGTGCCTAATGGCAAACTCTACAGTTTTCCCCGTTTTGACTGCCCTGTGACATTTTATAGCTGCTCTCAATGCAACCAGGTCATGATTCGTGGGGTGCTCAGTGTCCAGACCTGCTGGTTCAGAGTTCAGACGTCGCACCGCAGAACAGCGGTGCAGCCACGGTCTAGGCTCACGGTTCTTAGAGCCGGTCCAGCAGGCGACTCTGCGGCTCAGTCCGGCCGGCAGGACTGGGCGTGGTCAGGAAACGGCTCCTGACCGGTCGCCGCGGTTACCGCCGGCCCTGGACTCGAGGTCGGCGAGTGGCTACCGCCCCCCCCCATACCCTCCCTCTCTCCCACGCCAGCGCCTGACGTGTTTCCCGTTATCCTCTGCCACTTGATCGCAGTGGTCACATTCTCAGTAATGTGTCACCGTTGACTACTGACGATTTCGGTTATGACGTTTCAAAACCCTCTCATGACAGCGTTACCACAGGTTGAGGCCGTGGCGTCAACCTGTGCTTTGTGTCGACACAATATCTAGAAATCGTTCTACATTTCCTCTCACTACTCGGCCGGGTTCCAGGCGGAAAGACGCCTCAAGTCAGTACGCATTCCATTTTCTGCTGGACCATTCGCCGTAGCTCCGTGCAGCCTTGCAGAGCTGGGGACCCGCAGTCGCACTATCGCGAGAGGGCGTAACCGGACCCTAACGGTACTTCTCCCCCTCTCCCCCCAGCCGGGGAGGGGCGTGTTTTGATCGATGGAGACACACAGAATGCCGACAGGAAATGTGACCGAACCCTAAACCAACAAATACTCTGTCGGGAGATGGTTTCTCGGGTCCAGAGTTCGCCACTTCACCAGTCGCCGGTCCTACCGAGGAAGCCCATGCTGGTCCTCGAGGATCAAATTGTGCAATGATGATGATTGTTGTTTGTCGGAAAATTGCATTGACTGGATATTTTAGAACTTGATCTGTGGTGACGGTAAAGTTGGCTCGACACGTCGATATCCGTTAGTTTGGTCGGGTTTAATTTTGCTGAGTTTCTGGCCTGCCTGTTTCCACTGTTCATGTCAAATCCCCCCCCCCTCACCCCCATCACACATCCCTCGTCCGTTGTCCGGGCAGTGCTGAGATATTCCACCGTAACTGACTTACCTCCCCCGTGTCTGTCCTGCAGCCCGCCCAGAACGGCTGCGTGAACGGCGCCGGCGAGGGCTCGGACATCTTCCCCCGCTCGCTGCTCAAGCAGCTGGACTGGGCCGACTACGCGGACAAGTTCAACCCCGCGATCACCGCGGAGCAGCCTGGGGATGGTCTCCTGGTTCGGCCACTACAGAAGGAGGATTACGATAAAGGTGGGTCTGGGGGTCTGGTTTCAGGGTCTGGAGGTCCGATTTCAGGGTCTGGTCTGGAGGTCAGGGGTGAGGTCTGGTTAGGTTGCTGTGTGGCAATTGGCATGTTGTTGAATGTCTCATCTCTCACGCGAATAAGCCGCTGGTTAACTCGTATATGAATGTTATATAAGTCGCAGGCATCAGTAACTCACCATCACTGCCACTAGAGAAACTCAACACGGTAGACCAGCCGAGGTAGATTTGGAGACGATCCAAGACAGCCGGTGGCTCGGCGACGCTCAGCGAGGTATCTCTAAGTAATCCTGGTACAGCTCTGACAGTGACGGGTCCAATGACCATTGACCAGTCCCAGCGGTGTAACTTTCTATATGTATGGGGGTGCAGGTGCACCCCCATCCCCTGAAAGTGCACCCCCATCACGTCAAAGTGCACCCCCATAGGCTAAGCGGCGCCCCACACGCCGCCCGACACCGATAAGCTCTTGAGCAGATGGCGAGGGTGATTTCCCGGCTACATTCCGTCTCGTGACCGGCGTCGTGATGCTTGCGGGCTTGGGAAGCGTCCAGTCGTATCGTCCCCCAAAAATGGGTGAAAGGGGCACCCCGGCAAAAGCGGGACTTTCTCAGCAAAAGTGGAGCGCCCGAGGCAGAAGTGGGGCACCTCCAACGTAGGTTGGGATCGTCAAGCAGAAGACTGGCGCCCCAGCGGAGGAGAGGCGCCCCCAGTAGGAATGAGGCACCTCAAGCATGGGTTCGCCCAGTAGAAGAGCGTCCTCAGTAGAACACGGGCGACTCCAGCAGAAAGGGGCGCCTCACCAGAAGAGGGGTGCCCTAGCAGAAGAAGGACACCCCAGCAGAAAGGGGGCGCCCCACCAGAAGAGGGATGCCTCCAGCAGAAAAAGAGCCCCCTCACCACAAGAAGGGCTCCCCAGCAGAAAGGGGGCGCCCCACCAGAAGAGGGATGCTTCTGCAGAAGAAGAGAGGCACTCCAATATAAATGGGGCACCTCAAGCAAAAGTTGGGCTCGTCCAGCAGTAGTGGGGCGCCCCCAGAAGAAGAGGAGAGCTCCCAGCAGAAAGGGGCGCCACACCAGAAAGAGGCGCCCTACCGGGAGAGGGATGCCTAAAAAAGAGAGGCGCCCCAATACAAAAGGGGCACCTGGAGCAAAAGTTGGGCTCGTCCAGCAGCAGTGGGGCCGGGGGCGCCCCCAGCAGAGGTGGTGGGGCGCCTTTAGCAAAAATAGGGCATACCCGGCAAGGGAAATGTCAGACTCCAGCAGAAAAGTGAAACCCCTGCAGAGGAGGAGCGCCCATCAGAAGTAAGTCTCGCCGAGCAGAATGAGGGGTGACCTCAGCAGGAGAGAGGGAGAGGCGACCCCAGCAGTAGAAGGGCACCCAATGAAAAAAGGTGATTCCAGCAAAAGTGGGTCTCGCCAGTCGCCGAGCATAAAAAGGGCACCCCAATTCTATAAGAGGTTGGAATATAAAGTAAAATGCAATTCGTTATAAATTCAATTGATTGATTGATATTCGTGCAAACGAATTTAATGTTATTTCATAATACCCAACTTTGTACCATTGGACTCATATGCATCTATAGGCGTCGCCAGAGATTTTCGGTTGGGGGGGGGGGGACAAAATCCAATTTGGTCTTTAACCCGGCACCGCCTGGGCTATTTCCGTACCCACGACAGCCTGGGGGGTCGGACCCGACCCCCCCCCCTGTTATCTCGAGAACCAATGGTCGTATCGAGCCCCGCGAGGCGGCGTTCGAAAGGTCTCTACGAGACCTTCCCAAAGCACTCTTAAGATTTTAAGATTGAGGTCAACTTTCAGGTCAAGATCAGGTCAAAGGTCAAATTCTGGGGTTTTGCATGATTAGGCTTATGGACAGCGGAATCGATAGCTGCTGCTCGAAACTCACCAAAAATGACCTCAAAGACCTAGTGAAGGTACCATGTACGTATAGGGGTCATACTAAGTACGGGTCAAGGTCAGGTCAGGTCACGAAAGGTCACGGTCTTCACTTTCTGCTACATGGGCGTGCGACACATGGTTTATGGCTTATTTTTCACGCCGAATCCGTTGGTAATGGTTATATGTGACCCCGAGTCACTGTGCTGGTGGTAAGTGTGCATTGAAAGCATAAAAAATCGTTTATACTATACATAACTAAACAAGGGCTAAGAAAAAGTCAATTTTTCAACTTTTTATTTTTGACATAAAAATGCACTTTTCTAGACGAGCTTTGTCCCAGGAATCTAGTGGTGCCATTTGTTTTCACATGCGATGTTCAGAAGTGCCTCTAATTCACGAAAATGCTTTTGACGTCACCATGCCCTATGCATGTTGGAGCTATTTTTTACAATTTGGGGGTCAAAAATCAAGATAGAAAGTTGAAATTTGGGACATCTAATGTTCTAATAGAGCTCTATAACATATATTCCGGTTTTTTGAAAGTTCTCAAAATTTTGGATTTTATTAGCTGTTTTCCAAAAAATATAGTTTTTTGAATTTTTAGGGGTGAAAAACGCATTTTATGGGACATCAGAGCTAGCCATTTTAAAGAACTCGTTCAGCTGCGTCTATTCATGTCCCTAATTTGCAATTTGCTTTAAACCTTGAATTTTGGCGATTTTTTAAACATTTCCCACTTTTTGACTGAAAAAGCCATGTAGTTACATCACTAAAATCGATATATCTCAAAAAGTTTTGAAAAAAAAACATTCTTAAAAATTATACAGGGGACGTCAAATTGATGGGGGAGAAGGTATGTCAAGTTTCAAGTTCATAGCGTAAGCGGTTCATGAGTTATTCGAGAAAAACTGAGGGGGGGGGGGTCGGATCCGACCCCCCCCCCAGGCGGTCGCGGGTTAATCATGCCCTTCTATAGTCATTACTTACACGTTTTATATGTCATTCGACGCGCCATGGCGCGAGGAATGCAATGGTGATACAGTTTTTCCTCTAGCTATGAAATGTAGAAAGTATTTTTTTTAGGATTTCCTGGGCAAAATCAGTTACGTCAGTTAAAAACGCATTACCCATTACGTTAGTTTAGCAGAGTAGAGCCTATTAAAGGGACACTCCCACCTTAACATTAGTTTTGAGTTGAGATAGCCAAATTGGTGGCCATGGCCTGCAAATACCGGTTTGGGCACTCACAACATCGAAAAATGCTTTAATTCGAAGATATGGAATTTCAAACTTGCAGTTTTCGGATTCTAAGGGGCTAATGCATTGGAATGCCCCCTTAGAATTTGTGACGTCAGCGGAGATCTAACGATTTTTAAATCTTAGACTAAAACCATCGTTAACACGTGGTGGTATACGCTGCTTTGCGCGCAACGTCTGCCGCACTTAAAGGCTGCCAAATTATTGCTTCCAAATAAAGTCGCTAGTAACAGGGGAGATCCCAAAAAGTAAACAAAAGTAAAAGCCTAATATCTTGAAAACCAGTGAATATTTTTCGGTGAAATTTGGTAGATATTCGTTTTCGCTCTTTCTGAACCAAGGGACATCACTTTCATGCCAATTCATTAACTTTTTTGAAGGTGGGAGGGTCCCTTTAATGGGAAGGATACAATGGGTCTGTAGGGCCCCTCCCCCTCCCTCCCCGGACGAGCCCGTGCAGATGATCCCAAACCTTATCCAGAAAAAAGAGTTGCAAATGATCCAGGAAATCGGTTCGCCCTTCTAAAAATCCATATTCTAGCATGCTCAGTTTCCGTGATGGATTTATCGGTGCCTTCGACTCGAATCCGACCCCGGCTTCCAAAACCGACTTCGACTCCGGTCAGAGCTGTCGACTCCGACCGACTCCGACCCCGACCTCGCAGCCCTGCTCAGAGGCACACGTAGCCCCTCTATGATAAGGCCCGTGTAGGTCTTCATAGGCCTGTCGTAAGGATGGTCGTCAAAGTCGAAAGGGCCCTCAGAGACTACCATGGGTCCGCCCCTTGCACACCGATGGACCCTCAGAAGCCAATATGGGGCTGTTGAGACCGGCGGAGGCCCTTAAAAGGACTGCCAAAGTGGCTCTCAAAGATTTGCACCCGAGCCTTCAGAATCAGCGTTGGAAGATCGTAGTGGTGTTCATAAGTGCCGGCCTGAGGGCCCTCAGAGGTCAGTTTGGGTCCCTCGGAAGCTAGCGTGAGATCCATTCTTAGAGTTCAGTGGGACTTTTTAGGAGCCTACGCACGGCCCTCGTTAGCCCTTTGGCACTTTAACGGCACTTGAACATGTCACAGACCTTTGGCCAGAGTCGGAAAAGACCCCAACCCAACCCCGAATTTTTCGAGCTAGGTCTTGACACAAATTTCGTGTCAGCGTGCTAGACTGGTGAAACCCGAGTGTAAAATTCAGCTAACACCAGCTAAGACATGGATTGAATCGAAGTTTTGATATGTTCGATTCTGGAGTCGAAGTCCTGAATGTTTTGGCGACTCTCATTCCGACTCTGGCTGGGACTCGCGACTCCAACTGATTTTGACTTCACAGCCATTCTTCAAAACTACCCCCACTTCTTGCCGACCCCAAAATCTCATCGGATCTGCATCGATCTCAGGGGGTGCCCGGTTGAAGGTTGGGGGGGGGGGGCAAGCTGCCCCGCTTGCCCCCCCCCCCCCGTGGCGACGCTAGTGGTCTTGACACTAAAATTTCGTGTCAGCGTAGGTACTAGACGGACCCGGTCTCTGCGCGTGGACGGAGCGCTGCTCCCGAGAGGAGGTAAGGGGGCCGCTCCCAGCTTCACAACAGTGTTGAAAACCGAGTGTATAATTCAGCTAACACCAGCCAAGACATGGATTGAATCAAAGTTATGATACGTTCGAGCCTGGAGTCGAAGTCCTGAAAATGTTGGCGACTCTCACTCCGACTCTGGTTGGGACTCTCGACTCCAACCGATTCTGACTTTACAGCCATTCATGAAAACTACCCCCATTTTTGCCGACCCCAAAATCTCATCGGATCTGCATCGATCTCAGGGGGAGCCCGGTCGGGGGTTGGGGGGGGGGCAAGCTGCCCCGCTTGTCCCCCGTGGCGACGCTAATGTATAATGTATGCACCATCTATGCACCTTGGAAGCGCCCCTATCCTCATTGAAGGTCGCCCCCATCACCAAGTGCACCCCCATCTCAAAAGCAAAAGTTACACCCTTGACCAGTCCACCCCCTCGGTGGGGCCGGCGCGGGGGCGGCTGCTGAGCAGGAGCCACTGGCCACCGTACCAGGAAGTCGACCGGCTCACCTGAGCTCCTCTCCCCTCCCTGCCTCTCTCCGGCTCACCTGAGTCCCTCTCCCCTCCCTCCCCGCCTCTCTCCCTCCCAGACCGGCCCGGCGCTGTCCGACGACTGACGACCTTGGGAAGAGCGGGTCCATCTCGGCCCATCTCTCTCCGCCGTCGGCCGGTCCGCTCTGCTCTCCCCCCCCCTCCCAGTCTACCCACCCCTCCCCATGGCACCCGGCCGGCCGGTCCGCTCTGCCGTCTCCCCACTCTTCCCCAGCCCCATTCCTCCCCACCCCGCCCCATGACACCGGGCAGCCCCGTCTCCGCTGCCGGCGTCAGCAGACCAGATGCAGGGGAGGGTATCTGGGTTAGACCTGCCCCGTGGCGGGTGGGCTGATCACCGTTTCATCATGCGTAGCTGGCGAGACATGAGCCTCGAACACGCACAACGCAGACATGGTTGACTTTCACCACCAAAGGGTGATATGATCTGAGAGAAAATGAGTGTCTCGCCTTCTCTTGCGTCTGCATTTGTTAATAAATTAACGTTCATATTTAAATTTTAAAATAATTTTCTTGTCTCATAGTCGTGCTAACAACTGGCTGTTCGTTGCTGTTTAGCCCCGCTACGAAGCCCTTTTGCTTTATTGTTGCCATTGAGGCCTTGAGAGAACAGACCAGTTCGATTACCGGCATCTCAGTGTCATTTTGTGATCATAAATTGCGACACACGATGTCGAAAATGTCCAGGTAATGCTAGCACCAATAGTAATGATCAGCTTTAGAACGCAACAGACGTGTAATTTTCGTCTTGTCATTGGGTACCTAACATTCAACCATCCATAACACAATCACCTGTACGTCCTTCGCCCCTCCCGTCTCCTGCCTTTCTCAAACCACTGTGAATAACCTCTCCCGTCTCCATGCCCCCCAGGATGAGCGCTACCTTCGTGGACCGGTTTTATCGACCCTGATAGGCTTGTCAGTCAGTTCCGCCCGCGCCTATCGCGTCCTCCGCTTCTACTCCGCTGCTATCAGTTCTAATTGCAGGATTAGCGCTATCGACTGCGATAGAAGCCTAAGAGGGAACCGTGAGCGTCAAACTCTGCGTAGTGATTGGCGTATCAGTGGTTTAGACTTAGAGTGCTGCTTCTGATGGTAGATAGCTGATAGGAGTCGGTAATAGGAAATATTGTCGATGGCTGTTTCAGGTAGATGATTAGGCCCCAGAAAATCACTTGAGGACGGGAATGTTGATAGGATGCCATGCTATATAGGAGGGATTACAGCTCAAAGTTGTAGCTATCTTGTATTGCGTGGTTCCTGGCGTGTCGTGCTACCCAACACTACAGTACCGGCAGTCCAAGTAAGGTTGTTTAGAAAATTGATTCAAAGAAAGACAGCCGAATGACCAAACGCCCTTCCAACGCTCGGTTGCTGTGTATTGCCAAAAATATCAAATCATTCAAACGCCGGCATATTCTATGAACGTGATTACGAGATCACGAGCTCGTAAAATCACAGGCGTTCGTAATACGACAAACTGTGCTTCCGGGGCCGACCACGACCCGGCGCTGGAACCGGCTCCCGGCTCGGCTGCAGGCCGTCTTGTTAGGACGGTGGAGGGCCCACCGCACTCTAGCGGTCCACCTTGGACACAGCAGCTCCTTTTGGGGTGCCGTGACGTCTGTAGCGCGTGCCCCGTGCGCGGGCCGGCAGTTGGATGGGATGTGTGATAGTCCAAACCGGGCTGTGATGGACCGTGTCGGCAGGCGGCGTCTGGCATAATGAGAGCCTTGGAAGCTCTGTAGGGCTTTGACCGGTCGGTACGGTTAGGGGTGGAGTGGGGATGCTGTTTCTGCTTTTATGTGGAGCCATCATGTGCTTGAACCCGCCAGCCCTTTTTATCAAAGCAGCCATTCCGATCCTTCTTCACGTCACATTACGTTATAGTACTGCACAGCTTTACCGCCCCGTCTTTAATCGGCAGCCAGGTCAGCCCGTCTGTTGTTCCATTCACCGGAACTTTGTGCGTGAGCACGATGTGCGATATGCTGGCTTGTTTGTGTGTAGGTATACGGTTATGCCTGTCATGCGCCAATGTGTCTGACATTTGGGTGTATCTATGTGCCGTCAGGTTTTCTGCAGCTGCTCGGCCAGCTGACGGAGGTCGGGGACATCTCCCGGGAGGACTTCCTCAGTGAGTAGTTATGCTCAGTATCTAACTTATACTCTTCTCTACGCCGTTATAACTCCGCCAGCATTGTACGGTATTAACAGTGCCTTTACACTTAGGGGAAACCGTTGGGACATTTCTCGCCATACCATCGCATTTGCATTGTTCCGTCTTCGTGTATGTGCCGTTTTGTCTTCATCTTGTTGCCAGGTGTCGAGATATTTACGCATCACTGACGGTGGTAACATTACCCATTGCGTTAAACAGAAATGAGGACAGAAATTTCTGTCCTCATTTCTGTTTAACACAGTGATCAAGGTATTTTCATACCGAAATTACCCATTATCATATCTACTCGAGATCCACTCTAAGCCTCCCGCCGTCATGACTGGCCTAAACCGTATCCAAGCTTCTCTTAGCGACCACCTGTCCCTTTTCTGACGCTCATGATCACGCCTCGTCCCCGCAGAGCGCTACGAGGCCATGACGGCGTGTCCAAGCACCTACTACCCCGTTGTAGTGGAGGACGAGGTCAAAGGTCAGGTGGTGGGCGCCGCCACCCTCGTCATCGAACAGAAGTTCATCCACCACTGCGCCGTGGTGAGTGTGACCCGGGGTCAGCCTTTCTGATAGTCTCCAGCCAGAGTAAAGTTTTCCTGGTTTCCAGAGCTTTTCCGTTAAGGATGAAATGATATAAGAATCGCTAAATTATTTGCCTGCATGAGCCTGTGCCTACTGTAGTCGTCGATGAGTTTTGTCCATGTGTCGTGTTTACGGGCACTGAGATGAAACCAAGCCGTAGTGTCGGGGGGCAGATCACGTCTGTACAGTGTTCTACGACGACACCCAGTCGTTTTGATGGGTTCTGTCAACAGTTTTTGTTAGTCTCCAGCCAGAGTAAAGTTTTCCTGGTTTCCAGAGCTTTTCCGTTAAGGATGAAATGATATAAGAATCGCTAAATTATTTGCCTGCATGAGCCTGTGCCTACTGTAGTCGTCGATGAGTTTTGTCCATGTGTCCATGTGTTTACGGGCACTGAGATGAAACCAAGCCGTAGTGTCGGGGCATCACGTCTGTACAGTGTTCTACGACGACACCCAGTCGTTTTGATGGGTTCTGTCAACAGTTTTTGTTAGTCTCCAGCCAGAGTAAAGTTTTCCTGGTTTCCAGAGCTTTTCCGTTAAGGATGAAATGATATAAGAATCGCTAAATTATTTGCCTGCATGAGCCTGTGCCTACTGTAGTCGTCGATGAGTTTTGTCCATGTGTCCATGTGTTTACGGGCACTGAGATGAAACCAAGCCGTAGTGTCGGGGCATCACGTCTGTACAGTGTTCTACGACGACACCCAGTCGTTTTGATGGGTTCTGTCAACAGTTTTTGTGTCGCTATGACCACTTATGATGTGTGTTTATAGCCTGGGAAACGAGCGTTTTGTCTGGCGCGAGTGGGGTGTTGAGTGTCAAGGATTTTTTCAATGAACTTCGTTTAATTACACCGGTTGGTTTATGCTCTTTCTGATGAAAAGTTACCTTTTTCTCTAGCCTTTTGCCGCTTAAAAACTGTCACGCCATCGTTTCTTTTTTCTGCTTAGAATGTCCCTACGGTCCCTCAGAATTTATGTGGTGCTGTGTGTTCGCTGTGACCTCGGGGTGGCGTGGTATTCTGAGAATGGCTGGCGGTAACGTGATAGGGTGACAGTCAGAGGCGTCTCATATGACCTCCGACACTTTGAGGCGACTCGGGGGCACTGTGGAACGACTGACGGCACTGGCAGACCCCAAGTACTTTGGTACCGACAACTGTTTTGGAGCGACTCTGTTGACCCCAGACTGATCCGTTTAGATCAACCGACCCAATAATGAGTCAGTGACCTCTTCAGAGAGGCATCGTGGATCCATCCGAATTCAATCCGACTTGATGCTCTGTAACGCTGGCTAGGTCAAAGGTCCACCTAACGAACTCCGTCGACTGACCCACCGCTTTCCGTCACGATGACCTCTGGTACTTTCACGACTGACCCGAGTCTCCGTGAGTGGTACTGACCGGTGTCCGGTGCTCTCCGTTACAGAGAGGCCGCTTGGAGGATGTGGTGGTCAGCGACGACTACCGCGGCAAACAGCTGGGAAAACTGTGAGTTAGAGACGGGACATTCCGGCCTTCCTCCCGCCTGTCATAATTGCGCAGAAATACACTCACTAGTGAGTCAGGATCGTATCACCCTTCTCTAGTCAAAGTCTATTAAGGTTAAACCATGTTAAACCACTTCAATGACCCTTATTTTGCTTTACTGTGCGGGGTTTGTTTGTTTGTTTTGTTGGGTTAGGCCCTTTCGGTCTGACAACACCATTTCAGAGTCGGAAGGATGATGGGAATTAGGGGGAGACATTTGTCTGAGCAGATACCCTAGAGAGTCGCCGGGGCTGAGCCCGTCCGAATGGACAGGCCGACCAGGCCCCCCCCCCCCCCCAAGCACTCTCTGCACCCGGCTACGGGGTGCGCTCCCTCGGGAGCAGCGTGCCGCTCCAACGCTCCAAGGGAGCAGCCCGCATGAGATAGGGGTGTCTGTCCAGCCTGGAGAAGGGTTTGCGGCTTGGAGGAAGAGGATTTGAACATTCTGAGGATGAAAACGACGGAACGGGTGCCCTTCTCCTTTGGGAGGTGTCGGGTTTTGTCACCCTGGTGTGCCACGTCCTGACCCCTGTCCGCTCTCCCCAGGCTGATCGCCGTCATCACCCTGCTGGCCAAGCGGCTGCACTGCTACAAAATCACGCTGGACTGCAAGGACGTCATGATTCCCTTCTACTCCAAGATGGGATACACCAACGAGGCCGGACGCGCAAACTACATGACCATCCGCTATGACTGACATCTAGTGGCAGCTCTAGGAAACGGTAGTTAATGTCTACGCCATGCCGCGCTCCGGTCAAGGCGGGGCGAAGTGGATTGCTGACTCGTGTTTCGCCCAGATTTTGCCAGTTTGCATCGATTTTTAAGAAAATGTGGTGGTTAGTTTCCATTCCCAGATCCGGACACCGACGCAGCCCGCTCAACCTTCGCTCACCGAACCCAGTGACCAATGCTACTCGAATTATAAAAATGACGTCACTGGTGTGCGTGATGACGTCACTGTTCTCGCACGGTTTCGTCATCTGAGTGTAGCTGGGGTTGTCGGACACAGACTGAGCATGGAACTCGCCATCCTCGGCTCCCCAGTGAAGACTCAGGGTGGAGGTAGCGGCAGCAAGGTCCGAGCATGGTGGTGGTGTGAATGCGTCGAACGATTCTATTTTTATACGCGTTTATCGATATTTTACAAATCGTGGCAATGTCGGGGATCTTCAGATGGTGTTGCAATCAAGGCCGTTGCAATATGAATTGTTCGTTTGAGATGCAAATATTTTAGCATGAACTATTTGATGCCAGTGATAATTATCGAACACGGGTGGATGCGATCATGATTGTGATTATAAACGTCGCCCGAATCGTCCGCGAACAATTTATCGAACATGTCATCTTTTATCATGCAATTGTCACCACTTTCACACGATCGATGCCTCTTATTTTCCTCTCTAGATCATCGGTGGTGACGATGAGGAATTGTGGCTCCAGTCCTCAGCTCGGGGAGTCTGTATCAGTGACGCTGCATTTTCGGCAGCTCCGTTGCACGGCGATTGCTCCCGAAACTGTCTGGCAATGTTGACCAGTGCTGCGTTTTGTTCAGTTGCAAATGGATTGCAATATATTTTGTACAAACCTGTTGGGTTGCAGACAGTTTTTGAAGGTTGTTTCGCCCACGGACCCTTTGATATTACCCCGTGATTGAATGGCAGCGTTGCCATTGGTGCCGATTGCGTCTCTGAAGACAAGGCGTTGTCTCGTGACGTTTTATTTGCACCAATTGCACCAAATGGCATAGCCAAGTCAGACAAACGACCAACTCGCGTTACAAAAGCGAGAGCAAACAACATTACACCTAGTTACCGCGCCCATGTGAAAGGCTTCCATTGGTCCCAGGGTCCAAATATGTGCACCAACCACCGATCGGTAGCCGGTAGCCGCCTAAATACCACACATACATCTACTTGAGCTACGTGAAACAGCCTCGTCCGCTTCAAATAAAATATATGACGATCACAACAGACAATAGATATACGTGCACGATCCGCCACGACGGCGGTATACATTGAACAACGGCTGTCGAGTATAGGGTATCATGTGACCGTGTGGTCAGCCCAGAGTGGTACTATGGGTTCATCGCGGGCCGTATTATCGTCAGAGTGAAAAACAACAAGCATGCTATCAGCTGGGCATCGACACAAGCTGCCACTGCATGCTGGTCAAGAGACTATTGAAAAGTGATCCAATACTATAGATCCAAAATTACAAATGAACGGTGTCACAAAACTGACTAGGCCAAACCACTCGATTGTATCGATAAACTTCAAGCACCTCTGACTTCTGAGGCAGGACTGCAATACTTAGACGGGAACAAAACGTCCCAAAAATGGAAGACGACGAAGTCGGAATACCCGCACCCGTACGTCTACCGCCTTGTCTGGCAGGCTCTCTCCCGTCCCGCGTGTCTGCTGTGACCAGGGCTGCGGAGTCAGAGTCGGTCGGAGTCGCTGTTCTGACAGTCTGACCGGAGACGATGATTTCTGAAAGCCGGATTCGGAGTCGAATTCGGAATCAGCGAAAATCCAGACTCCACAGCCCTGGCTGTGACTACTCCTTATTACCCTCCTCGGCCTCCTCATGGGACTGTCCTAGATGTCCCCCATTTAACTCGCCGTCTCTACTTTGGTCTGAAGTGATTCTGCCGCCGTTTCTCGACACATCGCCTTCTGTTCAGCCAGACTGTGCATCAAGTCACCGCTCAGCCCGACTTGGGTTTGAGGCCGTCGCGGACGTCGGCCGGGATGTGCTGGACGTACCAGTCGTGCTCCACGCCGGGCGCCGTGGCCAGTACGCCCGTGGCGTTCATGTGCTGCACGTCGGCCCCATAGCGCAGCTGGACGCCGTGGATGTCGGTCAGTCGGCCGCCGAGCGCGGTGAGGATCGCCTCCGGTGCACACGTGTCCCACTTCTTGCAGCCAGGCGAGGCGAACACGTAGGCGTGCGCGCGTCCCTCGAGCAGCAGCATCACCTTGTGTCCGGCGCCGCCGACGGCCAGCACCTGGTCGGGCTGCAGGGCCTGCAGGGCGCTCTGTACCAGGCCCGTGCTGTGGCTGCGGGTGGTGGTAACGATACGGGAGTCGGCCGGCGGCGCGCGCGGCTCGAAGCCGGCCACGCCGCCGCCGCGCAGACCGAATATGGTGCGCCCCTGCGGCTCCGACGGGTGCTGGTAGTTGAAATACGGCTGGTTGATGACGCCCGCCGCGGGCTCACCGCCGGCAGCGATACCGATCAGCACCGTCACGTGGTCCAGCAGGCCTGCGAGGGACGGGGTCACGTGGATGAAATCACTCACTACCCCTAATGTGTCCTGACTTAGCAGAATGTTGATGCTTTACAATAATGCCGAGAATTAGCAAGGTGCCCTTCAAGACTCAAGAAAACAAACAGCTATGGCCTGACGTGCCTGCTAATGGTTGCCCGACTTGCAGCTCGGTCACCGTGACGAGCAGTTCACCAATATCTACGGTACCAGACCGTGAAGGGCCAGTGAGGCCAGTTGGGAAACAACCCTTGTAACAAGGGAGGTTTCTCGAACAGTTGACACCCCCTCGAACAGTTCAGACAAAATACCGCGCTTGACTCGACAGTCATCTTCAAAGAACCCGCTTGTCCAAACACTGTTACATAGTAGTCTGAAAGCTTGGACGGTTTTTCAGTCTGGCATAGAGGTCTAAGTTTGCCTGAGCTTATAAGCTTGCGTGCTTCTACTCAAGCAAATGGAAGTCAACGAGCAAATAAGGCGCGGAGACGGCTGACACTATGACAAAGTCATTTGGTTCCATGTAAATAAAACAGGGAGGAAAGTGAAAAACGTTTGTAGTTCAAAGAAGTCGGTTTAACTTACCCTGAGTGAACTCCTTAGTTCCATCCAGCGGATCCACCCACACAACAATCTGAAACGAGCAAACATGCCACAAGAATGAGAATGAACCGTAGACACCCATAATTCATAAAAACACAAAATTCAAATGGTTCACGCAATAGCAAACAAGAAAAAACATCGCAGCGACCGGGGACAACCCATCAATCTCTGAATGCATGTAAATGCTGGATTGCATGCTGGATTTCCATCAGCGGTACTTCAGTGATACGGCAGTAATTCATATTTTCCGACAATGTGAGCCACCTCTGAACTGCAATGTTGGCCAAATGGCATTGTGCTTCCTCATAAGCCAGTCTTTCAGTCCCGATATGAGTCGCATTAAGCTCACCAACGCCCACATCCCCTCCCCATCAGTCACGCATGAACCCTCCGCCACCCACCTGGTCCTCCGTGATGCCGGTCAGGCCCTCGGGACACTGGAGCGTCTCCGCGCGCGGGTCAGCGCCGGACTCGACGATCCAGTCGTCGGGCACCGGTCGGTCGTCCGGCTCCTCCTCTCCGATGATGGTGAGCCGGGGAAACTGGCGCGCCAGGTTGGCCACGATACAGCGCTGCGCCGACCGGTCCGCCTCCGTCTGCAGGTCGTTAATGCCCTGAAGCAGCGAGAGAGGGTCAGTGAGGGTGCGCAATACGAATGGGACATAGCACCGACACCAAGCGCCACTTAGAAGGCATGTACCCTCAGGCTTAGAGATGAAAATCATATGCACTACTCAGTTCTCATCTTGAAGCGGAAAATGTATTTTCTCTTTTTTCTCTTTCTTATGGCGAGCATACACTAAATTTAGGGTAGCGCATTTTACTTACTACTCAGTACGACGCGGGCAAGTTTACACTTATCGGCTGGTCGCTGGATGTAGCGGTTCACATACGATTGACTAAATTGACTGACGCCGTGGTAGGGCCTATCGAACATGCACGTCGCGCGTACCGTTTTCTGTACGATGCCCAGATCTCCGGCTCGGAGGATGCCTCTGATGATCTCGGCAGCCCGGTCGGCAATCCGTACAGAGGCGCCCATCACCCGCTGGACGGCCGGCACAGACGTCATCTCCGAACTGCCGAGGAGGGTAGGGATATGTCAGTTGTAGGTAAGAGCTACGGAACAGACGTCATCTCCGAACTGTCGAGAAAGGGGGATGTCACTTGTCAGGTATGCGTAAGTAAGGCCTTGGGTAAGGCCACCATGAAACAGACACTTGCTCCGACCTGCCAAGGGGACAGCACAGCTCCCAGAAATAAGGTTCGTAATATATGGCGTTATGGATGGCGTTACAAGGATAGCAAGTAAGCGAAAATTTACCGATAGAACTAATAGTAACAGCCGTTAGCATTGTTCTGTAAGTGCAGTTATAATTTATCTGGGTGCTGTATTAATATGAGAGTGACATGACTTTCATGAAGGTACAAGTCTCGCGGGTTTTAGCGGTAGATTTTGCACCTAGAAAATTTAGTGTACTTCAGGCTATATCTTCGTCGTCGCTATATCTTTAAGTGTTGAAGATGCGATCGACTTGTTGGGTAACAAGCCGGCCATGATCGTGTAAAATGGCTTCATCGTAGATCGATTAGTTTCAGAGATATAATCGGAAATGTAGAAGTGCAAAACCTACCGCGACCCGTACGCGCCAGTATTTCGTCACTATCTCTGACAGCACCAGCTAGACGACGACGAAATACGCATAGGAGCATTCCAGTAACATTGCCGAACCAATGAAGAATTATCCAGCATTCGAATGAACGAAGCTTCACGTAGTTTATGACAGCAATTCACAACCGATAACACATCCTGTTATCGTGTTTGAGGACGTCGCTCTTATCGATAGACGAGCGATTCTGAATCGCTCTAAACTGAACGCAAAATTCCATCGCGTAGAGTAGCGCTTCCTTACCCGGACATTTTCGAGAAACTCAGCCGTCAATGGTCCTACAACCAGCCAATATCACGCACACACACTAACACCGCCTCCGTGCGCCACCACCCACCGCCGCCCGACAGCGACGCGACGATAACACACGGAGTAGGTGAGTGGCGGGGGGACCGGCACACTCGGCCCGCCCGCCGCTCCAGCCGCATGATAACGATGACGGTGCACTAATGTACGGCCGACCGACGCCGGACGCCGGGGCACGAGCGACATCTTCGGGTTGTCGACAGGATGGGAGGGCTGGAGACGGGAGGAGATCAGTGACGGCGACGACTGGCTGGCTGACTGCATAGCCAATCTGCCCCAATAACACTAGTGAATACCATTTAAAAGGCCAAGAGCCGGTGGTTCCAAACTGAGCATGTCCCATATGTTATTGCACAGCACCATGACTCCATGCATGATCAGAATGTGATGCTACGATGTCAAGTAAAAACCTGGCATCATTGTATGCAGCAGAAATACCACTTTCTAATGCTATCAGATGACGTCATGGTCTCATGGATATCAAAAGGGTCATAGATGTTATGTATGTCACCATGTCAGAGCAGAATGAGAGCTCAAATTTGAGCATCAAGCTCCTAGTCAGTCATGCATTATGAGCCTGAGTTCCTGAATTCTGACAGTGGATTGTTTTACTATGAGTAGCACAAGTAGCATACCTCCTCCTTGTTGAACAATTCACCTTAGGCCACTTGTATGTTCTTTCTCTACATTTCTAGAAAAAAAAAATGCAGGGACATGACACGACTGACCTTCCTGGGTGTGACGTTGGACTAGCAGTTAGCACCATAGGAGGCAGAACGGGAAGGGCACCAGGGCACCGTGCCACCCTTTGAGGCATTTTAACATCAGCATTCAGCCCTACCTATAGGCGTTGCATGGAAAGAATGGGACCAAGTCAGCAGTGCCCCCCTTAATTGAAGGTGTTCCGCCACTACTGAATAGCACATCAATTACCAGGACCTACCATGAAGCATCATTCACCATTATGGTCTGTGGGAATTGTGACAAAGAACCTATATAGAGACACAAATCATGGAATGGTATTACCTACAAATTTAAAGGGACCCTCCCACCTTCAAAAAAGTTAATGAATTGGCATGAAAGTGATGTCCCTTGGTTCAGAAAGAGCGAAAACGAATATCTACCAAATTTCACCGAAAAATATTCACTGGTTTTCAAGATATTAGGCTTTTACTTTTGTTTACTTTTTGGGATCTTTCCTGTTACTAGCGACTTTATTTGGAAGCAATAATTTGGCAGCCTTAAAGTGCGGCAGACGTTGCGCGCAAAGCAGCGTATACCACCACGTGTTAACGATGGTTTTAGTCTTAGATTTAAAAATCGTTAGATCTCCGCTGACGTCACAAATTCTAAGGGGGCATTCCAATGCATTAGCCCCTTAGAATCCGAAAACTGCAAGTTTGAAATTCCATATCTTCGAATTAAAGCATTTTTCGATGTTGTGAGTGCCCAAACCGGTATTTGCAGGCCATGGCCATCAATTTGGCTATCTCAACTCAAAACTAATGTTAAGGTGGGAGTGTCCCTTTAAATAAAAAACTTGCGAGTTAAATGAAAGAAAATTTTAGCAGCTTTGATCAAAACTTTAAAGACATGTTGTAGGCTAGGTCATGTTGTAGTTGACTTTGCTTCTGGTGGGAAGACTGAAGAGCCCTAAATTTGAAGTTCAAGTTATTATTATTCGCTTCAAGATCATCTCAAAGTTAAAGACGGAAATGACACAGCGGCAAAAATGAAAACCCTCGAAAAGAAACTGTTGAAATGAACATGCATTTCAGAAAAAAAACATAAAGGCTCACCTTTATCGTTATTCTATTTCAATTTGCAAATTCTCCACCTACCACCTAAATTTGAAATGCTTGAGCTGAACGGATATCATGAGAAAGCAAGTCAAAGTGAGAAAGAAAGAGCCTGAGCAACGCACATCAGTCTGGGGCATATATTAAGGTGTTCAGCGACTATGACAGCAGGTGACTGTCCACGTATGCAGCAAATCAAGTGCAGCGTTTCTAAGCGTTTCTGTCAAATATCTTCAGCATCGTCCAAATTGAATAATATTTTTCGGAGCAGCTGCGGTACATCCGTCGAGGTAATGAGCTTCCAAGTTTGCTTCCATATTTCCCTATAACTCCCAAATAAAAACATTTTGACCACATCCCCCCCCCTCAGTAACCTTGCCTCCACTGACGGATTTAAAAAAAAAAATTAGTATCGTTGCGTAGCGTAATAATCCTAGTTAAAATGGGGGGAGGGGGTAATCACTCACGCATGGGCTTATAATGTCCTCAGTGGTCAAATTAACGTTTAATTCAGCTGTTATTGCCACAAATTGCGAGCAAGCCCTATTTTTAGGCCACCGCTGTCCCGAGGTCAACGCTTACTGGTCGACCAACAGATAAACTCGTCGTTTGAGGTCAATACTTTCGGACAATTTAAAGGACACAATGTATTTACAAGTTACAACTCACACCGATTGTGGTTCAACAATAACAAACCTCCCCTACCGTGCACCCTGACCCCGTAAGGCCGTAACTGCGTCTTAGTACGGTATATAATATTGTGAGCTTGAATATGAGCCAATGGCCTGCTCAATACGCCGTAACATATCACCGACAATCTGCATTTGAACGCTGCAAGCCCGGTGGGTAGCCCGCCGGTCTCGGCAACCGACACCTCGTACGGTACCTGTGGTGCGGAACAACGCATCGCCCGTCCAAACCCACCGTAAGCGTAACTCACGCTGAATAGTTCGCACACGAATTGCGATGCATCGGTGTCTTCATATTTTATCCATTCGCGTATCACAATGCACCACAGCAACCGATGCTATTGCGAAGTAAAATGCATAAAACCGTGCGAGTCTAATCGGAGACACAACCGACATATGCAATTGTGAAGGAAGGCAACACAACTATCTGCCAGATTTGGTGATACGCAGATACGCCAAAATATGGTGCAAGACAGCACCATAGCATTCCAAGTTCGAGCATATCGCTGAGAAGCAGCGGTTTGTAAGGACTATGGGGTCCCAAAACTGTAGTGCCCCTGTGAGCAGCCATTAACACAGACACAAACACAAAGCACGCATTAAATACTTAAGTATCTCTCCCACTTTTCCCTAGTGCATACACAACTGCTCCAAACCCATTCGAAGCCATAAACTACCTTGGAAGTTGGAAACCCGAGCTAAGACGGTCGCGGTATCACTGGACGAGCCGCGCAGAGGCAGTATCACGAGTATCATCGCACGAGGAGCAGCAGCGCTGCTGAGCGTGATACCACCGGCAGAGCTGCCGTGATACCACCGGCAGAGCTCCCCAGGACAGAGTGCGACATCAACAACAACCGTGACTTTGGATAATGCCCTGACACAGCGGCCATAACATACACAAACACAACAAATGCCCGGCTTTGACGCCCTGAGTGTTCCTCTAGCGTTCCATTCAGGGCAGTGCACCCTAACTTCTCCCGGTTATAGCCTCTTGGTGGCCTACAGCCTGGCAAATACTCTCGTCACGGGTAGAACAGTGTTACGTCTTCGGACGGACGTCAGTCGTAAAAGACGTGAAGCACATTACTGAGCTGACGTCACGGGTGTTGACGTCACACGTCATAGAACAGACTGGCCAGCGGGTAGCGTATCACGAACGCCAAACAGCTGCACATCACCTGCGGGCAAAACAAACAGACTTATGCAGGATATTGATTTATGATACATGCTCGATAGCCGTGTACAGAACAGCGTTATGATAGAGGACTGCCGATATGCCGTAGGTAGCATCCTGTTGAACATGGAAGCTGCTTTATAACATCATTAAAAATGAACAGCACACATTCCATGAACGACCCTGATTGCGTCAAGTTGGCAATGTTACAGTCAGAACCTCACGTTCTCCAACAACCTGTCTCATCCCATTCACATCAACTGAAAGCCTTCACCATTCTAATGACACACAGCGGCTCGACCTGACGGCAATCTCTCCCCGGCACGCACCTGTATTGCCAGCAGCGCCTGTGTGACGCGCCGCTCGTGCAGCGGCCCGGCCAGCTTCAGCAGCAGGTTGATGATGGTCAGGTTGTTGCAGGTGGTCATGCCGCCGCTCTCCGTCAGGTGGACCACGCCCACGGCGTGGCCCAGCCGCAGGGCCAGCCGGCCCGGCCAGCGCAGCGAGGACATCCGGAACGTGGAGGTGGACATGTGCAGACGGTCCGTCTTGCGGTCGTACCTGGGGGAGGGGAGGGCGAGAGGTGTCACTTGTCAGGGGAGTGGGAAAAATGACGCTGTAAACCCGATGTAACTAGAGAGTGATCGCAATGAAATTTTCACACCTTGATGACGTTTTGTGAGCTGGATATAAGACAAACTAATTAATATGAGACAGCTTCTCCAGGGCTGCCTATATTATCACATAGCAGACTGTGACACACTTCGGGGAGAAGTTCTTTGCAACACTGCAACCGTGCACGAAGTGGAATGAACGAGCACCCGCCTTCACTAACCTGGGCAGCCGGTGACGCGGACACGGCACGAAGTGGAACAGCTGCGGCACAGAGTACACAAAGTTGGCGATCTGCGGCAGGAAGAACAACAGCATCGTCTTGCTGAAGTGGCCCAGGATGCCTATGACGGCGAACGTCATGCCGGCGAAGTAGCAGTAGGTGTCGCCGACGAACGCAGCCGACGGGTACCTGCCGGGGAGAAACGAAACCGACGTCTTCTCTGGGCATTCACACCATCTGACTGAGCGGCAGCAATATCCGATGACACAAATGTATGGCATAGTAAAGCAGTAAAGCAAATTGAAACTTTTCAACGATGATAACATTGAATGCACCTTCACCACCAGTATATATGTGGTAGAGTAGTCCTATCTCCCTCACCAGTTGTGATAGAGCAGCGCCAGGCTGACACCAATAAACGGCAGCAGCAGGTACAGTGAGAACAGGTGCGTGTCGCGCAGCGGTCCGCCCAGCTCGGCCACGTTGTGTGCCAGCAGCGAGGCGGCTATCACCACCGACTGGCCCACCTCCAGACCGTTCACCCCGGCCAGGATGTTGATGGCGTTCGTACAGAACACGGCCAGCATGCCCATGTACACGTAGTACAGCGGACCTGACGGCGGGACCAGAGACAGGACGTCACTCACGGCAAACGGCGAAATGGTGGACGTGTGGTCCGGGGACAAACAGTTACCGATAGTTTGGGTAGTGTTGCGACAAAAACTGAGAATGACAACTTGCAATTATGTGGCAGTAAAGACCGATTGTCTATATTTGTACGAAATAATCAACAATTGGTGTTGGAACACTGTATGTACTGTGAGAAACGGCGGAGGACTGCATGTTAGGAGTAGTAGTCGGGAACAGCGCCCTCTAGTCTGGCTTACAGTCCATTGCCACCAGACATCGCCCCTGAACTGTAAAGCCCCGGAACTCCTCCATAGTCCTGCAGCAGTAGTCGGTGATCGGTTTCAGCTTTCGGGAAACTAGGCAGCAGCAGCAGAAGCAATAGCGAATGTAGTGGTCGACGACCAGTGCATGAGACGACCAGTAGCTAAGTCTCAACATCCCATTCCCGCCTCGCCTTCTTCCATTTAACATGACACTGACACCCCTCCAGTGTCATTCACACCGTAACCCCATCCCGTCTCACCCAGATTCAGGCTGTATCCGACCAGGAAGCGCAGCGGCTTGGGCACGATGATGGTGGTGCCGTTGTAGGTGACGAAGTACACCATCAGCAGCGGCAGTGAGGCCACAGTGGGCAGCAGCAGCTTGTGGCGCCACTTGAGCTCCAGCACGTCATCGGCGAAGCCGAGCAGCAGCATACAGCAGATGGAGAGCAGCGCCGCCAGCAGCTCCACGAACTGTGCGCGTGAGGGGCGAGCAACACAAAAATGACGGTAAATGGGATTATAAAAGTGAAGAAATGTCCTAAAACGTTGTCATTCTCAACTTCATGGTGAGTCTACAAATGCCAAGAATGATGGGCATAAGAATGTATAATTCTAGTGCTGTGTTCTGTAGCATTCTGATATCTGGGTATGTCTATAAAATGCAGGTGAAGAGGACGGATAATCTCACGGCACTCAAAAGCTAATATTAATGAGCATGACTAATATTGGCTGTAGAAAGTATGTTTGAAACACAAATAAGCTTCTAAGAGATAAACCTGAGGTGCAATTTATAATAACAAATTATCACATAACTCAGGAAAATATGCTAAGATAATGACATGTAAGAAGGTAGGCACTAAAAACAGTTGACTGAAGAGATGGACACATGAAATTGCTGAGATTTCAATTAGCATTCAGAGTGTCCACAGGTCAATGGTCATTGCACTGGCCTCTAACAGACAAGGACAATTTACAGGCATGGACCATGCACAATGATTACATGCAGAACACAATACATCCTAATAATTATTAAAAAATCACAAAACACTTTCACACATTCTCTGATCGAAATGGTTAACTTAAACCCACTATGGATAAGAAGAGGTAAATGGTAAACATACTGCATTGAAGAAAGAACAAGAAATACAGAAATAACATTGTCAACTCTGAGTGTAGCAATATGGAATGTCATGTGCATTAAAAGTTGTGATTCATGCATAGCGGCAACAGAAAATCAGGCAGATGAGCTGGTTACACCCTTACACAATTAGTACAGCTGAAGTTATAAATTCTACTGCTCAGCTACATCCCATTCAGCTGTTATGTTATTTCACTCCCTGAATCATGATGCTGGCTCAAGTTCTGAAACAGCTGAAGCAGATAAACATCAACACAAATAAACATCACATAATCTCAGGCAACACCCAGTTATCATGCAAAAGGTATGCACAGAACTTACTGCACCAGAACTAGCAGCAAGAACATAGGGGCTACAACCACCACCGCTAGCAGAAGTATTATTCTCCTGCAGGACAGAGCAGGTTAGCAGGTTAGCTGACATGGAAGTGATTAATGCATGTGCAAAAATTATATGAACATTTGAGTTGTGCCATAATATGAACTCACTACTAGCAATTACTGAACAGAAAATGTATATTAGAGAAAGACCAATCAAATGAAATTCAATAGTAGGTAAAACTGATAACTGAACAGTGAACACCACGATATCTATTGGTTAAATAAGATAGATAACTATCTAAATGACACATAATGTATTCATACCTTTTCATGGGGAAACCCCTCTTGATTGAAGACAATATATGTTCCAAATGGGACTGGGATGAATATGAAGACAACAATCAGGTAGATGCAGCCACAAACAATTCCCATTGCTTCAGGACTGCAAAGAGACACATCAGTGTTCTAAAATTGGATAATGGTTGGGTGTGCCGATGAAGAAAAAATCCTAGGATGAGAAAAAAGAAAGTAAATAGCTGAAGTATTTTTGCAAAATGGTGCAATGCCAATTTTTATGCCAACTGATAAACCAGGATTTCATGTCAGGATCTTGACAGGGTGTGGAGCAAAAGGATGTGGGTGCATCAACTGTCAAGTGACATGTGAACTGACTGTTGGGAATACATGAAACGCTTTTCAGAGATAAAGTGAAGTCGGTCATTCATATTTTAGAAATGAAAGTATTTTCCCCATTAGGTGTGATTTGCCACCAAAAAGTCTGAAAAATGGAACACTGAGACACATTTTTATCAACAAATAGCATATAACAAGCAGCAATGACCAATGATCATCAGAATTTGTAGGAACAGTCTGAGCAGCTAATATCATGTCTTGTTAACTCCCTGAGGTGTATGCTACTGAATGAATGATTATTGTTTAAGTGCATCAAAACAATGCATCATTTATCTATTGATGATGGGGAGAAGGATGGTTGGGTGGGACTTCTTAAAATAAGTTCAATAATTCCTGTAGCAAAAAGCATAAAAAATGTAGACACAGCAATTTTTCATCAGCATAGCACAATGCACATTCAATAATAATGTAAGCGAACCTTATTCACACAAGAATTGGTTAGGTACCTACTAAATAACATCCTCAAATAATTAACTGCCTAAAATACATTTCAGTTTCAAGCAAACTGAATCAAAATGCAGATTTAGAAATGCTTAACACACCAGTCCACAATACAACACTTACATTTTCTTAGACTCCTTCTTGCTCATGTCTATCCCACAGAGATTTGCTTTGATAAAAAGATGACCCATCTTCGGCACAGCTCGAATGGTCGCAATGAATCCACAAAACGAAAGCATCAAGTTTATCAGAAGTTGAATCGTCCAATCCATCTTGAGTTTATGCTGGAGCAGTCTGAAACAATCATAAAAAGATGTTTCAGGTAAGTAGGTAATTCAAAAGAAACACCAACCTCAACCTAAGCGTTCTGTGACAAGTTCAGCAGCATTGAGTTCAAGTCAAAGTTTGCTTTCAAAGGTCTTCAAGGTCAAGGATTCAGACAAAAGGAAAAGTATCATTTAATTGCAAAGGATAAATTTATGATGGTTCAAAAATAAAATCAAAATGTTTCACCATCAATTCGCCAACACGAAAAAAATTTGAATTGGAATTGAAATGACTAGACTTGAACTGGGACCAGTTTGAGTTACACTACATGGTTTAAATTTTTGGGTTTACAACAGTCTCCTGGGAATTAAATGGAGCGGTTTCAAATAAGACTATCCGAAATTAAGTTTCTACAACTTCTTACAACTTCAGCGACAAATCATAGGTAATTAATAAAAACTTACATATAAATTCGCACACGCACGACGTGAATATTCGAAATCGTAAAAGCTGCGCAGTGTTTGCATTCATATAATGCTACCAAATATGGTACCAAATTCTATAGATAATAAAGCTTTTATGTATACGTGCATCAAAAGTTGCATTTTTATTTATTGTGATACTAGTAACAATAGGACTTACTCGGTGTGCCACATAAGTGAGAAGTGACCTTAATTTTCGTCTGGTCGTTTTCTAAATGCTCTTTACTCTCTATGTTTTCTCTCCTAAAAGACCATCAGGAATGACCCTGTCCCGCAGCTATGAGTTGGTAGAGTTTAACTTCCGGTTGTAAGAGCCCGGGTTCGAGTCTCGAGACGCTCCGGCGCTCGGTATTTGAAACTCCTGACGCAGGGCCTCGGCTAAGGAATTTTGACTGGTGAGCCACTTGGGCAGCGACATGGACTGACCTTCGTAGCCATAGCACCATTTTCGATTTCTCGCCAGATTTTGGCCATTTTATTCTGCCAAAAACGTCAGGATGGCATTAAAAATGTTAAAAAACGGGGCTCGACCCCCCCCCCGACTCTTCAGAGATAGAAGAGAGAGTAGGGACCCACAACCCTCTCAGTGGTGATACTCCGGCGGTGCACATAAAATCGCACAAGTATGCACACAATATTGACGCAGATTATAAAACTTTGGACGATAACTTACGGCCGGTCGGAAGTTAAAAATCAGCGAGCCCTGAATGCATCGCTCGCCGACTAGTCGGAGATTCGGAAATCGGAAGCGGTCGGACGGGATCGGGCGTAAGGCGTTGTCGGGTGGATCGGGAGGAATTGTGAACAGCACTTTATATATAAAGTGGGTTGTAGCAGGAACCCCAAAAGGGGGTTGTAGCAGCAACTCCAACATCTCTGAAAATGATCATTAAGCCTATTGGTGTCACATGGAAAAGAATTCACTCAAATGCCCAAGCGCACTGCGCAACCCTAATATTTTCTTTAAAAAAAAACTAAGTTATGTACGCTTCTGTTGAACAGTGTCCCAATCTTCAGATTTCTCTTGGGTGTCTGAGTGGAAAATTCTAGCCACCCAAAATGTGAGAGTGGAAAATTATCCATTCTTATTCTTGAGTGTCATCTTCAGCCCAAATGAGAAATTTTTGGAACGCTGACTGTGAACGGTTCGAAATTCGTCCAACTGGTCAGAACTCAGATGTGCGACTGCAAGCATCATAACGTTCGTGAAGACGTAATATCGCTTGCAGACTTCAATCGGCTGGAAGTTGCCGACACTACCTCTAGTTTGACTCTGGCTTATATCGTGTCTATCGGCGAGCGGTCTGAGATCGCTCGCAGGCTTATCCCCGACCGTCTGAACTGGTCTGTTCTTTATTCGTAGTTTTTCTTGTAACCGACTGGTCTGCGGCAGATGCTTAAGTGACTGTAACCACTCGATCGATCGGAAAGCTTGCAAGAACTCTCGCAGACCTCGATCGGCTGGAAGCCGCCGACACTATCTGTAATTGACATAGGCAAACGTCTTTCACGATTATTGCATAAAATTTAAATCCTCGGTGACACTTAAACGGATTGGACCAACGGACGAGAAACGGACGAGAACTGTCAGCGTCCGGTGATGTCCGTTTGTTTCCGTTGGACGTCCGTTTGTCATCCGTTAATATCCGTTCCATGTCCGGTGGTGTCCGGCTGAGCACACCGGACACCACCGGACATGGAACAGATATTAACGGATGAGAAACGGACGTCCAACGGAAACGAACGGACATCCCCCGGACATCACCGGACGCCGTCCGTTTCTCGTCCATTGGTCCAATCCGGTGAAGTGTGACCGAGGGTTAACTTACGGCTGTCTCAAGAAACCGGGAATGGTGATGGTATTAGGCGGGCAACGACGATCAAGTTCTTACTTTTAATAAATGCAACAATGTAGTAGGGCCTCTGTCTCTGTCTGTATCACAATGTTACCTACGTCGTGATGTAAAATGTGAAAACTTCGATTTTTCGGAAAATTACTGGTGGGCCAAATCTTTGAGGCTGGTGGGCCATTTCTGGTCACTGGTGGGCCATTTGGCCCACCAGTTAACATGTTAGCCGAGGCCCTGTCCTGACGGGGATGGTCTGCGGTTGGTGGGAGCAGCCGCAGCCAGTTGAAGTCAGTTGAGTGGGGCAGGCCGTGTCCGGCTTTGAAGGGCACGTTAAACTTTGGCATCTATATTCTCCCGATACCCGGAATTGTGCGATCGCACGGGGGGTCGGGGTTCTACGCAACAGCCAACAAGCCTCTGCTTAGCGTGGGCTCCGGCTCTGTCAATCCGTCCATTCAAACATTCGAGCTAAATTTATTAAAAAAAACTGTGACCTCATGGAGGGGTGAAGGTCAAGTCTAACTTGACCGTCACCCCTCCATGAAGGGTCAAATGTCGGGGCACCGCATAAGTGGCCTTTATTTTCTTCTGAACGTTCTCTAAGTGGTCCCTTTGTGTTCTTCGCCTAAAGCAACATCGGGGATTACTCTCACCTGTGACCTGTCACCTTTCACTCGACCTTGACCTCCTAATCGGAGTTCAAGGGTCGGGTAGGTACGACGACAGGCCCACACATGGCGTAGGAGAGTTTCAGCAGAGTGGCGGGTCGCAGCGTCACACCCGTCGTCGGACAGTTGGTGGTCTCGCCCGCCTCTCGGTCAAACGGCTCAAAATTACCAACTTCTCTCTCTCTCTCTCTCTCTCTCTCTCTCTCTCTCTCTCTCTCTCTCTCTCTCTCTCTCTCTCTCTCTCTCTCTCTCTCTCTCTCTCTCTCTCTCTCTCTCTCTCCCTCTCTCTCTCTCTCCCTCTCTCTCTCCCTCTCTCTCTCTCTTCTTCAGTGGCCCGAGCCGTTTGTTTATGTGTTTTGTAAGCTTGCAATTGAATAGTGAGTTCAAGTAGGTAACGAGTGTTAATGAGTCAGGAGTTTTTCCGCTCGTACGTTCACTCACCGCACGTGAGCCGACTTCCGAGGAGTTGCCCACGACCAATGATGAATGATGACCGTTCAGCCCGCGCAACAAAAGGTTTGGGTATCGAAGAGAAGGATAGGAGCGTCCTGAAGACATACCTACATATAATAGGATAGATCGGAGGTGAGTCGGCCGGGCGGCAGCTCGGGTGATCTGCACTCTCCAGGGCACTATAGGTTGTTGCCAGTAGCGGCGGGACACCTTCAATTAAGGGGGGGAGACACTGACGACTTTTGGTCCCATTCTTTCCATGCAGCGCCCATAGGGCTAATGTTAAAATGCCAAAATCAAGGGGGCACGGTGCCCCGGTGCCCCCTACCCCACCCCGTTCCGCCGCCTATGGTTGTTTGCGGTGGGACTGGGAGCGATCAGCGAGCCGCAGTCCATCGTGAGCGCCTGCAACTTTGCAGAGTGTGCAATGCTGCAGGTGCGTGGCGCCTGCGCAGAGGCGTTAGCACCAGTGAGCCTTTGCATTGTGACCGAGCGAACCAGCGTTTTGCTTTTGAACTCTACAACAATATAGCTACTTCCGGTACAGCGGTCAGCGAGGACCACAAAATATTCCAGCTAAATAATGCGTGCAGTTATCACAGCGCAATGAAATCCGATCCCTTCAAGCTTCAGTTTTCCGAGCTCGTACCCAGCTCCGCCAATAAGCTTCATTTGCCTGTTTGTTGTGTTGGGGTTAACTACCAGGCTCAATTAGTCCCCCTGTAACGGACGATTTTTTTATATGTCCTGTGCATCTGCTTTGTTTGTTTTTCCGCCGCCTGGCCGGTCCGTCGGCGGGCGGCGGAAATGACGCCTGCCGCTCCTCACGGCGGGCACCCGATGGGTCAGGTAAAACCGACCGGCCAGGGTGCGACGTCTTCTCATAAACAGTGACGGGCCTTTCCGAGCGAGCAGCGGGCGCCGAGGACTGACGGGGAGGGCGGGGAGGGGCCACAGGACCGCCCCGGCGCGGCGCTGGAGCGGCAGGACCGCGGATGGCCGCCCGGCCAGTCTGAGAGCGCGGCCGAGCGGGGCTGGACGGTGGTGACGATGGTGCGACGGGTGGTGACGATGGTGCGACGGGTGGTGCCGGTGGTGGTGCTGGTGGCAGCGCTCCTGTGCGGCGAGTCTGGAGCAGACGAGCCGTCTCTGCGTCCCCGGGAGGTGGTGGCCCTGCAGCAGACTCAGTTCGGCCTCCAGATGTACTCGGTGAGGCGCGAACCGCTCACAACGTGGTTATAAACCATTCACACTACTTAGTCAGCCGGTTTTATAGATACAAAATGGGATAATACCCTTTTGATGAGTTTTGTCAGTCAACAATGTTACCAATAGGCATTACGTATGCAGTGGTGTGGTTGTAAGCAAAATTGTTTAGCGTAGGTTTTCTAAGCTGCTCAATACCTAGGCTAGTTATAACGCAGGTGGCAATGGATATGTACTCCGAAGGTTTCGGAGTATCCATTGCCATTTGCCACCAGTTTCGGACCGAAACTTACTGACATCGCACTTACTTGAAACTGTATTACCAGCATTGACTGGCAATGTCACAGTCACAAATAATGAGGCGGTCACACATGATGAGGCGGTGGTACTTGCTGTTCTAAAAAGTCGAGTCGAATCATCCGGTAAGAAATTATTTTACGCGACTGCAGAACGACGAAAGACACTAGAAAAGTGAGACACTATAGGCAGGCATTTGTACTTACGTAACTGCACTTCCGTTTCGATGCTTGTTTCTCGATCTTCGTGTTATATTTTGAATGTTTTTTCTTATTTTTTTACGTCCTTACTATTGTTATTGACTGTATATTGTCATGGGCATTCAACAACTGTTCATTTTGCATTTTAAATGGTTCATCGTTACGACCTCTCCATACCGGATATCCATAAACAGTATTTTGCTGAGCATTATAACGCATTCCCTTCCCTGATTAGTGACTAGATCACCTACGCATGTTTGAAAGGTGCGCTCTTCCGACATACATCTCCGAAAGTTCCGCGGTGACGCACCATTTGCCGGCTGTACCGATTTTCCTGGGTCGGAACACTTTGTCGATGATTCTGTGATTCCCGAGCTGTCCTTTAGGCCCTCGCGGGCGCTCTGTAAACAATCGCTTCGGGGACGGCCAGGGCGTGGGTCATCGATATCCGGCCCCGGTGGATCTTCCGAGAAAAAAAAGAGAGCTAGAAATGTATCATGGTCGGTCCTTCCCGGAAAGACCAGCTTTCGTGGGCAATCCATAATCGGTGTTGGCGGATCTTCCAAACCAATGTTTTGCTTTTTCCCGTGCACTTCGGCCTCGAGTGAAGTATTCGCTGGTAGTTGTTACTGGTAGAGCAATACGAGCTTACGTCAAGCTGAATGTGAATTGTGATTTAGATTTAGGGTTTTGTCCTGGATAATAAACGAGAATAAACGAGATGAAAAATTGAATAGATATATCCTCCGAGTCGTGTAAGCAACGGCATGTTTGAGCATCGTTAGTAATGTTATTGTGATGAAAAATGACCTGGTAATTGCTCATGATATAATGTGATTAAATTGAAATAAAAAAGACCATTTTTTAAATCATTAGATCAAAAAATCGAAAATGATTTTTTTTGTCTGATTTCAATTCAACTTAATCATATTATAGCATGAGCATGACGTCATTTTTTTTCTGACTGTTCTACCAAATCGGCATTGACATCCTTTGTGCATATTCACGAATGATATGGTTTACTGTTAAGTATTTAGATCGCTCCCAAACATCGAGACCAAAAAGTTTGAAATTTTATAGCATTCAATGTTGAGTTAGGTAATAGAAGATTAGTAAGATACAATAATTAATTGATTAGCCTTATCTACACCTTTTTTCCTTCAGTTTGAAAAAGTTGTAGCTCAATTTGAAAAAGATGTAATTCAATTTGAAAAAGTTGTACTTCAATTTGAAATAAGGTAACTTCAATTTGAAAAAGATGAAATTCTTTTTGAAATAGTTCAAATACAAATAGAAAAAGATATAATTCATTTTGAAACGTATCGGGCTCGGAAGAGAACACACTACACATAGTGTGCTGTGCCTGCGGATGTGCCTCAGGGCATGCAATCATGTGCAGACGTACTTCGCTGGGTGCCTCGAGGAACGCGACCACCCGATGGGCGTTTAAAATGTCCCTGCTTAGCTGCGGCTCTGCCGCACCACTGCACTGTTTTCAGCTTTGAAATGTGTGCCCGTGGTCGGGTCGCAGCGGGTCCGACTTCTGTCCGCTGGCAGAGTCGATTACCTGCCCATTCATTCCGATCTCTGTGTCATGGCATCAATACAGATACCAAACATTCGTTTTTGAGATATCTGCGAAAAACGTCAGGGGATGGTGTTCAAACACCCCCCCCCCCCCGGCCAGGCGCGGGTTAATGTACTATTACTCGTAAAGGGGTGGGTGGAGAGCCGGTTAACGTCTTCTAATTCGTAATTTGTTTAATTTGATATAAAAAAATCCCTCCTTACCAGCTACCACACTTCTTAGTACTTACTTGTATGCCCCTATGCATTAGGTACCACGTAACGAAACGAGCAAATGTTTGGTATCTGTATTGATGCCATGACACAGAGATCGGAATGAATGGGCAGGTAATCGACTCTGCCAGCGGACAGAAGTCGGACCCGCTGCGACCCGGCCACGGGCACACATTTCAAAGCTGAAAACAGTGCAGTGGTGCGGCAGAGCCGCAGCTAAGCAGGGACATCTTAAACGCCCATCGGGAGGTCGCGTTCCTCGAGGCACCCAGTGAAGTACGTCTGCACATGATTGCATGCCCTCAGCCCTGAGGCACATCCGCAGGCACAGCACACTATGTGTAGTGTGTTCTCTTCCAAGCCCGATACGTTTCAAAATGAATTATATCTTTTTCTATTTGTATTTTAACTATTTCAAAAATAATTTCATCTTTTTCAAATTGAAGTTACCTTATTTCAAATTAAAGTACAACTTTTTCAAATTGAATTACATCTTTTTCAAATTGTGCTACAACTTTTTCAAACTGAAGGAAAAAAGGTGTAGATCGAACATTTATTCCTCGCTAGAGCACCATGTTAACAAAAAAGCACAAAAATTGAATACATAAATCGGCAGAAACCAAAAGCCCTATGACGATGGGCCTATGACGAAGCAATGTATCGATGGGGGCACGAGGGCAGTGCCATAAATGATCTGTTGCTAGGACTGATTGACCGGAATTAGCTACCCTTTTCTGCGCTTTCGATACGGCACTTAGGTCACATCCCGGATTCATATTAAAAATCATATTCAACCGTCTGAAAAGAAATATTTTCAGATGGTTCTGAAAAGAAATATCCTTAGATGTCGCGTCATTTAGTGCTTACAATTCAAAAGCCACTGGTAATGAAGAAGACGCAAAGGGAATGGATTTTTGCAGAAATGATGCCAGAAGTCGTGACGCTGACCTTACAGGCGCCCGGTTAATTAATCCCGGTAGCTTTTCAGTCCCCTCTTTTTCCTAGCTCTGGGAGCGTGTAGGTACTGGTTCTGAGTCCAACTGAGGCTCTCCTTTCAGCTATTTGGCTTTCAAATGTATTTCTTTACCACTGATATGAATGGCTATGTTGATATTGATGAAACGTTACTGGAGGCCGAACTCTTGGCTTTATAGCCTAATATGATCATTGATCAGTGATCACAGCGGAAAGTTGCACAATACGAGCCAACTTGTCCAACGACGATAACTTGTTTTAATTGGGAAAATTGTGCGTCTGGTTATCCGTGGTTGTCATTATAACTTTGCTTACCTTTCACTTCATTTTGACATATAATTCTTCATATTCTTCAGAAACATTAACGACCTTGCGAATGCCGACTGTAAGCGTGCTACTAGTCCTGTCGCTACGTGACCCAAGAACCAACTTAGTTGGGAACCTTATTAGTCAAGCGCACCCTTAACTCCTACCTTGGTGTGTTGATATCGGAGTTCCAGCCTGCCGTGCTTCATTGTTTCTGCGTGCAGTTTGATCAATCCACTGTTAGGTTATGGGTATGATTATTTGGTAATATAGCCTTCACTGCGAAAATGTGTCACTATATGGGCAGAATAAGTGTTGTTTTATCAAAACAAATGTTAACTTATTGGTGTCGAGTTACATTTTCAACGCTTATAAGGAAAAATGTATTTATATCGTATGCTGTCAAAATTTGAGTTCAACGATTGCAATATTCTCTGTGATAAAAACCAAGCATGAAAACTTTGCACTTTATTTTATGCCAAATTAATCATCATCCATGAATATTATAGCCCACCACGCGTATCCGTGCCATTGTATATTTATGAAAATCTATTTTGAACTCATGAACTGAAATAGAAGGCGAATGCCATTCCAGATATCAGACTGAAGAGTGAAGTAACGCCCACGGACCGTTGGCGTTATTTCAGACGGAACCGCTCAGTTGACACAACACACATTTAGCGAGCTTGTGAATTTACGTGCGCCAACGAACACATAAGCCGTTAGCATTCCCGTGGTGACACTGATACAGACGGCACAATGATAATCCCTTTTCAGAAGGTAGCATTAGCCTTCACTTATAAACGTGAAGTAATTACGTTTATACAAATCACTTCAACACTTTGCAACATCCGGTCGCTGAGATAGTTCGCCATTTAATGAAATAATTTTACAACAGCCACAACTTATTAGCTTGACGCTCGCGTAAAATTGTCTTCCAAGGAAGGCGTATTGCTACAGAGCTTGTACTATATCCTTTCATCATGTAGTTTCAGAAACTTGCAGATAGTTTGGGATCATTAGCATCTTTGGAGATTTTCGATTTGGCTGCGAATAAGATTAAATGGACTATCCCACCTTCTAAAATGTTGTTAAAACCAGTTAAATTGTGCCCGACTTTATAGATTGGATGACCAGGAACACGGTTCTGGCATTTATTTTTCATTAACCCTCGCCCGCACATGCCATTTTCCCATCCTAGAACGCACATGGGGGGGGGGGGTTGCCACCCCCCCCGCGCCATTTCGTTCCTGTTGGAGATAGAGCTTAGCAGTAAAGACCAAAAAGATTCTTTGGGAAGAGACGAATCCAATGATACCCAGTTTTACCTTCTCAGGTCAGTCATTGACCTTCCAGGTCAGGTCAAACTAAAAAATGTTGCTGTTTTGGGTCACCGTTGGATATCAAGTGCGCTGCTTATCAAATACCGATGACGATGCTGTTTTCTGGTGCCAAGCCAGATAGAACCTCTTTGTCACACTATCCGACCAGAATTTTGCTGCTGAGGTCATTTCAGGTCAAGTTAGGTCAAGGTCAATTATATGTGTTTGTATGTCTGTGTGTGTCTGTGTGTATACTGATGTGTGCACCGATTGTTTTTGAGCCCATATCACATGAAATCATGATCTGAGAAGCTTTTACCAAAAATGCAGTTAAAAAACTTCACAAAAAGTAAATTCAGCTTGCCTAAAACGCAATTATCTTAGATGACCTAGGTTGACCTTGACCCTGACCTTGACCCCTGTACATCGTCGAACAACATGTTCCATGATAGGTGGGAGGTAAGACTGGCAAAAAAGGCCGAAATCAGGGTGTCAAAAGCTCACAAGGCCCATGGCAAACGCAAGATGTTGAGAATTGGCCATTTGGGTCATGACATGACCTGAAAAACAAGGTCATATCTCCGAAACCAAAAACCACAGAAACTTGAAATTTTCAGTGGACATCAAGAAAGGATAGACGAGCAGCTATACGAAAAATCAGCCTTCTAGCTCTAAAAATGTTGAGTGCAGAGCAGAAAGACTGCCTGGGGGGGGTGGCAACCCCCCCCATGTGCGGGCGAGGGTTAAACATCTTAGGCTTCCCATATTCCAAACACAAACTTTCAAATATGTGACGTCACAGCCCAAAATTACCTCCTTCCCCAGGCCACATACTGTCATAAAGCTGATTCTTTTTACTCTGTAGGCACCACAACAAAGTTCAGACCAAGTTTTAAGCGATTTTTCAACGAACAAACCCATTTAAATCAGAATGACTAAACGAGGTGACGTCAGCGGCGTATTTAGAAAATCGCGAAGGGGGGGGCCAAGGGTTTGGAGGGCGCCACCTCACCCAAGGAGGGCGCCATACGGTCGCGAGATAAAAAATCGCTCAGTGGGGGTTGGGGGGTTGGGAGGCGTTTTTTACCATGCCACCAGTTTTTTTTTTGCGTAACCTCGTATAGGTCGTGCTGCATTGATTTTGCATCGTGTGTATTCTTTATACTCCAGGTCACAAAAGGTCAAGTGTTCTTGAAATGCTGCGCCGAAGGCGCGCGAAATTTTTGAAAACAACCTTTTCCTCCGCTTTTTAGGCACGCCTTTTATACGATCACTGTTCAAAGCTCCTCTCGCTCTTTTACCAAATTTGAAGGTGTAAAAAATACCAAAGGTTTGGTCGGGCCGCTGCCACACAAACTGTACAGAAAGCTTGGCTCATGGGTGTCGATGTATAAAAGTTTATTGGCGGTGGCATATCTACGCACCAGATCACCGTATCGGATTGATACCGGAGCGCGAGATGCGTAAACATCATCCAAATTACCTCAGACCAGCCTTCATAGCCTTCTCACAGATGCATACAGTGTACCCACATAACCAGTTTCAATCACCGAAACTTCAGATGCCTGCTGTTGCGCCCGAACCTGTTGACAATACTTAATCGTAATCCATATAGATGCCATGATGCACGTAAAGTAGGATCAATCCGTTAAGACCAAAGACGTGTTTTATGCATCGTAGAGCGTAGATAGTTTTGGTAGGTACAGATACTTCATTCATTGTGCTGAATGCACGTTCATTTGTGGCAGTTTTCACAGGCAAGACATCAACTATGTGCAATAGAACGACTAAGTTGAAAAACATGCCAAAGGAGTAAATAAATGATAGGAGGGCAGCGATCAACGGATGTTGCCAATAGGTAGAAGGGCTGCGATCCACAGGAGGGCACTAATAGGTAGAAGAGCCCCGATCAACATCCCGAGTTTCGACAGTAGGGCACCGATAGGTAGGAGGTTGGCGAGCAGCAGGAGGGCGCCAATGGATAGAAGGGCAGCGATCAACAGGAGGGCACCAATAGGTAGGAGGGCGCCGATCAACAATCAACAGGAGGGCGCCACCAGGTAAGAGGGTGGCGAGGAACAGGAGAGCACCAATAGGAGGGTGGCGATCAACAAGAGGTCGCCAATAGGTGGGAAGGCGGTCATCAACTGGAAGTCGCCAATGAGCGGAAGGGTGACGATTAAAATGGGGGTGGCAATGGTGAGGAGGGCGCCTTTGCTCAAGAGGATGACACGAACAGGAGGGCGTCTGTGCGGAGGGCGCTGGTCAACAGGAAGGTGCCAGTGGATAGGAGGGCGGTGATCAACAGGAGGGTGCCAGTGGTTAGGAGGGCGGCGATCTACACGAGGGCGCCAATAGGAGAAGGGCCCCGATTAACATTCAACAGGAAGGACTAGGGAACCAATAGGTAGGAGGGCGGCACTGAACAAGAGGGTGCCAAAAGGGAGAAAGGCGGCCTTCAAAATTTCACATCATAGGTAGGAGAGCGCCAATAATTATGAGGACGCCGATCAGCAGAAGGGCGGCAATGTGTAGCAGGGTGGCGACCTACAGGAGGGCGCCTTCGGGTGAGAGGGCGCTTATTTACAGGACAGCGGCTTACATAGGCGACCACCGTTACGCTTAGAGAGCTACAGCCTACAAATGTGGTTGGAGGGCGCCCGAGGGAGCCCTCCAACCGTATTTGGAGGGCGTATTTGGAATGGGCGTCCTCCGAGGGCGCCCTCCATCCGTATTTTCCCTGTAAACACATTCGCGATTGGAGGGCGCCCTCCAGTCGCGATTGTTTTTCGATTCGATTATATCACAATTGCATTTGCGATTGGAGGGCGCCTTCGGCGCCCTCCAATCGCAAAGGGCGCCTTCGGCGCCCAAGGGGGGGGGCCATGGCCCAGTGGCCCCCCCCCTGCCTACGCCCCTGGGTGACGTCACACTAACGGTCGCTCCATGTTGAAGATAGGGCCTTGCACAAGGCCCATTTTCAAATGAAGGGAGCGAATTTCTTCAACACCAAGAGGCCGCGGGGGTTGCAACCTAGATAGATAGTGGTTTTTGAACCTCGCCGCAAACTTGGCTATTTCAACTCAAACCCCATGTTAAAGGTGGGATAGTCCCTTTAAGAAGCTTTGCTGTTGCGGATCACCAATTTCCCAGTTTGTCGGTACGTGCTCCCAAATCCAATTCCTTCTGTTCCATCGACAGTTTTATTATGTCATTGTTGTACGAACATATTTTGCATCTAATAGCTACCGTTTCAAAAGTGGTCTCCTTTTCAAGTTTGGATCCACATTATTCATACCTTCGCCCCTGTCATTGTCGAACAGTTTTCACCAGTTTTAAATTCTTTTGCTAGCACTGAAAAGACTTCGCACTACTCACTTGAAGAGATTCCTTGTATGTTAAATACCTAGGCATTCAGTGAGACCCAAACATTTCAGTGTCAAATTACGTAAATAAAACATGCTTCTTATGACGGGTTGGGTGAGCCACTTTGGAAAAAGGGGTGCCAGTCCAGTTTCTCCAGTCCAATTCAGAAGTCGACAATAGTTTCTTTTCATGGATGAGATCGTCGGCTTCAGTTGCCTGACGCTGCCTCCAAATCGGCCACAACCAGCTGGTCAGAGGCAGCGATTTGAGGTGTGCGCTCCGGGGCCCACGGGGCGATTTCGGACTCCTCGGGACTCGGCCGAAACCCGAAGAACAGCCGCACGGCCCTCCGGATGATTGTGTTGCTGGCGCCGTACGCCCAGTACTCGACGATGAGGGAGATCACCCTGGCAAAGTGTGTGACGTTCAGAAACACGGGCGGCAGCGTGAACCAGCGAGACGCGATGTGAATCCCCGTGCCGATGATGTCGATAAGAAGAAATATGACCAGCAGCTTGACGATACGCTTGAAGGACTTGAAGCGCATCATGAAGCGACGGGTTTGATGGCTGACATCACCTTTAGCGATCCTTTTCTCGTGCTTGAAACCCTGATAGGCTGTGTAGAGGAGAATTGCACACGTCAACATCGAGAAAAGAAGGAAGCACGCCTGAAAAGCGACCATGAAGGCGTTCGGTATCATTTGCCAGCCACATTTTTGGATTTCATGGCCGATGCCGAGCACACGGATGTCGAACTCGGCTACAGTTTCTAGTTCCAGATGGTGGCATACCAGTCCGACCACAGTCAGTGTGACGATGTAGAACCAGGTGAGAGCGACCATCCTTTTCACCCATCGGCTCATGATGGTGAAGTGGCGTAGCGAGAACACTACAGCGATGTACTGCTCCAGAGCCAAGAAGAACGTCGACACCTTGAATCCGCCGAAAATGTTCACTCCAATCAGCATCAGCACCCCGCAAAGCAGCTGCGGCATGTCATAACCGTACTGAACGTCAATGGCAGAGAGAGCAAAGGACGTGAAATTGAAAAGAAATAGAATAATGGTCATGTTCAGTATGAGGATGACCATTGGCTCTCCACGAATGGTACGGTTTCTGGCGATCACCGTCAGAGGCAGGGCAAAGATCAGAGTCAGCACCAACGGGACTCCGGTTCGCAGCCAGCCGATCATTGCGATAGATCAGACCAAACCCGACAGATCACTGTAGTTACCTGGAGATGGGCCAACGGTCGGTCTTTCCCAGATGACTCCACCTTTCGGGGTCTTTGTTGTCCGGTGCTTGTTCAACGTCGAAGTGATTCTTCGTGCAATGTGTTGCGTCTTTTCAAGCCTACTTGTCACGGCCGTAGGGTGTCGACGGTCGTTGATTTTCACAGCAGTCGAGTCTTCGCCGAGTGGTGAGAAGCGGATGCGCTGAGCGAGCCTTTATAGCTACCGGTCGGATGGCTTGGCTACCATGGCAACCCTTCAAAACAGTATATTTCTGCTCAGCTGTGAAGAGCTCTGCTGAAGAAGGAGTGATCTCCGTCATTGAGGCCAGGGTTCTCAAAGGGAGCCCATATACTCGAGGTAATATAATTATGGGAGGACGTATGTATGGGTCTATTCACGATCATGTATCCATCATTCAGGGTAAAATGAAGCACCTTTGCCGAAGCAAAGGTTTCCTTACAATCAGATCGCTGGTGTTTTCCTTGTCTTGGAAGAAGAAAGAGGACGAGAGAGAGACTAGAGAGAGAGAGAGAGAGAGAGAGAGAGAGAGAGAGAGAGAGAGAGAGAGAGAGAGAGAGAGAGAGAGAGAGAGAGAGGGAGGGAGAGAGAGAGAGAGAAAGAGAGAGAGAGAGAGAGAGAGAGAGAGAGAGAGAGAGAGAGAGAGAGAGAGAGAGAGAGAGAGAGAGAGAGAGAGAGAGAGAGAGAGAGAGAGAGAGAGAGAGAGAGAGAGGAGGGGGCAAACAGTTTGAAGAGAAGACGAGGACGGTTAAACAATTCGATCCAAGCAAGTCCCTCAGCAACAGGAATGTTCTGAACATTGTGTCATAACCGCTAATCCCGCGATTTAGGTAAGCTTTCAATGGCACTTGATGGGTGACAGCCAGCGCTGCAGTGACGTCTTTTGCTGCAGGTGCTGCGTTAGATTTTGTCCGATGCACCGAACGGCCCAGGCGGGCATTTCCGCCATCGCTGGGCCGTTACATCACACCGGGAAGTGCTATTGTAGTTAGGTACTAGTTTTCCCTATTTATGGATCGTGAGGCCGTATCACGGTCCATTCTATGTATGCTTTTGATATTGACATTGTTGTGTGAGATGCGCAGCTCATGATTTATACTTTACATACCTACGCAGCATAGTTATCCATTTGGAGAGGAAACATTTTGATGATCTTTTGATTGTTACATATGTGACTGTTATAATAGACATAAAACTTGTTCAAATGACGTCATTTCGTAACTACGAAGCATAAGTTTCTTCTTCATTTGAAAGTGTTTTTGTGTACAAGTGCCGAGTGCCTGTTGACCTCTCGCATGTTTTGCTGCACCAATGATGTTTACGACGGAGTTTACTAAATATAGGTGCCAACGGTACTTTTGCTACAATAATGACGGTGGTTCGCTAAACAATAAAACTAATAAAGCTGAAATATCTGGTTTTTAACAATTTTTTTACCTCAGTGTAGCCCGAAACGAAAACGAATTACAAACATTTACCTGAGGAAGATTAGAAATGACACTTCGTCAATAGCTAATAAAACTCATAATTATCGGTCGGAATCTGGAGAACCCCGCTAACTCACTGGTGAAAAGTTTCGGACTGCCAGGACCGTGTAAGGCGAATGACGATCTGTAAACGCCAAAAGGGGAGGATGTACCTACTCAATTTTGATTATTTTTCAAATTAACGGCAAGGGGATTTTTAAACTGCCAATAACTCGGTTCATTTTGATTGTAAAATAATAAAGCTACTTAAAAATAATCCTCGTTGCGCAATGCATCCTAGATAATAGAGATAAAATGTACAAAGGACCACGAGACTGATTGCGCTCTAGCCAAATGATTCCCCGCTGATCTAGACTCTCGCGAGATTAAGCGGAAGGTTTTGCACTTTTACATTTCCGGCTATATCTCAGAAACTAATAAATCTACGATGAAGCCATTTTACACGATCATGGCAGGCTTGTGAACCAACAAGTCGATCGCATCTTCGACACTTAAAAGCTTAGACGACGAAGATATAGCCTGAAGTACACTAAATTTTCTTGGTGCAAAACCTACCGTTAAAACCCGCGAGACTTATAAATTCCAGCTGGAGTCCAGGCGGACTGACATTTAAACATTGAGTAGCTAAGCTCCCCAATGTATACACACGCTGGGACTACTGGGCCGGGTGTCAAGTGTAAATAGTGGCGTCATCTCGCAATTCGGACGGGTCGACGCCGCTCCAGAGAGCTCGACAGAACAGTCACGTGTCCGTACTCAGAGAGCATTTACAAGTCACAGCACGAGTCACGTGATTATATCTGAGAGTTGGACTGATCAGTCACGTGTCCGCACTCAGAGGCCATTTACTCGTCGTAGGATGAATCATTTGCCCAACTGTTCAGTGCTCCAGCTGATACTTTTATCACGGGCGACAGGAGAGTTGTCCTTTCGTTTACACTATACCTGAACAAAAAACGTAGCATCAAAAAGACATGCGAAGAGTGAACCGTGAGAACATCTTTGTGAAGCCAAGCGTTAAAATGTCTTCTTTATTTTTTGTTTATAAAGTTAGTCCGAGCCTCCTGAGCGGAAGGATTCACAAGAACAGAGACCACGCTAAGCGGAGCTTGTTGAGTGTTTCTGCCCTAACGTGGAGGCGCTCCGGTTCCGATTCGGACGAGGCTATCGCTGCGCAACAGAGTGAAGGGTCTCATCACAGAGGAAAGCGTGCGTTTCTGTTCGAGACTTATGCTTACAATCCGACGTGCCGCCGAACAGCTGGCGTCCTACCAAGCTGACGACTTCAGTCGTCACTTCGCTAGTGTCGGCCCATGTATGTATAGCGGAGGAGCTGAAAGCGGGAGGCGCCCCAGCCCTGCCACCGAGACCACCGACCGTCACGACAGCGGGTCTGACGCTGCGACCTGCCTGCCGGAACTCTTCCGTGCCATGAACGACCTGTCAACGTCAATAGCCGTCGCCCATGATGCTATATCCCTGCATGCCATCCGCCAGTGTTTCACTGCATGCTTGGTCCTCATGTGCTTCTTCTTTGTAACGCGTATGTATGCATGTCTTGGTATGTATGTATGTACGTATTGACATCAAAAGCCTTCCACATATGGCGTGGCGATTACGGCTTATAGACCGGGCCAGATATTACGGCTTAGATCCGAGTATGGTAACAATAATGCGGGCAGGGGGAAGAACACTCAGCACTAGACGACAGTCATCCATCGATGGGGTCGCGACAATAATCATTTACATATTGTACATAAGACAAACAATATACATATATAAGCACAAACAGATCGTCCACCTATTAGCGGCATGGTTTGTATGCTATTTTACAGATTCGTCAGCGGCGTAGCGGGGTGTTGTTCATCAGCGCGGCCCTGGCACACCGGGCGTCCAATTCCATATCATCCTGCACCTGCACCTTCTCCTCATCATCGGAATTAGCCTCAGTGTGCCCATTCATAAGTCGGGTAGCTTTGATGTAGCGGGAAATGGTAGACCCGTTTCTTCTTTACCGGATTCAGGAAAAATCTGCAAAAATGTTCAGCTTCAAAAACCAATGCATCACCTAAAGGGCATTGGCGTCCTTATCATCGTGGTCTCCCTACACCTACGCTCGTTCAAATCTCTCACTTTTTAATCACCTTCCCAACGTTCCAGGTTCTGGCGAAGGACGACCAGTCGTCCAACATTTTCTTCTCGCCGCTGAGTATCGGCACGGCGCTGGCGATGGTCTACGCCGGCAGTCGAGGGGACACCTCACAGCAGATGGAAGAGGTCCTCGGCTTCCAGGGACGGCGGAAGACCGTGCTGCGCGGACACCGCGGCCTCGTGCGCTGGATCCGGGTGGGTATTGTAGAACTTTTGGAGCGAGAAATTAGTATAGTGATTGAGAATCAGTTGCACGAATCGCTAAATTATACGCCGTTTGTAATAATATTCATGCATTATCTTCCAGGATGCGTAATGCGTATGCAAGTAAGTATGAGTTTTTTCGGATATCCTATTCCCCACTCTGCCCGCGTCTTCTAGGTACGTACGCACTTTAAGCGCCTCTCTCTCTCTATCTAGTTATCTCTCTCTCTCTCTCTCTCTCTCTCTCTCTCTCTCTCTCTCTCTCTCTCTCTCTCTCTCTCTCTCTCTCTCTCTCTCTCTCCCCTGCTCCTCTGACGGCCCACTCCCCCTTCCACTTCTCCGCAGAGGCGACACAACAGTAGCGATGTCACGGTGAAGGTCACGAACAGGGTGTACGCCTCCCCGACGCTGCGCCTTCGAGCCAGGTTCGCCGCACGTATGAGACGCCTGTTCTACGCCAAGCTGAAGCAGCTGGATTTTTCGCGATCTGAGGAGGCCGCTGCTGTGGTCAATGCCAATGTGAATGAGGACACTGCTGGACGTATCACAGAACTGGTGGACCCCGGTGAGTGCCTCTGACGCTTCATACTTGCTGCTTTTGTTTGACGTGCCTGAGGCGTATTCATCGAGGGTGGTTTTGGATGTCGCTTACTTCCCGTTTGCGGGAAGATGAATGATGTCTTGAAGAAGATGAATGATGAATGATGCCGTTTCCAGCCTTGCAGACAATCTTCCGATTACATATAGTACTGTTGAGAGCTCCATTGAGTTCTTAGCACACACTGCAGTGTGCGTGACTGCATCAGTTGACGCCGTATCCATCTCATCATCGAAACGTGCCATATCATCAACCACAGACTTCTCTATCGACGAATGTAATATATCAACGAATCAACGAATGTAATATAGGTAGCACTGCTACCCGCATCACTCTGACATATCCGTTTTAAACAGCGACTGGTACCTATTATTCGCCCACATTTCTTACTGAAGTCACCATTACAATTGCCGATATCCGTGACAAATATCCCATAGGTACGGTTCTCGCGAGTTTAAGCGCTAGGTTGTGCCTATGGGATCAGATGTCTATGGGATCAGATGTTGGACTGATGCAGATGCCCAGCCGCCGAGGCAGCACTGTAACCTATCCCCCTTCATTCTCTAGGGACGCTGGACTCTGACACCGCCCTGCTGTTGGTGAACGCCGTCTACTTCAAGGGAGCCTGGCTGATGGAGTTCGACACGAGCCTCACAGCCGAGGCTGACTTCCACGCGCTGTCCGGCACCAGGACCGTGCAGATGATGAAGGCCAAGAAGTATTTCCCGGTCGGGTACTCCGGGTCGGTGGATGCTCGCGTCCTGAAGCTGCCGTACAAGGTGAGATACAGACTCTATATATCGTAGGTAAAATACTAGGGAATGAGAGAGGCCATTGTTAGGTCCAGTCATTTATTTCTTAGTCGTTCTTGTCTTTAGATTAGGTCCGAGCTTCTTTCTTATTATTATCGATAAGTCTTGTGAAAACATGGAAAGGTGACTACAACGCCGTCTTTGTTCGGGGTGGCGATGGTAGGGGTTGGGGGCATTGTACACAAATCATATTGCACTTTCATAATATCTCTTTTGTTTGTTGAGACGCAGCGATTAACTATACCATCCGACCGTACTATGCCCAGTTCGAATGTTAAGTGCCTTTTCAAACGTGTGACGAGCGAAGCGGATATTCTCGGTGGCACGTTGATCGTGTGGCGCCACCTGCGTACCAACCCGAGTGCGACTGCGGGAGAGTGCCGCCGTATGACGCTAGATGGCGTGGGTGCTCTGTCTGGTGGCGCCGACGACTGAGACCGAAACTGAAAGTGTCATGCTATCAGCTGGATTTTCATGCAACCAGCTGATCGTTCGAAGGCAGAAGGGTGTGGTTGGAAAAATACCGGCATGGTCTTTGTCTGAGCCTTTTCTGTGACGGTCGGGCTTACTTTGGTAAGGAGTTTGAGTTGTTAAAATGCTATGAGTCGTGTGAATTTGAGTTTTCTTGCCCTATTGATGTGATTGGCGTTATTTAATTAGGATTTTCTTTGTTTCTCAGAAACCTACATGTCAAGTTGAAGGCGTCTGAACGATACTTCGTCTACACTGACTACCAACGTTGTACCGCAATATATATCCACGCCAATTTCCAATATGTAGTGTTATCAATTCCCCACCGTTGCGGTGACAGTTTCAAAGTACCCATGATTGAATTTGCCTTAACCTGTGCCTCACCTGTGCCCTTGACCATGACCTCTGTTGAATTTTAACCTGTGCCCTTGAACTTCACCCTGCTTCTGACCTGTACTACTGTTTGACCTGTGCCTTTATTGTGATGAATGCTGCTGGCATTCGTCTGTGCCGTGACCTATGTCCATTTGTCTGAGCCTCTGACCTGACACTTGCCCATGAATAATTGTCGGTTGAAGTTGCGTCTCGAGGAGGAAACCTGTCTGAAGATTGTGTAGACACCACTGCTTCTAATTGTTAAGCTCTTCCTGGTTTGAGCAGTGTGACAGAGTCATGTCTGTTCATGAGGCTAAGCAGAGGCGGGCTCGGCAACTTGGTACGCTGACGAGATTCCGCAGGCAGGCTTTTGTGCTGATTGATAGTAGGGGTAGCCGTACTCGCCTGGCATCCATACTTACTGAGTTGGGAAATGCACTTGGCAAGTTACAGGAAGTGAATGATGAATATGCCGCCCTCCTTCCAACTGAGGAAGAAAAGGAGGAAGCTGAGCAATACTTTGTCAGTGCAGAGAGCCAGTATGAAGAGGCTGTCAAACGAATTGAAGAGTACTTGAAGTCAAGAAAGAGTGAGCCCCCATCAGTGGTGTCTGTACAAGGATCTCAGGCCTCGGGAGGCTCAGATGCATCCAGATCAGCAGAAATTGAACTGAAGGTGAAACAGTTGGAGAAGTCTCAACTGCAGCACCGTCTGGAGCAGGAAAAGGAGTTGCAGGAGTTGGCAAGACGTCAAAAACTCCAAGAGGCTCAGGATGCAGAAGCTGCTGCAGAACTCAGGGCAAAGTTGGCTAAAGCTGATGAGCTGAACTGGGACAGGAGGAGTGATTTTGGTGGAGAATTTGCCTGTGAAAATGCTCACCAGTTTCAGCATGATACTTCAAGACCAGCGGACATCCCTCGTGTCAGTCTTGAAACTGCACCTGTTGACAGAGTTGCCCAAGACTCGTCTCCCTCAGCATCTCTTTTCAGTCACAGTCTGCCACGCATCACTCTTCCAAAGTTTGGTGGCGAGCCATCTGAATGGTCAAGATGGTGGGCTCTCTTCAGGACTTTAGTGCACAATCAGCCTTCACTAACTTCAACCGAGAAGATGGTGCACTTGCAGGCATCAGTTGTTGGTAGAGCACAGGACACAATCAGTGGGATGCTGTATGATGGTCAGCTGTATGATGAAGCACTAAAGGCTCTTGAGGACAGATTTGGAAGGAAGGAGGATGTTGTGCATGCTCACCTACAGGATATATTTTCCTGTCCGGCACCAACCTACCTGGATCCAGTCGGGCTGGAACGCTTACATTCCTCTGTTCACTGCGCGGTCACAATGTTTCAGGCTCTAGGCTATGAAGGGGATCTCAACAGCTTTGAGAACTTGCGCAGAGTCGTACAGAAATTACCGCAAGAGATGAAGCGTATGTGGGGAGAACACATTCTGGATCTGGAAACCAAACCAACACTTGTTGACTTTGATGTGTGGATGCAAAGACAAGTTAGGATTGCACTCAACTATGCCGCAGTGGAACCGCCTTCTTCCAAGAAGAGGCAAGAGAAGACAACGCACAGAGGATCTACCACCATACAGAGAGCTACTCTGGCCACAGGGACCAGCCAGCATCATGCTACCACCCAATCTCAGCCAGCATCAGCCAGCATCAGCATCAGCCAGCACCGTACCTGTGCCTGCTGTTCGCAGCCTCATGACCTGGTGGACTGCATGGACTTCCGCCGCCTGCATGTCAACGAGAGGGCCCAGCTAATCAGCAAATCGGGTTCCTGCTTCTTCTGTTTGAGGAGAGGTCACAGGGTGAGGAACTGCCGCCAAGCGAAGCCGTGCGGAACAGATGGATGTCGGCTCCGCCATCATCAGCTGCTGCATGGGAGTCAGAGGGTTGGTATCAGGGCTCCAGTGTCAACGACAGTGGCCGCACAGCCAGATGCTGGTCGAGTAGTCGCTGCGTCAGCTGTCGGTACAGGAAGGAAAACGCTTCTGCAGGTGGTGCCCGTCACCATCCTGGGTCCTCACGGGTCCATGGAGGTATGCGCTCTGCTGGATCCTGGTTCCCAGACCACTCTGGTGTGTGAACGTGTCTTGGAGGATCTTGGACTACAGGGAGTGGAGCAGAGCCTCAGACTGCAGAACGTTGAAGGGTCCGGACCTCTGCAGAAGTCGAAGAAGACCCAGTTAGAGCTGTGCGCAACAAGCGGCAGCTGCACAAGAGTCTTGGTCCCCGAGGCGTTCTCAGTCAAGGATATCAATGTCACTATTCCACAGGTACGGCAGGAAGCTAACTGGAGACATCTTCAGGGCCTACCACTCCATGACTGCACGGGGAGGAAAGTTGAGCTACTGCTCGGAGCGAATGTGATCGAGGCTGTGCTGCAGCTGGAGATCAGGACTGGGAATCCTGGAGACCCAGTAGCTATCAGAACGACATTCGGATGGACTCTCACTGGCTCAGTGGCTGAAGCAGAGGTGGACAGCCTGAGGAGTGTGATGTTTGTCCGTCCCATGACTGAGGAGAGTTTGTTGTGCACCAAGTTACAGGACTGGTGGGAAACGGAATCATTTGGGTGCAGGTATGAGGGGCAGCCATCCAGATCCCAGGAGGACGCCCGTGCCCTGGAGATGTTGAAGAGGACCAAAAAGACTCCAGATGGTCATTATGAAGTGGAGTTGCTGTGGAAAGACCCGGAACCCAAGATGCCAGACAACAGAGTCATGGCAGAGAGACGTCTGCTGTCGTTGGAAAAGAACCTGTTGAGAAACCCTGACAAGGCTGAAGCCTATGACCAAGCACTAATGAGCTACGTCACCAAAGGTCACGCGCGGAAGTTATCGTCGGCAGAGGTGGCTCAGCCAACGCCAAAGAGATGGTTGCTACCTCACCATGCAGTGGTGAGTCCAAATAAGTCGAAGATCCGCGTGGTTTTTGATGCGGCCGCTCAGTATGGAGGCACTTCTCTGAACGATGCTCTCATGACAGGGCCAGATCTGCTTCAAAATCTGGTGGGTGTCCTGCTTCGGTTCAGGGAGGAGAGAGTGGCGCTGGTCGCTGACGTGGAGCTTATGTTCCATCAGGTGCGAGTGCGACCAGAAGACCAGCCGGCGCTGAGTTTTTTGTGGCGGAACGTGGACCAGAGGAGACCCCCCGAGGTTTACCAGATGCTTGTGGTGATTTTCGGAGCTAAATGCAGTCCCGCTCTGGCCAACCATGCTCTCCAGAAGACAGCTGAAGACCACCAAGAAGACACGATCGAGTCACGAGCCGCAGCAGAGGTCGTGAAGAAGAACTTCTACATGGATGATTTGCTGGTGTCAGTGAAAGACGTTGAAGTTGCCAAGCTCATGCAGAAGCAGGTAACTGAACTCGTCGCCAAGGGCGGCTTCCGCCTGGTGAAGTGGAACAGCAGCAATATGGAGGTTTTGAGCGAGATCCCCAGAGATGAGAGGAGCGCTGCAAGACAAGACCAAACATGCCTCGGACCAAGTGATACTCAGCGTGCCCTGGGGTGTGTTTGGAAACCAGCTTGTGACGTCTTGGGAGTTCAAGTGACGAAGACTGAGGTGCAGAACACCAAGCGCGGGGTCCTGAGGAAGCTTTCAATGATCTTTGACCCCCTGGGGGTGGTTTCTCCCTTTGTCTTGAAGGCGAAGGTGCTCGTTCAGCAGCTCTGGATGCGGAAGCACGACTGGGACCAGCAACTGAGTGGAGACATGCTCACAGCCTGGCAAGGCTGGCTCCAGGAAATGCCTCTCCTGGGAGACATCGAGATTCCCCGGTGCTACAAAGTCGAGTTTCCGCAGGACACGGAAGTCGTGCATCGAGAACTACATATCTTCTGCGACGCGTCCGAGCTGGCCTTTGGCGCGGTAGCATATCTCAGGATGTCTTGCACGAGAGGTGAGCACTTCACAGCGTTTGTGATGTCGCGGACCCGGCTTGCTCCTCTGAAGCAGTTGACTATAGTCAGGCTGGAACTGCAGGCAGCCGTACTTGGAGTGAGACTGGCGAACTTTGTAAAGAAGGAGCTGTCCTGTCATCTCGACGAGACCTTTCTATGGACTGACAGCACTGTGGTGCTGAGTTTTCTGCAAAATGAAAGTAGGCGTTTTCACACCTTTGTCTCCAACAGGATCTCGGAGATACAGGAGTCTTCCGAGATAGGTCAGTGGCACCACGTTCCCAGCGACCTGAACCCAGCGGACGTGTGCTCACGCGGCGCGTCAGGACCAGAGCTCGAGAAATGTGACCTGTGGTGGAAAGGACCAGCGTTCCTGACGCGAGATCAGGTGGAATGGCCAGCTGAAGAAGTGAAGTCAACACTAGAGGCAAGCGGACCAGAAGTCAAAGCGACACAGAAGGCGGTCTTCACAGCCAGTATCGCCGAACAACACCTTCTAGACCCTTCCCGCTTCTCATCCTGGTCGAAGTATAAGCGTGTGGTCGCTTGGATCATCCGCTTCAGCAGGAATGCGAGGGGCCGGAAGGACAGCGGTCAGCGAGCGGGAGGTCCTCTCACTGCTCCCGAGATCGAAGCTGCAGAAGAGTTCATCTTGAAGGAGTCTCAAGACGTTGTGTACAACGAGGAGAAGAAGCTGATCGTCAGCGGAGGCCGTCTGCCTGCCGGCAGCTCCCTACAACACCTGTCTCCGTTCGTCGATAAGCGGGGACTGATGCGTGCTAGAGGACGCCTTCTCCATGCGCCTCTTCCTGAGTCGTCCCGACATCCCATCCTAGTCGGTGAGAATGATATCATACGCTTGATCATCTCTGATGCCCACCGACGTGTCCTACATTCAGGAATAGAGCAGACTCTCAGTGAGATACGTCTCAGCTACTGGATCGCCAAAGCGAGATCGGCGGTGAGGAAGAACATCTACCGCTGTGCCTTCTGCAGGAACAGGAGAGCTCAACCTAGAGCTCCGATCATGGCGGATCTTCCCGAAAGCAGATTCGATACTTCCAGACCATTCGCTTGCGTCGGTATCGACTATTTGGGACCACTGACGGTCAAGAAGTTCCGGAAAAGCGAGAAGCGATACGTGCTTCTCGTCACTTGTCTTGCGACCAGAGCGCTACACCTAGAACTCGCTGCGTCACTGGACACAGATGACTTTCTGATGGCGCTCAGAAGATTCATCGCCCGCCGAGGACGACCAAGACTGATCCTGTCCGATAACGGGACGAACCTGGTCGCTGGCGAGAAGGAGCTGGAAGCTTGTCTGGAACATTGGAATCAGTCACAGATCGTGGATGAGCTGACTCAGAGGCGCATTGAGTGGCGCTTCAACCCACCCACGGCCAGCCACATGGGCGGTGTGTGGGAGCGCTTGGTAGCTTCCGTTAAACGGTCGCTGCGCGTGGTGCTAGGGAATCAGTGCGTAGCCGAGGATGTACTGCACACCGTCCTACTGGAAGTCGAGTTTCTATTGAACAGTCGGCCCCTGACGTACGTTAGCTCTGCTATCGACGATGCTGAACCACTAACCCCGAACCATTTCATTTTGGGCTATCCTCAAGCTGCCCTGCCGCCTGGAAAGTTTTCAGACAGCGACACGTGTGGACGCGGAAAATGGCGACAGTCTCAAGCTCTGTCTAACCAGCTGTGGCAGCGGTGGCGCAAAGAATACCTGCCTCTTCTCATCGAACGGAAGAAGTGGATGCAGAAGACACGTGATTTGAAAGTTGGAGACGTGGTATTGATGGTGGAGCAAAACTCTCCGCGCGGCTACTGGCCGCTAGCAAGAGTGACAGAAGTTATGCCGGGTGCAGACGGAACCATTCGAGCAGTGAAAGTTCGCACTGCCACGGGAGGAATCTACCTACGACCCTCCAACAGGATCTGCTTCTTGGAGAGCTGTGTCTGATGCAAGCAGACGAGTCGAGGGCGGTGTAATGTGTGCAGTGTCATTGGCTTTATCCTGTGTCTTTGAATGTCCTGTGTCATTGACTATCCTGCGCTAGTGATTATGTACTGCATCCGCTTCCTTAGATCTGTCCTATTTAGGATCCTGTGTTCCTTACAGAGTCGTGGACCGTTCCTATTGACCGGCGACGGGCTGCGGCTACACTACCGGATCTGGCGGGGGTCGACGAAGATGTTCGGCGGCTTCGTTGGTGGTGACTGACTGGTGTCCTCCGGCGGACCGTGGAGCTCCGACTGCAGCGGCTGCTACTTGGATTCGGGCGGACCGTGGCGCTCCGGCGCCGCCGGCGGGGCAGCGGCGGCGTGGCTGTCGCGTTGCTCGGTGGAGCGCGTGAGGACGGTCGCGCGTCGCATGACGCTCGTCTCCGGACTGCCGTACTGGGGCTGGATGAACTCCCGACTCGCTGGCGCAGAGCGGTGGCCAGTTGGACAGCGTAGTTGGAGCGGGCGGCGCGCGCGGTCGGGGCGGGCGACACCGTCCGGTGGAACAGACTGTGGAGCTATGCTCTGGGACGGAGCTCAGGGACGTCCGGTATGAGCTAGTGCCGGATGGGACTAGCTGGCCTCAGTTCCTGCTATCGGCTGTCAGCGTGGTCGAATTGTGCTCAGTGCGAAACAGCGGTGCCCGTGCGCGTTAACATAGCTGGCAAGGCTGCACTACCCAGCGCTGACAGGGGTATTTCGGACGCATATGTGATGACAGTGCTAGAATAGTCCGTGGGGCTCGTCTCAGTGTCTCATGTCAGCGTTTGGGGGGTGGAGGATGTGACGAGCGAAGCGGATATTCTCGGTGGCACGTTGATCGTGTGGCGCCACCTGCGTACCAACCCGAGTGCGACTGCGGGAGAGTGCCGCCGTATGACGCTAGATGGCGTGGGTGCTCTGTCTGGTGGCGCCGACGACTGAGACCGAAACTGAAAGTGTCATGCTATCAGCTGGATTTTCATGCAACCAGCTGATCGTTCGAAGGCAGAAGGGTGTGGTTGGAAAAATACCGGCATGGTCTTTGTCTGAGCCTTTTCTGTGACGGTCGGGCTTACTTTGGTAAGGAGTTTGAGTTGTTAAAATGCTATGAGTCGTGTGAATTTGAGTTTTCTTGCCCTATTGATGTGATTGGCGTTATTTAATTAGGATTTTCTTTGTTTCTCAGAAACCTACATGTCAAGTTGAAGGCGTCTGAACGATACTTCGTCTACACTGACTACCAACGTTGTACCGCAATATATATCCACGCCAATTTCCAATATGTAGTGTTATCAATTCCCCACCGTTGCGGTGACAAAACGGAAGAGTGATTATTTGATTATCTAACCAAGCCGATTGGTGGAAGGTGTGTGCGAGTGATGTATGACGCATAACGATGATATATGGAGTATAGACGTACAGTCCACAGCAGAAGTAATGTGTGGTTTCAGTCATGGGTTTGTTCTGCTTCTGAAGCCTAGGAACGATTAGCCAGACTGCAACGAGACTTTAAATGTAGCTTACATGTATCTTCACCCTTGCACCTACAACTTTATCTATTGACGCCTTCTTTTCAATCAGTCCGCATTTAAAAATCGTCGGTCAAAGCCATCCGCTGAGATTGGTAAAACCACACATTACTTTAGCGGTGCGGCTTTACGTACATACATACGCTCAGTTACGCTACGGTATTCATTACGTTACAGGGCGAGGCCATTAGTATGCTGATTGTGCTGCCTAATGAGATGGACGGTATCCATCTGCTGGACGCTGAGATACACAAGGCGAACATGGAAGACCTCATCTGGAGCCTGGACAGCAGCGAGGAGGTCGAAGTCCAGCTCCCCAGGTTCAAAATGGAGGAGAAAATCGATTTGAAAGAGACGCTGAAAAAGGCAAGTACCCAACCAGAGCCTTTGGTGCTACTCAATTTTGCATGTCATTTCAGAGCTGTTATTCTGCTAAAAGCCAGGTAGGCAGTCGATACCTTATGCGCTTGAACCGAAACCTTATCTTCCATATGGTCATTAGTAGCCGTTTTCACGACGGCCATCTGGTACGTACACATTTGGTGCACATCATCATTCGCCGGATAGCCCGTCGTGAAAACGGCTAATAATTATCAACTAGTCCATCAGATATTGCATCGGCTCGTACGATGCGCAACAGTCTGGTCGGCCGCAGCCGACATGTATCGTTTGATAAGAATGGGTTGCTTTGGTTAGTCGGCGACCTCTGACGTTTATCGCTCCCCGCCGCTCATACAGATGGGTCTGACGGACCTGTTTGACCTAAACGAGGCGAACCTGAGCGGCATCAGCCGACAGAGGATCTGCGTCAGTGATGTGGTCCACAAAGCGGCCATCGAGGTGACGGAGGAGGGCACCACCGCCACCGCGGCCACAGGTGAGAAACTGATATTATCACCGCCATCACATGTGAGAAACTGCCACCGCCGCCACAGGTGAGAAAATGTAGCAGTCACCGCAACCAGAGTGGCCACGCAGATAAGTGATTGCCACTCTCGATCTTGCTTATTGCATGCGTATTATTGCGATCCACATCACATCATGCATAAGAGCCGTTCTTATTTGCTTAGTGAATGTCGCAATAATGTTTCCTAAAAACTGTTAACGAAACTCTTTGTTCCTTATTCTGTGTACTTTTTGCCCCGAATTCCGACCTCGTTTTCCGTTTGCCCGTGCAGCCGTCGGCTTCAGTTTCCGCATGTTGAGGCCAAAGCCGGAGCCTTTTATCGTGGATCGACCGTTCTTCTTCGTGCTGCGAGACGAGAAGACGGGCGCCTCTCTGTTCATCGGCAGAGTCATGGAGCCCTGAGGGAGAGCAGATGAGACAGAGGGGGAAGAGAGGGGAAGGGAAGGGAAAGAGAGGTGAGAGAGAACTAGCAGGGCTGAGAGCGAGAGCCACGAACAGACGACCAGGCAGCCCAGCGACCCTGCCTGTCAATGCTGAGCGAGACCAAGACTTGCAGCGGCAGTGATCTGCTAATATTGTCTCCAGAGGTCAATGTATAACGTCTTCTGCGGCTGAGCGACGTCTGCTGAGAAAAGATCGTCAGCAGACTCTGAGACGGATGCACTGGAATTGATTGCGCCACCAGTTTTGTTGAAGCGCACTACGCACCGACGTTCAATGGTGAAGGTTGGTTTGTAAGGGGCGCGTTCCTAAAGGTCAAAACAAGGCAGAAAGTCACCGTGCCCTTTAAAAGTTAGCATCACCGAACTGTTTTAATAGAAAACTCTGACGTGTGCCTTTGCACTGACCTCTGCACCCAGTTATATAAACGTTTCTGTGAATAGTATCTGCATCCCCGAGCATGGCCTAAGTTCTCTCATTCAGTCATGATCACCACCTCAGACGCATAACTTTTAAACCAGATCGTAGACATTTTAGCGTGAAATTTCGCCATAAGTTTGGTTAACATTGCAATCAGTTGCATTTGTTTATTAATGATTATTTCGGAGGATGAACCTGACGTAATTATTTGCTCCTGAGTGCCGTGTCAGCTTGTTCGTGAGGGTAGTTTGCAGGGTAACTATATTTTTACAAGAAACAAAATAATCATGATCGATATGTTGTACTTGCTTTAGTGTTAAAAAACTTAACAACAATAATGCCGACTCATAGTTATTTGTTGAGATCATCTTACATAGAAGAGGGTTCAACAAGCAAATGTGCTGTAACGTGTCGAATCGATTTGATTGGTGAAATATTCTCGAATAAAATGATTGATGAACATTGATAAATACGCCTAATGTACCTATGTCTTTTTGAATATATGCACGGCGTTTTCCATGGTGTTTTATCGTTCCCATCAATACGTTTTTCGTCAACGCCGCCCTAATTATTAATAAAAATTATGGCAGTTGACACCAGATGGGCTCCAAAAGAGCTAAGGGCTGCTGTCACTCAGCTCAGCATACATATTACTCTTTTTCATGGGTAATACCAGCGCAACTGAGTGCACATCTGAAACCAAGGTAATAAAAAAATGTACACGTGTACTGCGCATTAGGCGAGGCCCACACATACCACATACAGTTATATAAGCTGCATTTTAAACGTGACACGCATGTTTTGATCATTCGTCAACGGATGCTGTGTGTGCAAAGCTGCATCAATGGTATCCGTGGCAACGCCATCGCCGACTGTCATCCGACCCGCTCTCCATCTAGCCCGACAGGCCACGTTTCCACTTCTTTTGAGGACACTAATGCGTCTTCAGCAGCCGGAACGAATATGGAAACGCAATCGTATTGGAAACGCAATCCTATTACCGTTGGACATCCATGATTTTTGCGCGGTCGGGTTGAAACACATTTTTCTTAGACCATAAATTGGGAATTTGTGGTACTTATATGAATTATTTCACGTCACTGAAACAGCTGGGTCCTTGCCAGATATCTTCGTTTTGTCATGCGTGCCATGGCACAGGAAGTACACAACATAAGCTGACGCACAATACTGAGGATTGACGGATCGAGTGAAAACGCGAGACGGACTCGCAAGACGTCTACGTAGTACGTCATATAGGTGGACGTCATAGATAGATAGACGTCATAGATGTCATAGACGCTAGACGTCATAGATAGCATTATTAAAGAAAATAATCATACGCAGCTCGATTATCATGATCTTCATATTCAACACTCCAAAACATAACCGAGTCATAAAAGTACAACGCAAACAATATTCATCGTCCACAGTGTGATAACGGCTCATATTTCAAGGCTTATTACCAAAGAATATCTAGCGCTAGCCCACAGCTTAGTTTATGTAAAGCCCAAAGCCTAATCACACTAGAACTCACCAGATTTGCATATCAAAGCTCACCTCTCACAACTATATACTCGCAAAAACATGCATGCATGTTGCAAAGTGTAGTTATATGTATACTATACAGTGTAAGTACATCGCCCGCAAGTTGCTACCGCATCGCACCATGTCTCACTTCAGTTCTCACCACTAGTTCTCACACGTCCCCACTCTCACCATAGGGGAGCACAGCGCGTCTCCGGGTTCATGGGTGTCCCTGGGCGGCAGCTGAACGCGGCTGCGAACTCAGCTGTGTGTCGCGCCATTCGGTTCACGCGCTCTGGGTTCGGAGGGTGGGTGCTGGCTGCCACCAGAGCCGCGTACGAATCGACGTCAATGTCAGCGCAGTACACCTGAAAACCGAGAGAGAGAGATAGAGAGAGAGATAGAGAGAGAGAGAGAGAGAGAGAGAGAGAGAGAGAGAGAGAGAGAGAGAGAGAGAGAGAGCGAGAGCGAGAGCGAGAGCGAGAGCGAGAGCGAGAGCGAGAGCGAGAGCGAGAGCGAGAGCGAGAGCGAGAGCGAGAGCGAGAGCGAGAGCGAGAGCGAGAGCGAGAGCGAGAGCGAGAGCGAGAGCGAGAGAGAGAGAGAGAGAGAGAGAGAGAGAGAGAGAGAGAGAGAGAGAGAGAGAGAGAGAGAGAGAGAGAGAGAGAGAGAGAGAGAGAGAGAAAGTCGCAGGGTTAGGGTTGCATTTAGGAACGACAACTTACATGAATCATCAGAGAGCAGATCACATCCACCCCTCCCTCTCCCCCTCTTTCCTCGGGTCACATCTCTGACCCCCACGGATCTGTCACTAATGACCCTCGCAGATCTCTGACCTGTGCGAAGCTCATGAAGAAGGCCTGCTGTGTGGTCAGGTTGACACCGGGTAGGGCTGGCTCGGGTCCGAGTCGCGCTCGCCGTCGAAGGTAGGCTGATAGTGCCAGGGAGAGACTGCTGAAGTCGGCTGAGTTCTCGCCCAGGGTGAGGTCACCGTCCAGCTTTGTGGCAGGGGGGGGAAGGTTACATAACCGGGCAATTTGCAGCTGACGGCGAGGGTTTTCGTGAGCTACAACGATTCGCCGTCCAGATTGGGAGGGTGCGATATGACACGTGGCGCACGATATGTGGCAGGCCTGAGAGCTCTGCAGCGGGAATGATTTAGGATAGCCTATGCTTTAGGGATTATTTTTTTAAAGAACGGAATTCATCCCGGGGTATATAAAAGCAAGGTAGGTATAGATATCCATGTAACTCGTAATAATGTTAACGTATCGTGTTCGCACATGATCGCCAAGATACAACCCAGCCATGCTCCTAACGCGACATACCTACAACCATGAACTGAACCCATACTATGAATATTACCTGGACATCCACAGTTTGGTGGACACTGCTGGCCGTTTTGACCAGCGGTGACACATACTCTGTCCGTATGCACTGGAATTTGTCGTCCACTCTTTGCTGAAGTGCCCCGGGTAGGTGGCGCGTAGCACCCGTCTCGTCAAAACTGAGACCTGGTCAGAGCGAGAGAAACACCATGTGATGTTGAAAATAAAACGGCAGGTGCATAGACCCTTTATAGCACAAGCACACGGATATTTGACGGCGTATTTGCATTTACCTACATATCTTGGTTTTACCTGTATGAAAGGAATCACAATATCCGTCATAATATCTACATACCTACCTATTCGTTGTGGAAATTTTACAAAATGATGATTTGCGAAACTCGTGGGTTTGACTGGCAGTGAGTATGCACGAACTGTACTTCATCGTAATGTCTACAAACAAACTTCTTCATGAATTCCTTCAAATTGCTAAGGCATCGCCGCGGTAAGGATACCTTCAAGCTGTGCCGCATCCGCATGCATTAGGTACCTATTGCTTTGCAAGCAATCCATTCCCTTGTAGAAGAGGTTGACCATGCAGTGGTAGTCTGTCGGCATAATTCTGACCTGTGCTGTCGATGCCGTGCAGTAGCTCGTGCGCCATCACCACGCCCAGCACGGCAAACTGGACGTACTCGGGAACGTCTCCGTGAAAGAACGGCTCCGTCAGCAGCGCCAGTGGCACTCCTGCGGCAGACGTGAGAATGACTAGTTATCTTATTAGTCGATAGGTGGCAGCAGGGGTAGACGCCTGAAGTTATGCTGTGCCGCAGCGCCTCTTTGTTGCGGCTGCTGACTGTCGTTGCACTTCTCACCTGAATTATTGTAAATAAGAAAGTTTTATATTATTTTCACGCCTTCAATGATCATAAAACATTACAAGGGCACGTCATATTCGTGTTTTTTTTTTAATACCGGGTTAGAGAGAAGACCTCACCTACGACTAACGGGCATTGGAGGGAAAGTCATACGTTTTATTCGTGCATTGTTTTTAAAACGGCTGGGGAAGCATATTGATAACGGAAGCAAGACTAAGATTTTATTCAAGTCTTGTTTTTATCCAAACATAAGTGATCTGATAGAAAACTTATACCGCAGGTCGTAGAATGAATTATATATCAATTATCAGACACAAGTGCCTACGTGCCTCCGTTTATGTGGTGAGTGAGCCTTAACATGATCTCACCGACGGCGTTTCTGGCAGGGAGGTGGAAGGCGTTGGCCGTGTGAGGCTCCACCTCCGTCGGCCACCTGTCGGCACAGCGGGAATGCTGCAACTAAATCACATTAGATGGCAAAGCACAAACTAAAATGGAGCACATACATGATCGGTTCTTTGCCGATAAATAAATCAATCATTTAAAACCTTAGGGGGGTTGCATCAACCCCCCCCCCCTGTGCCGGCGAGGGTTATTATCTGGCTAAACATACCTCAAAGGGTCTGTAGATGCCATCTCTCGAAGCGTCAACTTCAACGTTTTTACTTGAGCCCTTCTCAGGCCTTTGAAGAGGTCCAGCAGCATCTTGGATCCAGGCCGCACCAACACCCTTGGAGACTGGAGAGAGAAACAATGGGGAAACAATAAATTACTCAAGGCACATGGAATATCAAAACAAATGCGTATGTTAAGATTTTGTTGGAAAATGTACCACCCGATGCTACGTGTAAATTTATCATTTTAAGCGGTAATTAATGGTCGTGTCGTTATTTTACCAATCAGAGGCGGCTTTAGGCTCCGACCTGAGGTGACGTTTTCCAGAGCCTGGAGACGGGCGGCGTGTTCACGTTCACGAACGTGTCGTTCCACAGGCTCTCCGGCGCCAGCAGGTAGGTGCGAGTGGCGGCGATCTTGTCCCGGGCCAGGCCTAGAAGCCGGTCAGACGCAGTGTGTGTGGCGTTACTCGCTGCCATCTTCAGCTCGATAGAGCGCAGCAGCTCGGAACGAATCTCCTCCAGAATTGAGCTCACCTGTCGTAGGTGGCACCGGGACAAAGGGGCTGGGTAATTCCATTGTTATTATTGCCTGGCTGACAAGAAAACAAATTACAAATACACTGACATGCAAATAATTCCAGAATGTCTTCATCTCTGTTTAGAACGGACTTCCGATTATGCGATTACATTCATCCAAAAGATTACATTCATACATTCATCTAAGTTAAAGAAAAATTGTTTTATTTGGTAGAAAGCACAGGTGGAGTAGCAATAACGATCTAATTACAAAAATAATAATACCGGGTTTGTTATTTGTGAAGTAAAAAGTTGCAGTTGATATTCACATAAATGGTTCATACCATTGCAACACATTCACGACTGGTCCTAAGGAGCCGGTACCTTTTCTCTGAGCAGATCGACTCTCTGTTTGCCGACATTTCTGACGTACAGGGCGGCCACGGCCACAGGGAATGCCTCCTTTGTGAGGGAGACACAGAGCTGCTGGCCGGCCGACAGGCTGGTGTCAGCACTGACCAGGGAGTCCACCATCTCCGCCAGGAACACGGTCCTGAGAAAAATGATGGTCATCCAAGTTATCTAATTTTCTGCTGAATGAACCATGACGGAATTTAGGGTTTTTCATAGATAGAGACATAGACATAGAGGCATAGAGGCATGGCAGAGGCATGCATAGAGACCTCGTTACTCCCAAATTATGACGACAATCGATGAGCACAATACACAGCGCATAACTTTGATTTTCAATCCAAAGCCCAGATTTCGTAAGGCTGTTTGGCACACTTAGCACGTGTACCTATCTCTTGACATAATGATAGGCGATAATCAGCGTAAAGTAGTTGTATGTTTTGCACCTGTGACTGCATCCAGTCACCTGGCGTGTGCACCCTTCCCACCTGAAGCGCAGCAGGACGGCGTTGTGAACCACGCTAGGATGGTACCGGTCCAGAAGGTCCCCCAGTCGCTGCATGTACCGCGGGTACCGCACGTGTACAGGGTCAGATCCCCGCACCGGCCGCCGCATCACACCTGACAGGTACCGCTCCCAGTCCAGCTGGAAAGGAAATAGCAGCCGCAGTCTGACTAAGGAAAAGGTGAACTACATTTAATGCCGCCCTTCAATCTTAACCCGGCACCGCCTGGGCTATTTCCGTACCCACATCAGCCTGGGGGGGGGTCGGATCCGACCCCCCCCCCCTGTTATCTCGAGAACCAATGGTCGTATCGAGCCCCGCGAGGCGGCGTTCGAAAGGTCTCTACGAGACCTTCCCAAAGTACTCTTAAGATTTTAAGATTGAGGTCAACTTTCGGGTCAAGGTCAGGTCAAAGGTCAAATTCAGGGGTTTTGCATGATTAGGCTTACGGACAGCGGAATCGATAGCTGCTGCTCGAAACTCACCACAAATGACCTCAAAGGCATAGTGAAGGTACCATGTGCGTATAGGGGTCATACTAAGTACGGGTCAAGGTCAGGTCAGGTCACGAAAGGTCACGGTTTTCACTTTCTGCTACATGGGCGTGCGACACATGTTTTATGGCTTATTTTTCACGCCAAATCCGATGGTAATGGTTATATGTGACCCCATGTCACTGTGCTGGTGATAAGTGTGCATTGAAAGCATAAAAAAATCGTTTATACCATACATAACTAAACGAGGGCTAAGAAAAAAAGTCAAATTTTCAACTTTTTATTTTTGACATAAAAATGCACTTTTCTAGACGAGCTTTGTCCCAGGAATCTAGTGGTGCCATTTGTTTTCACATGCGATGTTCAGAAGTGCCTCTAATTCGCGAAAATGCTTATGACGTCACCATGCCCTATGCATGTTGGAGCTATTTTTTACAATTTGGGGGTCAAAAATCAAGATAGAAAGTTGAAATTTGGGACATCTAATGTTCTAATAGAGCTCTATAACATATATTCCGTTTTTTTTGGAAATTCTCAAAATTTTGGATTTTATTAGCTGTTTTCCAAAAAATATAGTTTTTTGAATTTTTAGGGGTGAAAAACGCATTTTATGGAAAATTCGAGATAGCCATTTTAAAGAACTCGTTGAGCTGCGTCTTTTCATGTCCTTAATTTGCAATTTGCTCTAAACCTCAATTTTTGGCGATTTTTTAAACATTTACCATTTTTTGACTGAAAACGCCATGTAGTTACATCACTAAAATCAATATATCTCAGAAATTTTTGAAAATGTTTTCTTAAAAATTGCACAGGAGACGTCAAATTGATGGGGGAGAAGGTATGCGAAGTTTCAAGTTGATAGCGCAAGCGGTTCATGAGTTATTTAAGAAAAACGGAGGGGGGGGGTCGGATCCGACCCCCCCCCCAGGCGGTCGCGGGTTATATTACATCTTGCAAGCAAATTATAAGCATCAATTTCTGTTTTAGTTATATGCTAGTCAAATGACTACGCATTGTTCGTTACTTTTCATATGAATGCTAGCCCCCCCCCCCCGCCCCTCCCTTCTCTGTGGTCTATTTACTAACGTATGGATGCTGTAACTGAAGCAGCCCCACGGTTAGAGACGGTAATAAGTGATATAAGCTAAGCATATTGTTGATCAACTAACGTAAGGATACTGGAGTTGCAGTAGCTCCACGGTAAGCGCCGGCTCTAGGTGGAGCCGCGCCTCAGAGACCACTCTTTCCTGCGCAGTCGGCAGAATCTGAAAACACACGAATGGAAACGCAATCACTGATTAAACTGATCACCGATCACCTTCAGCGATACTTCGTATCTTCCAACAGTGATTTGCGACACTTATTATGCCTGCAGAAATGTCTATGCTATGAATGATGTAAATATTGCAATATATGTAAGCGATCGGCTGGTATTCAGTCTGTGTTTATCGTACTTTTTAGACTGGTTACAAAACGGCCTTACAAAGCTTCAGGGAGCAGTTCGTATAAGGGTGTGAAGTGATTTTTATGGCTAAAGCACCTGGTTGCGACCTTGATGGGAACTAAAGTTAATAAACATTTGATAATGGCTGTTGATGTAAGTAAGAGCTATGAGGGACCCTGCCAGCCAAAGAAACGGCAGCAGAAAGTACGGGGCAGGTGGTTCCTCACTTCCCTTACCAAATATTTCCTCTCACCAAGAGCATACAAAAAAGAGAACTTTGAGAAAAATAAATGACTGAAAGCATTTGTTGCATGCCATTTGTTGAATGGCTGTATCAAAAACTTGTGTTTATCCGCCAGGAATCCTACGTAGCCTCGAAATGGGACATGGCAACAATCGATTTACTGATTAGGACTATGAATGTCAAACAGAAAGCAGCAAGTTACCTTGTAAAGGTCTTCCATAAATTGAAGCATGTGATCAATCTCGTCAGTTGCCAAATGTTCCGGAAAATGGCCGTTGGCTACGATATTTTCCCAGAAGTAGGACGACATTCCCTCCAACATCTCCGTCAAACTTGCATTCTGGAATAGATAAAGAGAATGATTAACTAAAATATTAAAAGAAATAAAATTGGATCTGCGTAAACATTCTTTTATACGTAATTTATACCTACGTTGTAAGATATAATGAACACTTCTACATCGGGAGAGGACGATAGCTTTTAAAACACAACGAGTATGATTTTCATCCATGATGGTCAAGCTAAGTGTAAGTAAAAGGGAGCACTTTATTAAACACTTTTGTATATGACCTTCATTGGAAAACATCCATCCAGCCGAACCCCGCCACTGGCCTTCGACTCCTCATAGAGCTGACTGGCTGTACGGAGAGGCTCATCCGATCCCTCTCCCTCCTGTCCATAGAACGGTCCACCGTCTCCGGCTTCGTCCCAACTCCAGCCGATGCCGTCCAGCCGGCCGTAGTCGCCGTAGTCGTGGTCGCCGTAGTCGCCGTAGTCGTAGTCGCCGTGCTCCGGCGGCACCAGCAGAGTAACCGGAGTGATACGGCGTGAATTCGCCCGCCGTTTGTTCGTTCTGACGCCTGCCGACCTGGCCCTCCGTCTCTGAGGGGGCCGGGGGTTACGTCATACTATGATTGTTTAGATACGTCTAACTATGTATACGGCCAGTCACACTGAGGGAGTGCTGAGTCAGAGATCCCGTGGGAGAGTCGTGAGTCGTGAGTCAGCGGCCCTCAGTCACTGCAGGGAGTCGTGAGTCAGTGATCCTCAGCTCATGGCAGGGAGTTATGACTCGGCGGTCCTCAGTCCCTGTAGGGAACCTATAAGGAGCTAGAGACCCTCTGTTCCATAGTAGCGGCTCAGTTTGGTAGTCAGCGGGTGACTCGCCATCCGCCGCTCCGCCGCGACTCAGGCCCTTTCGCAATGTATACAGAGCCGCCGACCGGCCTAACACACGCACATACGTCGGCACCTCCGGCCGTTTTTAGACGGGAACAGTGCTGTGCTCATCGCCAGCCGTGGAGGCAGCTGACGCCAGTGGATGCGTCTGGAGAGGCAGCCGTGGATGGTTACTGGTCTCTTCGATATAACTGAAGTAAAAATGCTTGAATGAGTGGGCTGGCTAGAATTTATATTGTCCCTTTTCACGACACTGCATTGGGTACCTGTTTGACTGAAGTTGAAAGCAGAGAAGCAAAGCAATCAGCATCTCATTCGAAAGATCTAGGCAAACAACTGCTAAAATCGCCCAGGCATTTAACGGATCATACGGTTCAAATAGGTGCCTTCCAGTGCTGCCAGACTTGGAGGATTTCCGCAAATCTGGAGGATTTTGAACTCTATTTGCGGACAAATTTCGCTTTTGGAGGATTTTTGATTCTGGAGGAAAATCTGGAGGATTTGTCGCCCGATTATTATATTCAATTTCATGGAAAAATATAACACATTCAAGACTAAAAAGGCATTTTCCTGCCCAGCGTCACCCTACCCGTTAGGATATATCACGTCCTTTATCACCGTGAGACTGCAAAATGTCTCAGTCTGTAGCTATATTTACGAGGGTACCAAACTACTGGCGGATCTAAGGGGGACATTTGGGGCAAATGCCCCCGGCCCCCCTGCAGCGCCTGAAATCGACGAAAATTTTCGTTTTTTTAAGATAAAACGAAAACTCAACAACTTTTATAAGAAAAAGTATCTATTAAACTGCACAGCAGTGCGAAAAGATTCGAAATCCGATGGGTTTTTAGTATTTGGTGAAACTTTTTTGGGGGTATAGCCCCCCGCAGCGTCCAAGACCGCCTTTCTATATCTACCAATAGGATTTGGAGGAATCTGGAGGATTTTTGTAACTGATATAGAGGATTACAGCCTTCCCCATCTGGCAGCACTGGTGCCTTCTGCTCGTTTGTATAAAGGCTATTAACTACTAGGTCGTTCAATAAGTAAGGTAAAATCACACGTATTTCAGTCCACATTTGATGCAACGACACAAAACTAGCAACATATGTTCATTGAAATATCGTCTACAAATTGGCTATAAGCATTTGTTAGCAGGTCTCTTCGGACAGCCTCCCAAGCCTTCGGAACTGGCACCTACATTCAATCACCGTTCAGGCGCACGCGCTTATCTCAGCACTCCACCCGGCGTTGAAATCCTGCTTGGAAAACTCCTTATTGCTATTCCAAAGCCATGTCTTGATTATTTTATCGATTGCCAGATCAGTTAAGATTCCGGTGATCCAAACAGGCTCAAGTGGGACGGCGCCAGATCACGGCTGTACTTCAGCTTTCCTGTACTGCTAAAGCAAAGCCGATCCCACACTGATGTGTCGCTGGGCGTCCTTCTGTTGTTCAGTGAGCTCTTTGGCTTTATTAACCTCGTGATGACCTTGTAAATATCAAGTATATCTGATGATGCCTATAACTGTTCCGACATAACACTTCACCCTGTTATTGAAAGCAGTCACACAGATGCTTCGGGTCTCCAATAATCAGCTCCCCGACTTTACAGATTGTGCCAAGTCCAGAGAGGCCTGCGTTCAAAAGTCTACCCTGCTCTAGAACTTTGTCTCTTATACTGCTGTGTTCTTGTTGAAATCGTACCAGCTGTTCACCAGCAAGCATTGCTAATGGCAATAGCGTCATCAGGGTCAACTCACTCATTTTGGGGTGAATTTTGGCTAGCGTGACAAATCGGGGATTTTTAGAACGGAACTCTGCTGCATCAATGTTTTCACATCGACCGTGTTCGGACAATGAGCCAAACTCCCGAAAACAGTTTCGAGGGTTGTGTAGAAAATTGTTCAAAGATTCAGATGGCATATTTGATTTTGCTTGAATTCCTCATATAAATAAACTATGGTACATTTTACCTTACTTATTGAACGACCTAGTACTACGCACGATACCTAGTAGTATATGGGTACCTAGTACGCAGGAATAGCAATAAATATTATGGTAAAACATTAACTGGCAAAAAATCAAAACTCGTTCCATTTATCAGCTGGCCGATTGCCGCCAAAGTCATAAGAGCCACCTGGTTAGATTGGTTTACGGCCGTCTCTCAACTCACCGCCTGGGTTTGCCGGCCACGCGTCCCTCGGCCGTCTCTGAGGTCCCCGGTGCGGCTGAAGCGACCCCGCGTCCGCCGGAGTGCCGCCAATCCTCCCCAGTCCTGGGAGGGCAGGTCGACCACGAGCGCCGGTCTTCGTCTGTCACCCGACCCTTCCATCAGACCGATATCCACCAGCGCACTGGCGGTCAGACGCTGTAGCCGCAGCAGGGCCGTCGTCAGGTCGGGGGCTCGCCGCACCGCCAGGCCGCCCAGCACCTCCTGTAGGATGAAGTCGGCTGGACGGGACGGGTATAGGTCAGAAGAGGTGGGCGCAGGTCAACTTTTGGAAGCATTACGGTCCACGGGAGAGTAATTTGACGAGAATGATCAGTGTCGTGTCACTGCACCGCTGTTTTACACTCGATGATTAGTATCGATTGACAAGAGTAAGCCAATACCGACTAAGAAATGCATCTTTTTACGTGAGCCTTTTTGCACGTTTATTGTAATACGCTAACACAGATCGTGGTGTTGATTTTTTTTAGCCTCGTAAGGCCAGCTCAAGGTCAGCGTGAGTCCTAGGTGTCAGAGCGCGGACCTCCAGCTATAACGCATCGTCTTCAGTTGCGTCACCACATAAAAACGTTCCACCTCGTTTGTGTGTGTATATGTCTTTTGGGGCATGTTTACACTCAGCCTTTGAGCCGCGGCGGTCTTGGCTCCAGGCCAGCCGGTAAAGCTCACAATAAAAAATGGGGGGCTGCGGACAAACCGCTGACCTGTTATTTTTCGAAAAGTTGCGGCCACTGAGACAAAGTGCAAACCCTGGCCCCATCCTTCTTTTCCTCTATTCCCTTTCAACTCCTCCCTCTCCCTCTCCCTCTCTCGCTCTCCCTCTCTCTCTCTCTCTCTCTCTCTCTCTCTCTCTCTCTCTCTCTCTCTCTCTCTCTCTCTCTCTCTCTCTCTCTCTCTCTCTCTCTCCATCTTTCTCTTTCTGTTTACCAGATTCATCCAGGTCGCTTTGAGTGCCGCGTATCTCGTAGACACAGTGCTGATAGAAGTATTGCGCCCAGGCAATACCATCTGAAGAACTTTTTCTTCCTTCTAGCAAATCTGAAAAAAACGTTAAGGTTACCCAGAATGAACTATAAATATCAACGTTTTACGTACCTGATTAGGTACCTAAAATATCTAATAAAAAAACTACTGCAGATGCTCAAAGTCTCCCAAATTCTATGCTAGCACCTGGCAGCGCTCGTGCGCTCCAATTTGGGCCAGAATGCGAGCCGTTGTATTGTTCGGTCAGGGCAGTTCGTTTTAGACAGTCAACAGAGATGTATAGCGTTTTGGTCACTCAACATTCCCTTATATAGCAGAGGATCCCTTGACAAAGAAATGATTCGTCCTCTGGCACGTGCCGGGACTAACAAAAAGCAGTCTCACGTCCAGCACTGACCCCGCAGCTGCCGCTCCACCTTGCTCTCCACGTAGTCGGCGCTGATGCTGTACCCGGACTCATGGCTGGAGAGTCCGAGGATCCGGGACTCTCGGATCCAGCGGCCACAGGCGGCCTGGTGGAGGTCCTGGCAGGGGTCGGCCGACGGGTCGGCGTACCGAACCAGCTGAGCAGCCAGCCACACACACTCCGGTGTGACGCACAAACCCGTCTGAAGCACAGCCAGGTCGGGGCGCAATGTCGTTAGCCATGGTGGAAATCGGATGTGATTTATAGGCGTGATCACTGTGCTTAAAACGGTCAATGCAATCGCCACATAAAAGAACTGATTCTGTCGAGCATGACTTACGATCGCATATCAAGCTATATAACTTGTAAAAGTAAAAGGTAAAAATGCGTTTCGTAACAACCTGCTCTCTTTCAAGTTTATATGTCATTTTAATCGTGGTCATTTAATGCGTCGAACTGATTATTAATGCGGCATAAATAAATAAAACAAAAAACATACAAACCATCGCATACCTATACCTAAGTGAATCCTGACAAAGACGACTTCTTATGTCCAACTGACGTACACAATTAATTCAACTTCCAAGAGTTGATCCGACTACTTATCCAATATCCATCTATTGCAAATGTGCAGCCCACACACACATGACACAAATCACTGCTGATTTCATATCGTATCGTATGTCGTATCGTATCGAATGCATCGTATCTCACCGCGTTTACACTGCGTGTCAGCCGTGCTGAGCCGGTCCCGGTGCCGACAGTGCCGGCTGTGTTCCGCTCCTCCGTCCCCAGTGCGGTGGCGTTCCCCGCGCCCTCAGAGGAGGCGTTCACGGCCGGCGACCGCTCCACATCACCAACCACCTGTGTCACCGCCAGCACCAGTCCCAGACTGGAGCTGAGCAGCACCAGTGTCAGGCACAGCAGGCAGCGCTCCATGCCGAGTCGGCGGCGACGCGCCGTGGCCGGGCCCGGCTCGGCCCCGTCCTCCTCCATACGGGAGCGGGCGCCGTCTGCGGCTCCGGGGCGCACGTCCGCCCGCCGCCGCGGACCGGGCGGGTGGCTCCAGTCACCCCACAGACCCGTCTGTGCCGGGCCGGTCGTCCTGTCTATCCCAGCCACCGACTGGAGCGTCGGATATAGTCGGCAGCGACGGACGCCGACGCGGTCTGAGCGCTCCGAGGTCGGATGGCCGCGGTCATTGTAGTTGCATTTGTGTATATGTTGAAGTACACTCCGCATCGAGGGTGTAATTTTAACTCACCAGACAAAATTCAATTTGTTTAGTTATGGTTGTTACTACACGTTTCATTCCGTTGCGCCATAGCCTACTGTATTACTGATATAGAGTAGTCTATGGTTACGCCTTATGGGTAGATGACTTGCTAATTTAGCTGACAAATGCATCAAATAAAGTTATGTTGATGATATATTCCGGGCATCATCGGTCACCTACGAGGATTTTTCTCACATGCTTAAGTGGCAGTAACTCATTGCTAGTACACATGGAGACAAGACGTGCGTTTGTTCATTGTATGTCATAGGTCATACCTTGACAGTTCTCATGCACCATGGCAAATCCAGGGGCATTTGAGGCAACTGCTCCCCTTCTCAAAGTGGCACCCGAAATCGGAAAAATGCGTTTTTTCGACAATAAAACGAAAGCTTAACGACTTTTATGGCGAACAGTTAGCTTTAAATTGCACAGTAGAGAGTAGGTAGGAAATCGAAATACGATGACTTTTTTAAAATTTAGAGACATTTTTTGAAGGGTAGTTATGTCCTCGCGCAGAGTCCAATACCGCCTTTCTGGATCCGCCAGTGTTCTCATGTTATTTTTCGTTTATTGTCACCAATAGACCGCGCAAAAGTTTAGCGTTGGAACACCATTTTCGTTTATTGCTATCAATTATAGACCTTACAAAAAGCTAGCGTTCTGGTGTTGCTGTAACACCCTTACCTAGCGCACAGGGGCGTAATTACTGTGCCCATTGTGTACCACAGTGAACATTCTGAGGAAAAACCCGACTGTATTCTTCGCATGCGCTATCGAACGGTGTGCTTTGCGCTATGGAATGCTAGTCCTGAGCGCCGTGTCCATAGCTTGAACCATATTTGCTCTAAGAACACGGACACATACACATAATCATAAGGAGGAATTGAATTTGTGCCTCGGAATGGTGTACTAATGTACATTTTGTATATCTTGTCGGCCATTAGGCTGATACACAGCGTCACTTCGTGGATAACACGGCCGCCAGGGAATGTTAGCAGTTCCAACCCACCGTCCCCGCGCAACGCTCCAGCCCTCTGGCCTCAGCTCCTCGGTAAGTGCGCACGAAACAATATCAGTATTGCTATGCTAAAAGCACGCAGCAGCTGTAAAATGCACACTGATGTTTGTCACAGAGGGACGGGGGCTGTGATAAGCCGAACTATCGGAAGCAAAAGAAAGGCGACGGGGAAAGGGTGATGAAAAGGGTCTGAATGATCGAAAAGTACTTGTTGTAAAAGTACTTGTAATTTCAAGAGAAATCTATTGGGAAAGACGACTCGTGCAATGTAAACGCGACATTTGAGCTATTAACTAACGCAATAATAGGCGGCCTTCATCTCGGCATTTTACCGGCTTATATACAAGTCCCCGTTTAACCTTTCGCTATTGACAGGATATCTCACGGCTCCATCTAAGTTCTACCATGATGACGAGAGAGGTGGTTCCCCGCCAACCCGAGGACAACCGCAGTCCGCCCGGTCCCCATCACCCCAGCGCTCCGCGGGTGTCCGGCGGGACGGAGGAGCCCCGCGGGGAGCCGACGGCAGCTCCGACACCGGCCGCCCGCGCCCTGCTGCTCCTGCTGCGAGCCACCGCGCTGGTCACAGGCGGAGACTGGACCGCCCTGCTCCACACACTCCTTGCGTTTACAGTGAGCTCCCTGGGAACGGCCGGATCGACTCGCAAGGCCGTCAATGACGGCATGGAACTGCTGCGGCGTGGTGAGACTACCCTGGCTTTGGCAACAAGTGGTTTCTTTGGTCTGCTGCACGGCATGATGTGGATATCAGTAGTCTCCTGTTTTTTGTCAAGTCGCCGTCAGTGCGAACAACAGCTCGTAACAATACACTCTGCGACTCACAGGCTGTCGAAGTTGTCCGGCATCTCTAAGCCATCCGACAGTCTAAATTGGAAGACAAACGGGCTTTTTGCCATCGTCCTGCTGCTAGTCCTAGTCATGATAGCTGCCACAGGCTTTCACATTGTCTTCCAACCCGGTGGCTGCCTGACAATATCAATGAACTGCGTTCTGACTGCGTTATATCTGGTCACATTCTGCTGGTTTGCTGTGACCTTTTGCCTCATACCAGTAAAATACGTACTCGCCTCTCTGTATGTGGAGAGCGGCCTGCAGGAAATCAACACCCTGTTGACCGCCATGGTGGAGGGCGCCTACCAGCCGGCCCCAGCCGCCGTCTGTGACGTCATATCGCTCCACGGGGAGCTGTCCCGCACCTTCGGCCGCCTCACCAAGGCCATGTCGACCGAGCTGGTGCTGGTGATGGCCTCCGGCACCATCGCCTGCGTCACCATTCTCCTGACAGTGGTCAGTAGTGTCACTATGGGCGCGTTTGATGACATGGCGCTGATGGTCACCCTCTACCTGATGATGGCCTCGGTGACGATGGTGCTGCCCAGTGAGGCCATCCAGCGGTGTCTGGAGGCGGCTGGAGAGGCGCGCGAGCTGCTGCTGGCCGCCGAGCTGCGCCAGCCGCCGCTCTCCCGCCAGCTGGGCCTGCTCCGGGAGTCGGTCGGCCGCGACCTGGACACGCTCGGTGAGCTGGGCCTGTTCCGGCTGCGCAGGTCCACCGTGCTCTCCATCGGCGCCACCATCCTCACCAACGCCATCATCATGCTGCAGTTCTACTTCGCCTGAGAGCGACACCATTCTAACCAGTGCTGTCATGCTGCAGTTCAAGTTCACCTGAGATCGCCACTATCCTACTACCAGCGTCGTCATCATGCTGCAGTAATGCCGGGTATTATCTGCCAGATATGTGCACGGATCCCAGGAAATGGATCTGGGATCTGATCCCACGGCTCTAAAATCCGATGGGATCATAGATCTCTCACGCGTCGAGACTCGAGAGGTTCATTGGGATCATAAATTCAAACCTTTTTTGTCTGTAGTCGATCCGATGAGATCATATGTAGATCTTTACTCAATTTTCGTCGACGCATACGTAGATCCTCGTGAAACACGTGTTGAAATTTAACAAAAGGCTAGTTTTGGGTATAACTATTATGTGATTATACGTCTCAATTCACAGTTTTGTGCTTCTTAGTCTTACTGACATGAAACCACGTTGTGGCTGTTAGCTGTGTTGCGATCCACTCGGACCACAAGTCTTGTTTCTCGTCACATCATGAGATCATATGTAGATTGTAGATCCCGGACATATTCTCTCTGCGGGATAGAAGATTGTGCTGTATTGCACGGATCTTTGTTGAACTTGAAGTGTGCACTTGGCGTTCAATAAATACATATCCTCGGTTCAAAGTGTTTCAGTTTTTCAAATGCCTAGTAGTCAAATGACTTAATGCCTATATTTTACAAGCATTTATTAAATGCTTATTTAAGGCTTGCTGCAGTCGCAAAAGAGTATGATTTTTAGCTCAGCTCATACGAATCTGGACGGCGGACGCCTATCCGTGTGTCCGTGTATCCGCGGTAAAAGGTTACCTATAGAAAACCGAAAACATTTGAGTATAAAGGGGAAGATTGCTGTGGACTGGGAGATTTTGTCCCGGATCAGCTGCTAACCGGCGTAGATGCAAATATACTTGTGATGAAAATCTTCAACAAATACCTAAACATGCTATGACATGAAAATGAAGCACGCATGATTACCAGACGCCTAATTTATTGCAATTAACTACTGAATAAAACACTAGCATGTACCTGTACCTACCTGTACCTTATGCATGTACGTACCTCTGTTGGTACGAAATATATGGCATTATTATTATTATTATTATTATTACTAGCCATCCTGAGACGACTCCGATGAAATGAGATCTGCGATGCAACAAGTTACGTCATTTTCCTTTGCCTTTTATAATATGTCAAACACCGCGTCTGTGTTTCTTTATATAAAAAATGATTTCACTGAAGATATAAAACATTTCTTTCTTAGAATGTTTTCTTATCTTATCCCGCAGTATTTACTCGCATTTTCGCTTATTATTGGTAACCAATTGCAGCAGTTACCAGTAAAAACAGCGGCTGGTCAATGATCATCCCATGCCTCTTGCTCTGCCACCTTGTTCGCATTCACTGGAATGCCGCCGTTAGTTGTCACCTCCAGTTACCCAGTACTCACCTCAATCACACACCGCTGGAAATACACGGCCTTGGGGATTCCCCTCCACGCCCCGCGCGGCGGGCCTTCCCCGTCGTTCCCCAGCAGTCACGTGACTTTCCACCAATCAGGGCCGCTGGACGAACGCGAGAGCGCCTGCGGGTAGGTATCGGATGACGCATGGAGCGGAAGGGTGCTTCTTGGGTGCTTCAGAGCAGCTTCAGAGCCTTCAGAGTTCCTGGGACTGCGTGAGGGCCTGGTTGTCATCGTCACTGCTCTGCGCTCGCAGCCCCACGGAGCCGGAGAGGAGGAGTGGAAGCTTTGGCACCTATTCAGGTAAGTTCACGGCGTGGCATCACCATCGTGATCATATTGGGGCCATTCCATGTCAACCGGGACAGCCAAAATCGGCCACCTCTGCGATTTTGTTCAAACTTGGTATACTTATTGGCTATTGGGTGAAACCTCTGAGGGTGAAAGGATTTTGTCATATGCCCTCGGGCTACAGAGATACCAGCCGCTAAACTTCTGCTTTTTTGTCAGAATCGGACGTGTATTGCAATCTTGAAAAATCTATAGCTTTAACATTTTTGAAGCTATTAATTTCAGTGGCGGATCCAGGGGGGGGGGGCAAAATGGGCATTTGCCCCCCCCCCAAACGGCATAATTTTTACATTATGACGAGGACGTTATTATAACATATGGACGAGGCATGGAAAGAATCGATAAATTGTTATGGTTTCCCCCCCCCCCCCAAAAAAAAAAACTCTGAGCTGGATCCGCCTCTGATTAATTTCAAACAAACTGAAACGTGTACAAAGAGTTATACTAGCTAAATTGGGCGATTTTTACATTTTTGATAATTTTGAATTTATTTTATTTTGAATTAATTTCTCAAAATGTAGTTTGTGACAATGGGTACCATTCGATTTTGCTCAAATTTAGAGATATTATCTTTCACTACACGTAAGACACACGTAATGAGAAAAATTAAAGTGCGGCCAACGATAACTTTGGATGATATAGCAACAATAAGTGCAGCGTTCACGCGCAGTGGAAGGGAGCGGATTTCGCTAACCCCACCTGTTTTCCGCTGATAATTCACGCCGTAATTATTATATTTACGTATACGTAAAATTTTTCGTACCTGTCCAGAATTCAATTGCAAATCTTCCCGTGCAAGCAACAGGTAAATCGGTCCACAACTTTTCTAGTAATAGCGGTGTAAAGTCAAATATCTTGCCTGAGCTGTACTTATGCACTGCACACCTGTCAACGAATTATATTTTATGGCGGAGTTTGATCAAGAGGCTCTCTCTTTCTCTCTTTTTCTTTTCTCTTCATCTCTCTTTCTCTCTCTCTCTCTCTCTCTCTTTCTCTTTCGTTCTCTCTCTCTTTCCCTCTCTCTCTCTCTCATCCTTATTTTTCTCTCTCCTTCTCTCACTTCTCTCTCCCTATTTCTTTTCATGTGAGCTGTCAGCTGTCGGCTGAATTACCTGTCCTGACCAGCCAATTCCTCCCCTCTCCGCCCTGCCGCCAGCGGTGACCTGTCTCCTTTGCTCGGAAAGCATCCGCGCCACCATGGAACTTCCGACCGACCTCCCACCTGTCCGTCGGGACACGCACTTTCAGTGGTCGGCGCTAGTCGATGCTCTGGTCATTGCGAGCATGGAACCTTCTAAACCGGTGACCTGTCCGGTGACGTCACGGGAGCGTTCTAAACGTCCGTTGACGTCATCTGGGAGTAGTGACCCATCTAGTGACACGCAGCAAGACGTGGATCAGCACTCAGCGACCTCTGAAGGTGACTCGGACTCCTCTGAACGGGCGGCGGTTGGGCCATCCGTTCTGGCACAGAGATACGACCTTAAACGTAGGGCACAGAAGGCTCGAAAACTCCGAATGAAAAATATCAGCAAAACTCTTCAAACAGTGAAAACTCTTAACAATGAGTATGTTAAAACAATAGAAGAGCAAGCGAAGCAAATTTCCGAGCTTGAGGAAGCGGCAAGCGTGTTAAAATGTCGAATGGTCGAAAGTGAAGATAACTTTGACGAAATAAAACGATCGATGCTGTTCGCTGTAGAATGCAGCATCTGCTGCTGTGTCTTCTTAGAGCCTGTGACGCTCAACTGTCGGCACAGTTTCTGCTGGACCTGTCTGAAAGGGGTGGAGGAAAATTCAGAGCTCCGTATCGGCGGAGGACTGGCCTGTCCGCTCTGTCGCACGCCAACACGAGATGCGTACCGGTCCGTCGTACTGGACGAGCTTTCCGAGATAATTCGGTCGTGGGAGGTGAAGGCGTGCGCTAGTCACTAAGTCTGGCAGCGGGTCGGATCCCAACAGTGTTGTTGCCTGATGAGGTTGGGATGACGGCGCTAGTGAGCCACTAATCCACTCTGAGTCATAGGCACAGATGGGTGCCGAATGTTAGGTGTTGATTGCCAGACAGCCGTCATTTCCGACAGTGTTGGGATCCAATTTAATGCGCAGAAAATGATATTCCAAATGCTTTCTTGTTGCTCTCTTTAATTGGCAATGTGTGCCATTGTCAATGTTTGTTGCTTTCTGCTCAGACTTGCTCCCGAATTTTAGAAGTTCGGCTGCCATTTTTTAGGAGTGCTACCGTATAACTAGGTGTATAAGTGACTTATTGTCTTCGATGTTCTTTGCTGTGAACTGTCATTTGAAGAAGGTGGTATGATTTCAACGAAAAGTGTCCATTTTCAATGATTTCATTAATTTGCACAAATAACACACGCTTATTGTAGGCTATACAATACTGCATTTATTTTTGCATTTTAACGGTAACAAATTACACTTTTGTATGTATAGATGAGAATCATGATAGCGGACTTTTCACCTAGGAAGCTGTGCGTCGTAATACACTCAGACCCGGGTCAACAGGTCATTCAGGTGACCTCAAGTGACCCCCGCTGCCGGCAGCTAACGGACTGAGCACGACTCATTATTGAAAACGGTCGGTGTAAACACCGCCATTTGAGCCAACAAACGAACACGCTTCGGGTCCACCATCGTAAATGCACTCGACATTATTAATGTCATACAACGTAGCGTTGACATCTTTTCGGCACTAGCGCAAAACACTGCTATAACAATGCTTTCAACAATGCTTTCAACAGCGTACAACACGGCATAAATATAACAACGTAAAAACAGTAACAAATATAACAACAACAACACTGGAGCGGCCGCAGGGCAGTGTGTCGACCCACGCCTAGGGTTTTCCCTCGGGTTCTCCACCGATGCCTGTGAGTCTCTGAAGCTGGACCGCGGGCTATCGGAGGAGCAGTGTTACTCGATACCTGCACAGGTGAGGCGCTACCCACCGGGACACCCGACAGTGCTGGTGGTACTTTGTGTCCATTGGTCACTTGCCCAATCGACTAACTTCACTTCACACGGCGGCCCCATGTCTGTTTGCCGAGCCAGCTGACCACAGCAACACAGAGGCCAATATGTCAGCCTCGAGCCATGTCCTTAATGGTATAAACAAATGTCCTGGCGTCAGTTGTATCATGTTGGGTCAACACCGGACGAACTAGGGTGGCCTCACCTATCGATCCAGTTCGATTGATCAGAACATCAGGATCTGATCGCCTGATCTCCGCTAGATTTGGATCCCGTTTGCCGGGGTATCGTTCCTCGCTGTGTCTCGAGGATCAGAGGAATGCAGCTAGTCCGGCCAAGATTCTGTCGTAGAAAATCCGCACTTGCCGCTACTGCAGTATATACCATAGGCGGGTCTCCGCCTCTGTCCACATCCTCTCGTGGCCAGGCCCTTGTCGGGCTGTTTGACCAGCAGCACTCCAGTCTCCAACTGGGTGACGCTCTACCTATCTCCGGCGGTGGAAGGCCCTGCCTCCCCCTCCACAGTGGTTTTGGCCGTGGTGGAGGGAGGGATGGTGCCGCCACTGGCCGCGGTGGTCGGCGCGGCGGCGGTAGTGCCGACCACAGACCCCTCACGAATCTGTTCCGCTACGGGTCCTCGCTGCTGCGGCTGAGGCGAGGACGGCTCCTCGGCCGAGGCCAGGCCAGAGCGGTGTCCGAGCAGCGCGCGCGGCCGCGGTCCTGACGGCAGCGCGGAGCCGGCGCGCAGCACGTACGCGGGGAAGCTGGGCCGCGGCGGGTACTGGCCGGGCCGGAGCAGCCTCGGCGGCCTCACCGCCTGTCTCGGCCGTGCTATCTGCGGCGAGAGCTGACGGATCGGCGGACGGCGCAGCACCGGCCGCAGCGGCGCCGGCGGCGGCGCCGACGACGGAAACAGACTCTTGGCCATCCGCTTGAACGAGGTGATGACGTACTTGATGTTGTCGGCAATCACCTGCGCCTGGGCCTCCGTGTCCAGCGGAGGCAGAGTGACCGGCACCAGCGTCTGGTCGTCCGGGTTGGTCTCGATCACGGCGCTGCCGTTGTTGAAGGCGTCCACCCTCCTGTCGAGCCGGTTGGAGACCACGCCGACCGAGTTGAGGTCCAGCGCCGCCGCCGTGGAGGAGCCGTTGGACGCGCGCCGCTCGGCCGGCGGCGTGGTGGCCGCCGTGGTCGGCGCCGTGGTCGTGGTCGTGGTCGTGGTCGTGGTGGTCGTGGTGACGCGCAGCTGACACCGCGGCCCGCCGAACCCGGCCGGACACGAACACTCGGCCTCCGGATCGTCGTCGACGATGGTGTTGCGGCAGGTGCCGCCGTTCTGGCAGAAGTCCGGCGTGTGGCCGCACGGGTCCACAGCTGGCCGGCGAGAACGAGGGTCGTGTTAGAGTGGATCACTCAAAATTACCGAGGTGGCCGAGATAGCCTTACAGAAACGGTGGCTCACGCATGACCAAAAATCACGTCATAAGCATACAATTTCCAATTAGCTGAACAGAATGCAGTTAATCTGTTATCGCAGCTTAGACGATTTTAATTTTAACCAACATTCAGTGTTTCAAGTTCAATCAGCAGTAACAATTCAAGGAGTAACACCACCGAGCAATTTATCGTACAATAATAGATAGTGTTTGTTTGTTTCGTTGGGTTAGGCCCTTTCGGCCAGGGCTGCGGAGTCGATGGATTTTCGGCGACTCCGACTCCGGCTTTCAAAAACCAGCTCCGACTCCGACTCCGGGCAGAATTGTTGACTCCGACCGACTCCAACTCCCGACTCCGACTCCGCAGACCTAGCAGGGCTGCGGAGTCGACAGATTTTCGGTGACTCCGACTCCGACTCCGGCTCGGGTTTCTAAAATCGACTCCGACTCCGACTCCGACTCCGGTCACAACTGTCGACTCCGACCGACTCCGACTCCGACTCCGACTCCGACTCCGCAGCCCTGCTTTCGGCTATTCAACAAGATAAATAGACAAGACTATTCCAGAGCCGGGAGGATGATGGGAATTTTGGGGAGACATTGGTCTGGGCAGGCACCTTAGAGTCGCCGGAACTAAGCCCATCCGAATGGACAGGCCGACCAGCCCCCCAAGCACTCTCTGCACCAGACTATGGGCGTGCTCCCTCGGGAGCAGCGGTGCCGCTCACTCGGGAGCAGCCCGCATGAGATAAAGCTGCCTGTCCAGCCCGGAGGGGGGTTGCAGTGTGGAGGAGAATGATTTGAACATCCTGAGGATAGGAGCGACGGACGGGTGGATCACAGATCTGCGCCGCCATGGGCCTGTTAGGCGCTGGATCGACTCACGTTTGTCGCAGAGGAAGCCGGTCCAGCCCTCCTGACAGTTACACTGCCATGGCTCCGTGCAGTTTCCGTGCACGCATCCGGGGTACGGGAAACACGTGTCACAGTCGTCCCCGTGCCAGCCGACACGACACCTGACGACACGTGTGTCACGTGCTGTCATACACACAGTCATAACAGCCAACGATCGGCGGGCGACGACGCATCGTGCTGTGGAAGCGACTTTGACAGGTAGCGCCTCTAGCGGACAATGACGAAATGAATGCGTTCGCCATCGCTCATAGGTGGCGGCAGGAGTAAGCGCCTGAACTTATACTGTACCGCAAGGCATCAGCGTTGGAATGCTTATTTTTATCGCATAATTTGCGCCAAAGTAAGAAGAGCAAGGGAGAAAAAATCGGCGGCTAATGATCCACAATAATAAGCTCTACGACAGTTTAGCAAATAGCGCTCCTGGTCAGCTTACCTGCACGTCCCCGGCTTCTCACAATAGCCGTGATCTTTGCTGCATCCCTCCGCACAGACGGCTGCAAAACAGGCGGACGACGCGATCAATAATTGTAATTGACTGTGCTCACTAGCGATGGAAGTTAGGGATTTTGTATACGTGAGGATTAAATAGCAGAGTTAATGTGTACCACATTCCAGCCCATTTCTGAAATAGTTCTTCAGACACCTCAGTGCTGGGAAAAACCTTTCAGCTGAAGCGCCGAAACACAGCGACATTGTACACAGTGTGGTCTGCGGAAAAAGCAATAAGCATGTCCGTTTCTACATGCTGGGCTGTCATTCAACAATATACAGTTTATGAGCGGACGTAAAATTCACCTTATCCGTATAATGGAAATCAGATGAAATGGTAACCTTTTGCTCATAACTAAAGTAATATAATTGGATTTGGATTTGGATTTTGGATTTGGATTGGATTGGATTTGGATTTGTTTTTAGCTTTCTTTAGTTATGAGCAAAAGGTTGCTATTCCATCTGATTTCCACTATAATCATAATCATGCTCAATAAAACGTTTCACATCATTCAATCATTATCCGTAATAAAGCAATGTCGATTAATAGCGTTTGCAGTAGGGTGTTGTTTCATATAGCTAAAACAGGAATAGCACGTTGTATTTATTCCCAAATCCCCATCATGTTCACCTAATACTTCTCTCTTTTCCCTTTTTAGACACAATGTCATCAAACGGCGCCAGTGGGAGGGATCGACAAGCGGAGTTGGACCGACAGAAGTGGTCCAGAGGTGTTCGCTGGACCGACGGCGAGTCGCCACCACCGGGCAGCGGCTGCTTCGCCTGGTGCTGTGGAGGCAGCGCTTCCAGAGGCAGCACCAGCCGCTCTCACAAGATCACGAAACGTCGCACCAGTTCCAACTGGAGCGGCGGCGGCGGCGGCGGCGGCTGGTGGGGTGGAAGCTGTGACGGCGGCGGCGGCGGCGGCGGCGGCGGCGGCTGGAGTGGGGGTTGTGACAGCGGCGGCGGTGGTGGTGGCGGCGGCGGTGGTGGTGGGGGTTGTGATGGCGGTGGTGGGGGTTGTGATGGTGGCGGAGGCTGCTAGTATTAGTGGCCAGGTTGACTTGAAGCTCAGCAAACTGAATTACCGATATCGAATGAAACATGCTTCGTCATCATCACCATTTCACCTCATGTTATCTCTAACATCACCTGTTCTACACACTACACAGCATATGTCTTGTAAAGCACATCGTTCTAGATACTCCATGCCGCTTTATAATGACCCGCATTTCAGTCATATTGACGATGAAATGATGGCGATGATGTAGCGGTACAATCTCGTGTGTACGGGGACCCGCAGTTGCTACTGTACACGAACCCCAACTATAGCTGTCTGTCCTGTCCAGTAACAACCGACAACATTGATATCGACTGCCGGTCCCTGTACAAGAGCAGCTGAGGTTTTCTGTGCATGCCCTCTGACAGCTTATCGTTGTTCCCTAGGGAACCTTCCCAGCACCTTCACAGCTGTGAAGGTGCTGGGACAATTTACTCAGGGTCGCTGTACAGTAGCAACTGCGGGTCCCCGTACCATCAACTCTGTCTCGTCGTTTAATGTTCTAACGGTTCTTTTATAATACATACATAAATATACAATATATTGCAACACCTTGTCAATGCATGCACTTGCCAGACTGCACATATACGGCATTTCTGACCGATCCGCAATCACCCTATGTTGTTACTAAATCATCTGATCAGCATCGTCAGCTATACAAACCTAATAGCCTACCTTATCATCTATTTTTTCTGCGTGAGATTTGCTTGCTTTATACGTAGTCTTTGATTAAGTCTTTGATTAAGTCTTTGATTAAGTCTTTGTTTGCTTTGTACGTAAACACAGAGGAACCATACTAATTGCGAACGTCACTTACCGCTCTCGCAGAAGAAGCCGGTCCATCCTGGCAGGCATTTGCACTCGAGCGGCTCCTCGCAGAAGCCCTTCACACACCCAGGCATCACCTGACATTCGTTGCACGTTTCTCCCGACCAGCCGATCCGACACCTGAGATAGAATGGTGCATCATTACTTTGAACTCGTTTGTGTATAGGAATGTATAAAAATACCCGTACTTTTGTTATACGTGGCTGATGAATCAGGTAGGCCTCGGGCGCTTGTACGGGTGGAAGGAGGTGGGCCCTTGATTTCTCTATGGGTGAATAACCAGGCAGCGGGCCAGCAGATGATCAAATGGGACACATTGGCACGGACACCGCTGGGACACGGTAACTGAGAGGATGACGCCGGAACAGCAGGTGATAAAATGGGACACATTGACACACATGATTCCATGGGAACATCAGCATTTGACCGGTATGGTAAAGATTTACCATCCGCGAGCAGTAGGGACACTCACTTGCATTCGTTGGGCTTTGAGCAGTATCCCTTTGTGCCGTCACAGCCATCGGCACAGACCGCTGAAAACAGAGGACAACGTCAACTTTCGCTATTAACCCGCGCCCTGCTGGGGGGGTGTTTGAACACCCCCCCTTGTGGTTTTTCGCGAATATCTTAAAAACGGCGGCGCGGAGCGCCGCCGTTTTTGGTACACCTTATCATACATCAATTCTACACATGTTGTGAAAATTTCAGACCAAGGTCATTCAAGGTCAGGTCACCAGGTCACTTGAAGTGACCTCACCTCATAAAAAGTTTCAATGTCTGTCATAGCTACACCGAGTGACCGATCGCTTTGAAACTTTCAGCGATTGCTAAGAGCAATAGCATGTACAAAATGTATATCTCAGAATTTTGATATCGATGACCTAAGGTCAGGTCAATTTTGCGACCTCCCCATTATAAGTCAATGGGAGAAAATTGAAATGCGCCTCTTTTGGACGAAAGACATTATAAACACTTCCTAACACTGAATTACAAGTGGTTTAGACACACTGAACATGACAATGGTGTCCGTGACCCCTGTTTATGCCCTGAGGTCATCTTAGGTCACGAATGGTATCTAACAGTTTTTCGCAAATAACTTTTGATAGAGGCATGCTAGAGCGATGAAAACGCCTTAGATGTGTTCAGCTCGACGATACGGATCGACTGATATGCAACATGACCCTTTCCGGTCAGGTAATGACCTTGACCTGAGGTCAAATTTTCAAGTTGACCTTTCAAGGTCAAGTTATAGTTCATTCGATGCGTCTTGACGAGAGGAACACGATGCCGGTAAAAGTAAGCTCGTACAAGGCTTGGGTCAAAAGTTATTGCAGAAAAACTGTTTCCGAAAAAATCGACTATTTTTGCAGTTTTTGCCCCCTGCAGGCAAAACCGTTGACGTTAGGTCAAATCTGAGAGAATTACTCAGAAAGGGCGTTAATAGGGCTATCGAATGCGCTTTTCCGCGGCGCTGTAGCTCTATTGGTTCCAGAGTTATGCGTTGGCTTCTTGGAAATTGTCGACCTTCGACCTGGAAATCGGCGAAATTTTGCCTTCAATGACCTCTGGTGACCTGACCTTTGACCTGACCAAAAAATTGACCGAAGTGATTTCCTCATTATTTTTGACGCTCTTTCGAACGCCGCCTTCCGCGTATCGCTACGTGGCCCAGGAGCCGAGTTAGAAGGGGGGTGTTCAAACACCCCCCCCCCCCCCAGCAGGGCGTGGAAATCCAGGACCCCCAGCAGGGCGCGGGTTAATTCCTGATATGCACCCTGACTGGTTTTGCTTTATTTTAACAAAGTTTTTTTTTTGTACGGGAGAATATTAGTTAGTATATTTGAATAGGGTGCACGTAAATTAGATATTATGTTTGTAGGGTGTTCGACGACTCTTCAAACCTCGTCATATTTTGCAAATCTTAGCAATAATTCAGTAGGTATATTGAGGTATCATTCCTTGGCATGTTGATTTGCATTGCTACCAGCGCGACGCAACTCTTTCACACTGCTCAGTTTCTCGTCGAACGTCATTCTAGCGATGAACTGACCGAGTATTCGTCTCTAAGGTTTGCATCTCTAGAGCAGAAGCCGCGGCGCGTGCTGGGCAGTCGCCGATTCACTTTCTCCCGAGGATTTCGCTGCAGCGGGGTTTCACGGGCGCGCGGCCGCGGCAGCTCTGAGCGGTCGGCACATGACCGTCGGTCGTCGTGGCGCGACCCCCCGCCCCCCGCTGGGCATACAAAGTCCAGAGCACAGTGGAACCCACAACCCACAACTGTGACACCGGACTAATGGAGCGTTCATTAATCGCTGCCGAACAACACATTCGGACAGTAATCCTATACGCTATGCTACATCTATTCAATCCTGCCGACGTAACGTAAAAAGCTAATAAAACGTAAAAACGTAACAAAACGTAAAAAGATAACCATGAATCACGCAGCCGAGGTGTAAAATATATCACGCGAGGTGCCTAGCGGAGCACTCACGGCGTGCACTGCGGCGTAGTGCGGCGCACTGCGGCGGACACGTCTCGTCACTCCCGACTCGTCACTGCACGAGCACCGATCCGTGAGCCGTGACCGGGGCGGCACAAAGGCACGACCCCTCCGCTCGGCAGTGCGGCTTTCTCTGCCGAGCTCACCGAGCCAGCCCGTGAGACGTCGGGGATGGGTGAGGTCGCGCGCACTGCAGGGTATAGCAGTGCCTCTATAGCACGCGCGGGGCGGCCGGTCGGGGATGGGTGAGGTCGCGCGCACTGCAGGGTAGCGCACGCGCGGGGCGGTCGGTCGGGATGGGTAAGGTCGGCCCGCACTGGATGGTGGTTCGGGTGGAGCATTGGTCTGAGGCACACGTCTAGCTAGCTCGCTACGATGGACAGTGTGTGCGATGATAGGGCAGGGAAAGTGTTCGGTCCCTCAGTCGCCTAAGATAAGCAATGACCAGAGGTAACTAGCCCATTCAGCAATGCTAATATAACTATGCCTCCCTTCTACAAACATACCTGTTCGGATATCTCGTATTCAAGGACCATTTTTCTTAGACTGAATCATACATGTATGACTTCAGGCAGACTCTGCGTCACAGTCCGTGAAAACATTATGCCTTCCCTTCCCACTGCCATACAGGAGAGCATGTGCGGTAGCCCCTCCCCCCTCCCCCGTGTTTCCGCTCTGTGACGAAATGAGCCACCCCTATTCCCTGTCGGCGGCGCGGCGCGGTAGTCGGATGACCGGCGGAAACGTTGGGTAATGGGCCGGATATCCTCCCAGTTCCATCAGTCGCCACAATCGTCCCCGGACTTACGGCCGAGCGTTGATCTGATAACGGATCTCGGACTGAGTCAAACGGGTCCGGCAGGTCAGACAGGTCAGACGGGTCAGACTGGTCAGCCTCATTGGGTGCGGGCACGCTTCCGCTACTAATTCTACACGATATTGCGAGGGGTGAGCCGTACTTTCGCTTTCAACCAGAGGACAATGTGCAAAGTTGGCGTCATCTGCAATGTGCACTAATCAGCAAGGAGAGCGCAGAAGTGACAATAGTTAGGTAAATGGAAACCCACTCTGGCATTCGCTGATGACTATTCGTCCATGGTGTTGCCGATTTTTTTCTTTTTGCATATCAAGAAATAGTGCACCGAATAAGTGATAACTTTTCGTTGATCTGCTTGACAGAAATTCATGTTCGTAGCACGAGAAATTTCAATCAGGCTCGACACAGCTGCATGGCAAAGCAGCACATTGCATTGGTGAAACAGGACGCTGCTTTTGCGAAATGAACATCTCAAAGGCTCTCTAGCAGCTGGCGACTACCTCTCACAGGACACTGCATTCCCGACCTCCCTCCCTATAGCATATTCAGCCGGGTGGCTTTCACCTCCGCCGTTTGACATCCGTGACCGGGCCTCGGCTGGGCGACAGGCCGGTGACATTGACATCATAGCACACAAAACCGGGATACGGCTCGGTGGCCACTGGCGCGTGCTCACTTTCTACTGTTGGACTTTGTCATCGCGGCTCATTTGAAACACAATGCGCGCCGGCATTGATGCCGTTGGAGACGGCAGCTTTCTGCCGCGTGATTTTCCATAGTTGTGAGGTTTTCCGGAATTTGCGGGAGCTGGTCTCCTTAGTTAAAGGAAAAGGGCCACCTTTAACCCGCGAGTTGCTGGGGGGGGGGGGGCGTTAAACGCCCCCACTTTTTTCGCCGGGCCATAGCATAAAAACGGCGCGCCGCAGGCGCGCCAAATTTTGGGTACCTGTAGGGAATTGATTGAAGTTTATTGTGACAAAGTTTCAAAAAAATCAGTCGGAAAATTATTGAGATATCGAGGTTTTAGTGACGTCATGATTTCTGAGTTTTCGACCAAAAACGGCATATGTTCAAAAAATCATATAAAATCACAGAATAGACATACAGACATGCTGTAAACGCTATTAGACTGCCAATACCATGATCAATCAAATGGCTATCTTCGATTATTGATTATCGTTCCGCATTTTCCATAATCTTGAACTGAATCTTGGCAATTTTTCGTGACTACTTCACGACCATGATACATGAATTTCTTAAATTGAACTTTTTGAGCCAAACACGTACACATATGATAAAATGAATGTCACCATCGTGTTCTACGCCCCAAATTACCTATAAAACATGTGTCACAGGCTGCGAATATCAGTTTTGATTTTCGGGGATATGTGCCTACCCGGTTGACCTGACCTTGACCCTGACCTATGCTTGACTGACCCCTACATGGAGCTGACACTCCTGTAGGCATTATAAGATGGATTGTGCACCGTTTTGACAGAGTTTATGGCGAGAGGCGCCCATTGCGAAGTCCTGAAGTCCATGCTACTGAAAGCCCGATTTCAGGTGTTTGACCTGACCTTGACCCGACCTGTGACCTCAAAATTCAACTTTAAAGTACTCATCTGAAGCGTCTCGTCGCGCTCTTTCGTTTGCCGCCTCGTGCGTTTCGCTGCGCCTATTGGTTCTCGAGTTATCGGCTGGGGGCGTTTAACGCCCCCCCCCCCCAGCAAACGGTGGGTGGCGAAATACCCCAGCAACTGCCGGGTTAACATGGGGATTGAAACTGAGATAGCCATCTTGTAGCCCGTGTCCGAAAACCTATCTATGTACCTCCTTACGGCCGATTTCGGCCTCCATTCGTAGTTATCGGCAATTTTAAAAGAAAATACGCCAGGAATGCGTCCTTATCCCAGGAATGCGTTCTTATCCGACAATACAGCCACCCGCGGCGAGGCTTTGGTTTTTTACCAATCAGCTCCAACCAGCTCAGCTTTAACCAATCAGCTTATCTGACACAATCCGACGAGTCTGTCTTCTGAACGCTGATTGGCTTGAGTGTGACGTCATCGCTATGCCATCATACAGTAGGTGGCGTAGAGAGTATCAACATAGTACCAATATGTTAAATAGTTTTAAATACTTTTTCGCGAATTGTGCACTTCTGGCACCAGTTTTAAAAAGAAAATGAAAAATAATAATGTCAAAATGAAAAACAACGATATCTTCATATTTCACGAAGGTGGCCCTTTTCCTTTAACTAGATGTTCGATCGTAACCTTTTCCTTTACATTGATTGTTCAATGAATTGATTATATGCAAACCCAAAAAACCTTGTCACCACGAATAATTATCAAAAAAAATGTCTGAGGGACCGTTCAAGAAACTTACGCTGATTGCAGAACAGGCCTGTCCAGCCCTCGTTGCAGTGACACTCGAAGCTCTTCTTGCAATGCCCGTTCATACATCCGGGCAGCTTGACGCAGTCGTTACACAGCTCCCCGCCGTAGCCTGAAATGGACGGGTGTGTTTATACACCGCACTGGGACAGATCGCTGGGGCAGGTAAGACCACGTCACCACACCCTTGGATGTCACTGCAGAGGACATCTGCGAGGAGAGCAGAATTAGGAAGCTACACCATGGGAGATATAGCATTGCAGCTAGGCATTAGCCGTTTTTACGACGGGCTAGTTATCCGGCGAGTGCACCTAACTTGACCAAATCTGCACCTAATCTCTTTTACATTAAATATCTTTATTTCATGAATTTATTTCAGTGTTTTAATCGATGATACTCTCTGATGATATGACAAAGCAGGCATATAAGCAATAAAGCAGTACATGAAACCCCCTAGCTGATAGCTACTAAGAGACACACTGAACCTAATTTGACCAGATCTGCAACTAATCTGCACCAAATGTGCACCAAATGTGTACCAGATGGCCGTCGTGAAAACGGTTATTACCGTCGTATGAAACGATTTATAGCGAGCAATCCATAGACAAAATTGTTATTAGCGTAACAACAAGTACATGCTACTAGAAAATTAACGTATTTAATCATACATTTACACCGTTGTATGGCAGATCCTCTATGCCGGCACGGCGGTCAGCTACATAGGTGTGCACAGTCGTGCCAGTGTCGCTTTCTCACCGATTTTGCAGATGCACTCGTTGGGCTGTTTGCAGTAGCCGAGCAGCGGGTCACAGCCGGCCTTGCAGATGGGCACGTCACACACATCACCCGTCCAGCCGGGCAGACACTGGATGAGCCCGTCCGGCTGGCACTTGTAGTGACCCTTGGTCTTGGCGGCCGCCTCGCATGTCTGAGGAAAGATCAGGGAGCAGTTTATCATTATTATTACCATTATTACTTCGCTTATTTCCACTAACCACTTATCACTCCATGTTACAGTCAGTCACATAGAAACAGTACCCAGAGGTGAGTGATATATCAGCTTAGTTTCAGTATAGGTATATTCGTGTTTTCTTTTTCGACGATTTCGCTGGGTCACGTGTAGTGAGCCGTGAGGTGATGTTGAGCGAGTTAGCCGGCACCGCACTTATATGCTGTTTGATGAATTTTGTGCGTGTAAAAATACATGATTTGGAAAAAAGCTTCAGTAGGTGTGTTTTTGCCTCAAGTTCGTCCCGTAGCTCAGCTGGTAGAGTGTTTGGCTCCGTAGTGAGAGCCTAGAATCGAGTCGCACCGCGGCGCTCGATTTATAGGACTCCTGTTAAGGGGGTGGTTTGCACGATAGGAGGGAGCAGCTCCAGTTGAATTGGACAAGCCGTGTCCTGCCCGAAAGGACACGCTAAGTTTGACACCTTAATCCTGCTGTTAACCGGCATTGTATGGGTAGGTATGGGACCTTTAATTAGTTTTAACCCTTTCGCAGCTTGGTTCATTGACCCTTCGAGCCGGGAAAACTCGCGAGTGATTTTCTTTATCGAAGGTCAAAGCAGCACAACTCGTGAGCGCACACGCACACCTCAACTCCAGTTACTACGCATGTACCGAAACAAAATTTCCCCTTTCTCCAGCCTCCGTTGCACACAACTCCAATCATATGACGTCACCCAGACCAGTGTGACGTCACGCCCGGCGGTGAGATGACGTCACCACCAACTGGGTCAGCGACTGTGGCTTACGTCACCTGCAGCAGCGGTGGTGGGAGAAATCGGCCCAGAGACCGACAGACAGACAGACGAACGGCGCCACTGATCAGGAGAAGGCACCGGGCTTACGAGCACAAAGAACGCTACGTCGCGCCGGCGGGACAGAGAGCGATGGGACGGGACAGGGAGGAGTGGGACAGGATTAAAAGGGACATGTGTCAGTGGGACAGGTGCCTGATTGGGAATGTGTGAGTGGAAGAGGGGGACAGCGAGGGGGAGGAGTGGGGCAGGGTTAAAAGGGACATATGTCAGTGGGACAGAGGTAAGTGGGACAGGGAGGAGTGGGACAGGGGTGGGTATGATCGGGTATGAGTCGTTTAGTGGGACAGATGATAGTGTAATCGTAGTAAATGGGGGAGGGACTACAGTAACAGGGACAGGGATTACCGGGACAGGGACTACAGGGACAGGGATTACCGGGACAGGGATTACCGGGACAGGGATTACCGACAGGGACAGGAATTACAGGAACAGGGATTATTGAAACATACCGGGGGAGGGATTACTGGTAAAGACAGGGCAGACATCGCCAGGACGTGAAACCAGTGATACGAAGACTACAGCGCACAGAGGCCAGCAAGGACTACAAAAGGTTTAGTCTCGAGTCGTCAACGTAACGGAAGCCTTGGCCACGGCACGAGTCATGACCAGCAGTGCATAAACATCAACATTGGCTTCAGATCAGGGACACGAGGCCAGTATTTCCAAGCGGAACGACCTGGTCAGCGACCGGCCCAGTTCTGAACTGACTATAGCTGATTCTCGCCAGCCACTTGTGAAGACGACATCGGCGCGGCGATGCCTTTACGGGCTGCACAGTGCTCACGATCAGGTTGTCACCAGCTGCAGACTGTCATATAGAGTCTAACTCAGACCGAGTAGCTCCGATCGGGGACGCCAGTCGCCGGGTCTGCCCGAGGTCCACCGATGGAGGCCAGCCAACCCTTGAGGCAGGCACACCGGAGAGGAATCGGGGTCAGCGGTCGCTCCGGCGGACGGCCGAGCCGACACGATGCCTATGTTCGCTTCCTGTAATCAATGGACGCCGTAGTGCCCCGGAGAAGGAGCCAATTGCGCACGGTCTATTTAGCCCTGAGAATGGGCGGAGCGGGAGCGGAGCGACTCCAGTGATAGACAAAGGGAATGTGGTAAACAGGATGGGGCTGGAATTAACAGGAATGCTTCAGTAGCGGTGACGCACCGGCGCACGGTCGGTCCGTGACGAGCGCGTACACGGTGGAATGTGATATCTGACCTCCCAGGGCAGCTCGGGGCGACTGGGCAAGGCCGTATGGCGGTGGGAAGGACGATATCGCCGCTCCTTGCAACGTCAAGCGCGAAACAGAGAATAGAAGTTAGGACAATAGAAGAACACATCCACCTCACCTCATTGTGTACTGCGTAGTTCCTAATTATTTAGCGTAAAATCATCTCGTGAATCGATCATATCAATTCGTCGTGAACCGTCACATACCTTCGTCGGTGAGAGATAGGTCAGGTTACCCAGTTACAGCCACGACTTCTTGGTCAGCAGCCAACGACAAGCCGGTCACGGTGAAAGCCATCGAATTGACCCACCGCAAAGGTGACACTGGTCGCCGAAGACCACAGCTGAAGACGTCTCAGTTTGCATGGGGAGGGGGAGGGTACAACTGCAGTACCCGGTGCCGCTGAAGCCTATGCTCAGCCCAGTGCGCGCGCGCGCGCGCGCGCGCGCGAGAGAGAGAGAGAGAGAGAGAGAGAGAGAGAGAGAGAGAGAGAGAGAGAGAGAGAGAGAGAGAGAGAGAGAGAGAGAGAGAGAGAGAGAGAGAGTCAATGCAAATATCTCCACCAAACTATCTCGCCCACGAACCCGGCACAGCCAGCGAGCTCCCGGCACCACGCGATGACGGGTGAACTTCCGCATGGTCCCCGCCCCGCCGCGCCGCCGCGCTCACCGCCGTCCGCCTCCGGTGGTGATGGTACTACCGCCGCTGTGAGAGGAGGCGGGCGACGACCGCACGCGGTGAGACAGCGCGGAAGTCGACCCGTCCCGTGCCGGGAGAAACTGGTGTTGAACGAGCGGGAGCAGCGGCCGGCGAGCAGCACTGCCGGTGTTGCTCAATTCCCCTCCGGCGGTTACATTCTCCTTTCCGGCCAAGGCGAGAGAGGAAGAGAAAAACGGGTCTGTTGATACCCAGCTGCTGTTTTGAGATGTTTTTTCAGCTCACATCAAGTACAAGAAACGATTATGTCTATTCTTGTGCTTCGATCGGCTTGCAGATCATGGCAGCGACCTTGCAAAGGTCGAGCATTCTTGCTTGAAGCCATTTAGCACAGGGATCCTGTAGCTGGTCGAAGCGGACCATCTCAGGAGACAGAGACACATATCTGAGAATCTGACGGACGCTTCCGGAACTGCCGCCGGAACTGGACCACTTCCGGTGGTTCCCAGCGATGCGGCGCAGCGCGCGGATTTCCTCCCACACCGCACAGACCAGCGGCGGCTCGAGGCGGAAGCCGCCGGCGCTGTGCGGTCGGAACTGAGCTTCCGGTGACGGGAGCCTTCCGATCATCCCTCAAACGGGTTAGGTGTTGCACTTGACTGGTTTATCATTTCAGCTACAGTTAAAACAGGATGAAAGTGAACTGGACAGATTATAATGTAGGCGGAACTATGTGAAACAGGTTGCTAACAGGTTGTTAAACAATGAACCAATTATTACACTGGTGATGATTAACCTTATTCCATAAGGGCTACAATCTATCGAAGGATGAGCGTTTCAATGATGTATAGCCAAGTCACGAATATGTATGATATCGCCTACTTGTCTTTTTCTTCTAGATATTAAAACGGCAACACACAGTGCGGCAAAAGTTAGGTAGTCAAAGCAGACTTGTGCCAAGATTCCAAAAAGATCCGAGATCCAGGATCTGCAAGATCCAAGATCCGGGATCTTGAGGGATCTTGGATCCAGCACTTCAGGTTTTGCCGAGGGATCTTGGGGATCCAGGACTCTGGTCATCATTTTGTGGAGGGATCCTGGGGATCTCGGATCCTGGCTTTTGATTTTGCCGAGGGATCTTGGGGATCTTGGATCCTGGTTTTGGATTTGTCGAGGGATCCTGGGGATCTTGGATCCTGTTATTTTAGCAGGAATATTTTACACACGAGTCTACCATGATTAGATGCCTACAAAACCTATCTATTGCTAGCACATTCAAATCTCCTGAGGATGAATATCTAGCCCGGAAAACCAATTTGTGCAAAACATTAGCATGTACAACTGTTAAACTCACTTCATACTGGAAGGAGGGCATACTCTAATAACTAAGGTGTTCAAGGCTTCAAAGTATATATCAGCATAAACACTACTTAGACTTTGTGAAACGTACTAACTATTAACTGGATTATTTGCCAGCTGACGTCGTATGGTGGCGCTAGCAGAGCTTGTTATATATCAATGATAGATATAAAGTTTGGTCGGTATCAGTTTGGCATTGGTCTCGAAAATTTCTTAAATTTACATCACAAACATGTAGGTACATAAAACATTTCTGAGATTTACATCACTAGCATTACATGTCCATTTAGTGCTTCTCCAGGGCTAGAGCTGAGTAAGTTGCAGTCTGCTGTTGCAAATCACAGATGAATCATCCTAAAATCATGGTTGCGCGTTGGATCTTGGGGATCTTGGATCCTGGAAGTCTGATCTTGCGCGGGATCTTGTGGATCTTGGACACTGAAATTTTGATTTTGCGTGGGATCCTGGGGATCTTGGATCTTGCAATCTGATTTTGTGTGGGATCTTGGAGATATTGGATCCTGAAATTTTGAAATTGTGTGGGATCTTGCGGATCTTGGATCTTGATTTTTGGTCGAGGCACAAGTCTGAGTCAAAGTAACCTGAACAATCATTGCGCACATGCCCGGAAATTGTGCTGGCATAAAACAAATACCGGGTCAGTTACGTTAAGTAAAGTAGACCTGAAACTAAAAGTTCAGAGGTCACGGCAAATCTCGCACGGTACGGGTTCGGTTGTTGGTGAATACATTAACGCCAAAAATAATCACAAAGTCGTGGTTTTGCACCACAGTTTTTGTCATGCTCAGGTGAGTCGAATTATATAATTTTGTTCGGAAGAGGTCAACTTTAAGTGATACACTGACTTCAAGGTCAAGTCAAAGTCACTCAGGTCAGGGACTTCGTGGTAGTAGGTCATGCTGCACGTCATTAAATCGGCAGATTGTTTTGAGTCCATTGGTAACCTTCCCGACTCAGTAGGCCCGGGCAGCGCTTGTCGAACAGCACTGCGGATCTGAAGGTTGGGACTTGAATTGTGAAAAACCGCCCGCCCGCCGCAAAATGCAAACACCGCAAAACGCACAAAACGCACGCACAAAACGCCAACGCAAACTTTACAAAAATAAACAATCGCCCGCCCGCCGAAAACCGCAGAAGAAAACGCAAAAAAAACGCCGCAACAATCAAAACCACGCGCATCGCACGCACGCCAACCGCCAAAAAACGCCCGTCCGCCGCAAAACGCAAACACCGAAAAAACAAACACCGACGCCGCAAAAAAACACCCGCATCGCCCGCCGCCAACCGCAAAACGCAGCAAAAAAGCGGTCGCCCGCCGCCAAATGTAAACACCGCAAATATACGTCCGCATCAACCGTTTGCCCGCCGCCAAACATAAACACCGCCGAAAAAAACGCCGGCATCGCACGCCCGCCCGCCGCCAACCGCAAAAAACGGCCGCCCGCCGCGCCGCCAACGCAAACACCGCAAAAAAAACGTTCACATCGCTCGCCCACCCGCCGCCGAGCACAAACACCGGAAAAACGCAAACACTGCCGCAACCGCCTCTGACAGCTTCGTAACATGTTACGAAGGCACCAAAACTACTTCGTAAATGTTCAAATGGTTGCTAAATTCGAAATCAGCTTCAAAAACTATCCTAGAAACATGTAAAACTCGAAAAAGTGAACCGAGGTCACCAAAGGTCAATGACCTGACCTGACCTTCAGTCCTTCAGGTGACCTTGACATCCACCCAAATGCATGGGAGCAACATCAAATCACATGTTTGAACTTTAGAAACCACGAAAAGCTTGCAAACGCGCGGCTAATGCGAGCCGACATACGCCGAATCGCGATTCAAGCCAAACATGGTCTCGGAAAAGAGGTCACAGGTCAAAGGTCATTTGGGTCAGGGTCATGAAATTTTCAGGGTAGGTGTAAAATGGATCAATGCGAGGGTACTGAAAGTTTCGTCGCGATCGGTCGCTTTTTACGCGAGTTATTCGCGAAAAACCATAGGGGGTGCATCAACTGTGCCGGCGAGGGTTAACGGTGCATTAATTCATAGGCGGCGGAGCGGGGAGGGCACTGAGGCACCGTGCCCCCTTTGATTTGGGAATTTTAACATTAGCCCTATGGGCGTTGCATGGAAAGAATGGGACCAAAAGTCGGCAGTGCCCCCCCCCCCCCCTGCTTAATTGAAGGTGTTCCGCCGCTACTGCATTGGGAAGCTATACCTAGAAACATTTTATCAGCGCTTGGTACAAAGCCATTTAGCTTGTGAATTTAGTTTTTTAAGGGAAATGCTGCTCCAAATATGTGAACAAAAATATTTTAATCGAGATCGATCAAGACTTTACTATCGATTTTCTGTCACACTAGTGGACACTGGACAGTGATCCAGATCGGATGTTACAGCATCAATGGACAATCACTGATCTAACTGATGCGTGGCATGATGGTTGCGCCTGTATTTCAGCTTATCTATTTCAAGTAAAAAAATTTCCAATGAATCTTATATCATATATGATATTACTTAGCCCAAAACATTTCGCATCGTGAGCTCTTGTCATGAATGAATAATGCTAAACAATGGATTAAATGAAAACAGAAAGTGTGCATGAGGGCGGTATCATAAATTTCACCCGCAGTGATAATCCCTTGACCACGAACTTCCCACGCCTGATAATTATGTAGCGTAACATTAAATCTTCTGTTTGAATGCATAGTATGTGGAATCTTAACTTCATCGCGTTCCAGCTCGTTGAAATATTTGGAGACCGCCAACCTCACACGAACGCATATCACTATCAGTCATACCGGGCGAGAATTACGAGCAATACGCATGCTTTTGTTTTTCCATCTCAGTTTCCACTCCAGAACAGCCGGGGGAGTATTTATCTACCCCAGCCGTACCCTAGCCTCTGTCTGCCCCGCCCTACCGCAGCCTGTATCTAACCCGCCGTGTTCCAGCCATGGTCTACGCCTACCATAGCCCGGCCTCTGTCTACCTGTAGCCATACCCCAGCCTTTGTCTATTCCAGCCGTATATACCCTAGTTTATGTCTACCTCCGCCGTATGCTTCGATCTCTGCCCACCGCAACCGTACGTCAGTCTATATATTTCTACTCCGCCGTACCTTAGCCCGTATCCTCCATCTACCCCTTCGTTCCCAGCTTCTCCGGCGGCCAGCAGGTGCGTGTGTCAGTCTGCAGCTGCGGACAGCGCGCTGTATGACTTCAAATTGACCCACTATCACCCGGATACCCTGTCCAACTCTGCAGCACCCAGCCCTGCACCCCCGGCCGAGTATGGCCCGCTAGACAGAGCCCTCGCAGCTGATCCCCGGTCCGACCGGCGCGCGACTCAGAGCCGGAGGAAAGTGAAACCCCGGATATATGCGCCGGGGTGTCACGCGTGGGGCGCCCGTATTGGGGGAGACTTGCGGTACTTACCAATCGAAATTCGGCGGAGGCAGCTCCAACGAGCAGGGAGAGGACTGCTACAGTCCACATTTTACACAGTTGATGTCCCTCTAGCGATTTGAGAGACCACCGAGGTTCTGGCTCTTCTTCAAGCCAAACCGCACTTCAGACACAAGTCTGCATGTTGGCAGTACCGGACTCTCACAACGTTCCAATCACAGCACTTCGATCACACTGCAGGCTCACACAGACACAGCCGGGCTCCACCTTCTCCCTGTTCAGCTCTCCGGCACCGACTCACAGCTGTCCGTCGTCGCCACCTCCAGCACTGTCGTCGCGCGCATGCGCCCGCCGGAGAAAGTGCCTGCCCCTGGCGACCTGGATCGGCCCGCGACGGTGCCGGCCGCCGGGCAGCGCCGCGCCAGTGGGGGCGGTCGCCGGCACCGATTCGCCGTCTATAGATGAACGGAGAGCGACCCGGCACGGCGGGCCGTGACCCAGCGACCTGCTCGGAGCGCTGCCCGGACACCAGCTGCCTCGGACGGCCTTAGAGGGTCGACGAGCCCAGGTGGTTGATTTGTAGCGCGAGTGTGGTAGGGAGGGGTGGCGATGCTGCACCAGCTGGCGAAACCCGCCACCTGGCCTTTGTTTCAGCGGGATGCTCTGTACCGCTACCACGAGTGTGTTATACACTTACTTAAGCAGAGTGTGCTAATTATTAACATTTGCCATGGATAAGTATTACATCCGTCAATTTATTGTCATGCTAATCAGCTGCGATCAGCACAAAAATTAAAAAAAATTGCCTGCGTCATGCGTGATGCTGCGTGATTTAAAACACAAACACACAAACTACCCATCCCTGTCGGCACTCGGTCACGGGTCATACCTGGAGCAGAATATCAGCGCAGAATATCTAGTCACGGCTTGTCGGGGGACTCTCTATAGGTGTGTCTGCCGGTCCGTCCATCTCGATATCATCCGAGCACGGTCAGCGGCCGCCCACCTTCGCCGCTCGCCGGGACTTTCCGAGGAGTCGGGTCATCCGCACTGGAGGGGAGTGACCAGAGACTGTCCGTGACCAGCCGCTCTCTCGGCGGCAGATTTAGATGAATCATGATGAGGATGCATTTAGGTTTGGACGCCAGCAGGGGCGTATTATTTGTGGTTGCTAAAAATTCCCACATGAATAATGCGTTTGAATAGAGAGTGATTAAACGAAGATACTTTTATTTTAAAAAAGTGCCTATTTGCGTGACTTTCGATGACAATGTTCAGGCTAATTCTAAATTAATCCTTATTTATTTTCAATAATTTTAATGTGTTTTTGTGTCGTTCCTGCGCACCGTCCATATCATAACCATTATCCGTGCATAACAGTGGTCATCCAATCGTGAGTGCGTTTGTTGTACACACTCCCATTGCAAAGTCGGCCCCCGCTCCCAATTAGCACTCATCGTCCCCTCGGTCATACAGCCGACTCCCCCCGTTTTACTCATCGTTCCCTCGGTCATACAGTCGGCTCCCCCCGTTTCACTCACCGTTCCCTCGGTCATACAGTCGGCTCCCCGTGATGCCGGGTCCGGGTCACACACCAGTCTGACGTCGTACTCGAGCTGCACGTGGCCCTGCCGTACCCTGTCACGGGACCAGCCGGGAGCCGGGGCCAGCGGGCGGCGCACCACCGTCCGACTGATGATCCGAGGCCGCGCCACTGACGACAGGGCAGGGTGGAGAGGTCAGCTCAGCGGTCATTGCAACGGGGCAGCCTGGGCAGGTCACGAGTCACATCAGTGAGTCAGATCGGGTGTTAGGCCACAGGAGAGGAGGTGGGATGCGAAAATAATTCAGATTAGCCGACGAAATATCACGTGTCAGGAGAAAGATCAGTCATGGGTTAGGTCAGCGGTCAGGTCAGTAGTGAGTTCATGGTGAGATCAAGGGTTAATTCAAGAGTGAGATCAAAGTTTAGGTCAAGGAGCGGGTATGTGGTCTTTAGGTTTAAACCCGAAGACAGCATTGCATGCCTATTATGATTCTGTTTTGCATGTTAGGGTGGTCAGAGTACCTAACTTGGAAAACGGCCTCGCCAGCTAAAAATAATGGCATATCTAATCAAGAATGTCACTGTCTGGCTCACCTGGTTTGTCGGTCGCTGTCGGCCGTTCAGAGAATAGTTTTCCTGTGGTGTCGTGCCACGCCTCAATAGTGAGGTCGAGCTCACCCTGAAACGACAATTGAGCTCAGGTCACGGCTTGTTTGGCCCGAACAGTGTCTTCAAAATGAAACTGGAACGCACGGACGAGTAACGTTTAATTCAGTTGCTTCTGAGTACAGTGGCAAGTAACTGATGAAGTGAATAATCAAATCTAGCACAAATATTTTTAGCTGTGCATTACGTATGAACTGCGAGCTCACAGCAAAATCACAAACTGAGAAAATCTTAAGATGTAGGGTGTAGGGTGTGCAACACATACGTTCCACCATTGACGTGTGGACATAACATATGCGGCTCTCCCTTCCCGGAACGTAGTTACCTTCCTTTTCTCTTATTCCCTCTATCTCCCTTATAATTTCCCGCCTCAGCTCAGCCCTCTGCGCACACCCCCTCCCCTCCCCTCCCCGCCTCACTGACCGGCCAGGCGCCGTCGAAGGGGAACGTCATCTCCAGCACCCGGTTGTGCTGGTTGACCAGGCTGCTGTTGGCCACCACACCAGTCACCAGCAGGCCCAGTGAGCACGGCAGCTGGGGACGCCGCCAGCGCCGCTCCGGAGCGCCGCGCCGCGCCGGGCCCAACCGACTGCTGGGCGGGTCTCGACGAGCTGCTGGTCTCACAGGGGGCGCTGCTGGTGTGACGGGAGTCGCTGCTGGTCTGACGGGAGGTGCTGCTGGTCTGACCGGAGGTGCTGTCACCTCCAGTGGTCCTGGTTCAGTTGTATCGTCGGGAGATGATGGTAGGTCTGTGGAAGTTTCAGGTCCGATGAACTCCCAGGACGGAGAGCTCAGGGTCCACCCTGCTGTATCCTCGGAGTGTTTGTCGTCTGTATCGGGCTGGTCCCCGTGCTTCTTTGGCTGAGCTGTCTCACCGGATTGAGGCAGAACCTCAGCGTCTGCGTCAGCACTTACAGCATCATCTTCAGCATCGAGAGTCACATCATGGGTTTCTCGTTTCTGTCGCTCATTGCAGCATGTGCCTTCTCCACTCCCATGCTCTTTCTTCCCTGCCTCTCCACCACCTCCTACGCTATCAACATCGACACTAGCGCCAGTGCCGGTGCTGCTACCGCCACTACCGGCACCTGGTGGACTCGGGTGAAAACTAGCCTTGTCCGATCGCCGACCAGTAGCAAACTGTAGCTGGACCAAGTCCCCGTGCTCGAAGAAATGAAAGCCGATGTCCTGTGGATTGCTATCGTATTTTGACTCATGTGAGACGGTCATCCGAGAAGATAGCTGCGTCTCGTCAGCTAAAGCTTCGACGTCATCGGTAGAACCAGGATTATCGAGGATGATTATGGGTCGGTGTGGTGAAATGAACCCATTCTCCTGCTCGGACAGCTCAGAGGCCGGGGACAAGGAGACGTCTTCTGTGGGAGTCAGCTCTCCCTGTCGGTTCTGAATAGCATCTCGAGCTGGAGGGCTGACGACAGAGAATGGGGTGGCCTGTTGGACGATTTGTAGGCTGGCGCTTTTAACAGTCACCTCTCCGTTAGACGAGGTGCCTGCAGAGTGCTCGGACTTCGCTGCAGCTGGCGGAGCAGAGGGAAGCTCACGCTCCAACGTAGGTGAATCAGTCGTGACATAACTGCGGTCTTCAACAGGCACTGCAGCGTCAGGTGGTGCCTTATCTGTCCGTTCTTCCTTTTCTTCGTTGTCCTCCTGAGTTCCCATTCTCTCTTCTATCTCCTCTTGGTCGTCTTCCTCCTCTCTCACATTCTGTTCCTCTGGTTCCTGCTCTCTATCTGGAAGATCCTCATCCAGTTTGCTAGTGGAGGAACTCTCAACATGTTCTTCCAGCCAATGAGACAACACTTCTGGCGGTGGCACGATGGGATGAAGTCTGGTCCTGTTGAACCGTCGGGAGGGCAGTCGAGTGAGCTTAATTCCAGGTGATCGCACCCTCCTGCCATTCACTTCAAACCCACCGCTGTCGCCGCCACCGCTGCCGGTCGACGCACAGACTCTGAAGAAGGTGCTGCACTCGCCACTGCAGGAGGACTGCTCTGCACGCGCCGTGGGCTGGCAGCAGGCGCCGCCCAGCGCGCGCGACTCGGGGTTACTGAAGCTGACCAGACGCACCTGAAGCTTACCGGCTGCCTCCACCTGAGGAAGAGACGGGGGAGTCTCACACGTGGGACGGGAGAGGAATATCTCACACATGGGAAAGGAGAGAGGGATTTATCTCACACATGGGATAAGGAGGTGGAATAATTTCGGTTCAGTCGGGCTGCTGCAAGTTTCCAGGGATTGAATCTAAACGTGCTGTGAGAAATATGTGTGTTTAAACGTTTTCCAGGAACATATATTCACGGTCTAATTTAGTTTGTTTCAGATGTAAGAATTGCTGGCTATCGGTTGCTTATCCTTAACTTTTACACATACGAGTGCATTGATTGAACGCAAGAATATGAAACCCCACTTGCCCAATTAATAGCATATGTAGTTTCGGTAAACTCACCACTGGGAAGCTGCTGCAAAGAAGAACAATCACTCCGATCCCGATGATATGCATGTTGAAGAAATGCGTGTATAAGAGGCACCGCAGTTTTCCCTGTCCGCTCTTACACCAGTGCCTATGGTACCCAAGTTCACAGTCTGCTCTCAACACTGTCACACTCACATATAGGCTGTCACATCAGCAATCTGATCACTGTCTCCTGTCACTCTTTCCTGTCACTGTGAACCTCAAACACCCACAGTCATTTCGGTAGTGGTCACTCCCCTGGCCACAACTAGCCACCGATTGCACCACACATCACAACTCTGTCGCCATTATATAGATATCGTCACTGCCTATCTGCTAGTCCCGCAGTCCCGCGTCACAGTCCCTACCGCCACAGTCCAGAGTGTCACTCTGTCGCCAATAATCGCCGAGCCCTTTACGACCACATTCGGGTGCTGAGTACTGTTCTGCAAGTAATAAGCATAGCTCTTTGAGTTTTTCACATTTTCTGAAAATGTCGAGGCCTTGCGGCTGCTAGAGTTCACGATGAGTGGACTCGAGGCCGTCCGTTTCGCCCGCTTCCGATAAAACTTCCACAACAGTGTACGTGGCTGACGTCTCACAAATTGTTCGACTGAAGACACTACAATAGCTGTGGACTATCCGCAGATTAGCGCAACGATGCACTGACGCACTGACACACTGATGCACTGACGCACGATGAGCTCGCTGACTGACGGCAGACAGACTGACGGAGGTGTAGCCGGCAGAGTGGGCGTCGTGTACCGCGTCGAGTACCGTGTCTAGTGCACCACTGAGCCCACCATCCAGCCCGGCTCGGCTCCCTCCGCCGTGACTGGTGCTCGGCCGCACACCGTTGTCCGGTTCCGCACTGCTGAAGGGCGACTGACCTGGCCGGCCAGCAGCGGCCGAGGACGGCACGGAGACCTCATCGCGCGCACAGCACACTAACACCGCCCGCTACATTCATACGCCGGGGATTGGTGGCGGACCACCGCCCGCCGGCGCGGTAGTGGGCGGTGGACGGTGTGAGGGGCGGCACAGTGGGCCAGTAGTATTGGCATTCTTGAAGAGCTTCAGAGCGTGAAATTAACGGTCTGTTTTGTGTGAGTCGCATTTGGATTATGTTTGTTGTGCGGAACATGTTTTGTAGTTTACGGATGGGTGTTTTGAGGGTTCACGTCAGTTCGTGAATCAATATTCTGTCGAGCTTTCAGAATCTCTAAAATAATATGCAGTTTTTGACAGCTTTATCTTGCGTTGGTATTTACTATTTAGAAGGTAACATTGTTTGGACACTCAAGTGTTTAGTTACTGATGCTTGATGCTATGCAGAGCTGTGCTTCAGCCTTCATGGCGTAATTCATTGCCCTATAACGGCTCATGTCCCGTTTTATCGTTACACCTTCCTCTGAACGTCCCCAGTCGCTTCGTGAGTCCCTAAAAAGTCGCTTCACTGCCTGAGATATCGTCATCGTTCGTCGTTGGACCTTGATTAACCCGCGCCCAAGTGTGGGGGTGTTTGAACACCCCCCCCCCCCTGCGGTTTTTCGCAGATATCTCAAAAACGGCGGCGTGGAGCGCCGCCGTTATTGGTACACCTTATCACACATCAATTCTACACATGTTGTGAAAATTTCAGACCAAGGTCATTCAAGGTCAGGTCACCAGGTCACTTGAAGTGACCTCACCTCATGAAAAGCTTCAATGTCTGCCATAGCTACACCGAGTGACCGATCACTTTGAAACTTTCAGCGATTGATGAGGGTAACAGCATCTATAAAATGTATATCTCGGAATTTTGATATCGGTGACCTAAGGTCAGGTCAATTTTGCGGCCTCTCCATTTTAAGTCAATGGGAGAAAATTGAAAACCGTCTGTTTTGCACGAACGCTATTCTAGACACTCTCAAACATCGAGATGTAGGTAAAATTGACACACTGAACCGGAAAATGGCAACTGTGACCCCTCGTTATGTCCCCGAGGTCATCTCAGGTCACGAACAGAATCGCTAACAGTTTTTCGCTAATAACTTTTGATAGAGGCGTGCTAGAGCGTAGAGCGCTGAAAACGCCTTAGATGTGTTCGGCTCGACGTTGCGGATCGACTGATTTGCAACATGACCTTTTCCGGTCAGGTCATGACCTTGACCTGAGGTCAAATTTTCAAGTTAACCGTTCAAGGTCAACTTATAGTTCATTCGACGCGTCTCGACGAGAGGAACACGATGTGGCAAAAGTAATGTCATGGCTCTTTTGAGTCAAAAGTTATCGCCGAAAAACCGATTTTCGTAAAAACGGCTATTTTTGGAGTTTTTGCCCTCTGAAGGCTAAACCGTTGACCTGAGGTCAAATCTGAGAGCATTATTCAGAAAGGTCTGTAAAAGGGCTATCGAATGCGCTTTTCCGCGGCGCTGTAGCTCTATCGGTTCCCGAGATAGCCGTTGGCAGTTTCCAAAATGTTGAAATAGTCAACATTTTACCTTTGGTGACCTCTGGTGACCTGACCTTTGACCTGACCCAAAAAATGACTGAAGTGTTTTCGTCCTTATTTTGGACGTTCTTTCGATTGCCGCTTACCGCGTGTCGCTACGTAGTCCAGGAGCCGAGTTAGAAGGGGGGGTGTTCAAACACCCCCACACCAGGTCGTGGAAAATCCAGACTGACACTGGGGCGCGGGTTAAGAAAGTATCGCTACCGCAGTAATCTCCACAATCATCTGTGACGACATTCGGTCGCCATATTTACGTCACAACAGACCATTACCCAAAATAACGACCCATTCGATAACGGAGTCCACGCACTTTGAGCGCCTTCTTTAACCCAGAACCGGCAATATTGGTCGTCAAGCAACAACATGGAGCGATTCGAGGCAATAGCCGCCGAGGCAGGCGTCAATTAGACGGCGCGTGACGGTAAACAGGCAGTGGAGGATGCTCTACGCCGGGCGCAGCCGACGGTCAAGGACCACCATTTCGACACAGCTGCGGGCTGCGGGTGGGGAAGTGGCTCCTCACGGGTGGTGCTGTGTCATCTTCGTGAGAAACTCAGCGGCGGTGATGGGTGGGAGGTTTGGGGGAGGGGGCTGAACACGGCAGGTGCCGCAGGTGCAGCTGGGCTAAATTATTATACTCTGTTTGATGTATTTTGCTTTCTGTGGTGTAATTACTTTCAGTTCTGTGGCAAATCTGGAGAGAAAGTGATTTGGGCTTAGAGATCACCTAAGAATAGAAGGTGTTCGATTGCTCTTATGCGTTGGAATCAAAAAGTAAAAGTAAAATAATGACATGATTGACTGAACACTATTCTGCATTTTGACTCGTGTTTACCACTGCACCCAACCCTTGCCAGTGAATGCTCGAGCCTCGAATTTAAAGCGGCATATTATCTTTTCTAATAACGGGATGGCGATACAAATATTCACTCACTTTATTTCATATGTACCTATCTATCATTTATACACTGTCATGAATAAAAGAGAAAATCAAAACAGCATTTTACAATGCAACTACGATACGGCACACCCATATTCAGTCAACAAATCGCTACTAAATATAACAAGGTGCTCGCATGTCCTCTAACCTATGCTTAACTATATGTTTTCAGCTACTCAACATAAATATAATGCTCTACCACCTAATTATCTCTACAAATACAACACGCAAGGATGTTCGAAATATCGGCGAGACTCATAACAACAAATTGCTTTAACAACAAATTCAACCACGACTTCTAAACGCTTTGGCATGATCAATTGAGCTAGAACGCTGTTTCGCGAACATTGCGATCCTCCGTTCTTGCGAATGTGCGTGGCTCGTGCAGGAAGCTCGCTCTGCTTCCTGGTGACTAGAACTTTGGAGAACCTGACGAACAAAAGTGCAGGTAATCAATGACTATCGCTCGTATTGGTTTTGTTCATTACTCATACATCTTTAAACCTATCAAAACCAATCCGTGCTGCATGCATCTTTTTTATTCCTCATTTGATTGCTTAATGCTCAATGCTAATGATCGAAAAAAAATAGCATTAGCGAATGAACGTGAAACCTTGGCAGTTCTTAGTCAATATTTTACTCAACTGATCCCCCTTAGAAAAAAAGCTAAAACCGTCATCTCCAGCAAATATTATTACCAAAATAAGCCAAGATGCCACACAAGTGGTTACTTACTAGCGCGGAAGTAGAGATCGGCATACTCCTGCGATTTCGGCACAGGTCAGCTGGAGTCGTCCTCAGCACCCTGCCAGTCAGAGTCCAGTCTGCGGAGGACATTCTCCTGGGTCAGCGGCGCCGCGCCCCCCTCAGCCGAACTCGAGGACGTCGGGTCACTCCTGCCTGTAGCGACGTCGCTAAAGATGGCCGAAATGTCGGGGAACGGCGGCAGCGATCCACCGAACGGACCCGACTCGTCAAAAAAGTCCTCGTCGAAGTTGTCGAAGGCAGCGGGGGCGGCCGGCCGCGGCAGGGCCGGCTCGGTGGGGGCCGTGCTGGTCACCTCAGAGGGGCTGGGCTGCGGCGGCTGGGGGTGGGCCGGTGACAGGGACAGTGGCGCCGGCGACTGGGGCTCCGTGACGGCCACAGCTGCCTCCGTCGGCTGGACCTGAGGCTGACCTCCCAGCGGGAACACGGGAACCGCCTGTCCGCCGGGCACCGCCAGGAACACGGGAACCGGTCGACGGGGACGGCCTGTCAAAGGGGCGTGCCGTCAGACGTCGGGGCAAATCAGAATCGAGAGAACGGCTTGAGAGGGGTCTGAACCGAGAACGGTTGTCAGAGGGTGGAGCAAGACTGTAATGCGAGGAAGCGGCAAGTATATGTGGCAAGGCGAATCCAATATTACTTTACTGTGTAAAGGGGTGAGCCTGCTTAATTGAACGATCCGTCAAATAAGGCCTGCTGTACCACAGAGAACAATACTTACCTACATTGGACAAAGATCTAATCTGGCATCCGATACACTTTTTAGGCCCCAGAGCTTGACGCCTGCACCTATCTTTGTCTTCTTCATACCACGTGGTGGATCTCAGTTTACCATATAGCGCCTAGCGGTCTGAGTTTTATGCGTTTGGTAATTGCGTCACTACATACTCCAGCACGAGCTTTACCGTTATGATGGTGGCCCGGAGCAGCTACGGTGAACAATTAAGCGATTATTTCGAGTAGCTCTGTACGCGATACACGGAACAATTATCAGTCGAACAATTTGAAACCACACACGCCGGGCTACTGATGGGCTATTGCTTCCACGCAATGTGACGAGAATAGCCGTTTTTACGACGGCCATTTGGTACACATTTGGTGCACATCTGGTACAGATTAGGTGCAGATTTGGTCAAATCAGGTGCATTCGCCGGATAGCCCGTCGTGAAAACGGCTAATATATATTATAATGGTGGGCAGGGTGGCGTCTAAAACTATACTATTCCGGTTCGTTAGAGCAACTTCTTTATTCAAACAAAAACTTGGCGTTTCATTTAAAAATGTTATCTGATAATTTGCTTTATTCTTGCATGCTTACAATTTATGATAATGTATTGGCATTTGAAATTATTTATGGATAAATTGCGCACTGCTTCGGCTATCCGCTCTCCGCCTTGCATTTTCAGTTACTTACTTGAATAACTAAGTTTGGAGAGGACTAATTCAATCTCGTCCCTGTCTCACCGTGTCTGATGAAGGGCCGAGGTCGCCGTCCGCGGACTCGAACTCTCATTCCCTCGACAGCTGTCATCGCCAGGCACAGGGCCAACAGCTGACACATCTGAGAACAGCGCCGGGAAAGGTGAACTGACGCTCACGGCCCGCTCGGCTTATTAAATAAGCCAGCACATGACTATTATGTCTGTCAGAGCAGTGGAGCAGTTGGAGCACGAATCCGCATGATGGAAGGCAGCACATGTGACCTGCGTGGTAAGCTTCAAAAAGCTATCAATGGTAAACAGATTTTACATAGGAGGAGCTGGCAATTAAAAGCAGCCTACATAGGACGGTTAGTCGCTAGAGCACTAGCCAGTTGCTTGTGATTTGAATATGTTAACTATTTCACGGGATCGAGCTCGAACATTTCAGTCATCTGTCAAAAACTCACCTGAATGGAAATATTCATATCTGCAGTGCACCTCCTCTTGGTCCAAGCTAAACAAAATATGTTTCCGCCACAACACTTGTGATCCCACCACCTCTCACTGCCCGACTCCACTCACTTCTGTAAGTAATCCTCGCACCATGTCGCTTATAAGCCTACTTCTCCAATTGAGAGCGAAAGCGACGGTGTTGGCGGCGGCCGCGGTACAAATGAAGGCACACCGCTCGAGCAGATGGCTGGTGGTGGACTGCCCTGTACCGCTGAAACAATGAGCGGTGACCGCGCCCGGCCGCTGACCGGCGCGAGGCCCACCGCGGCGAGTTTCAACATCTCCCCTGGTCATGGACAGAGCTGTGTCGCTTCCAGCCTGCCAGGACATTGTAATCGAGATTGCCCTACCATTGTAACAGGAGTCTATGAGTAACCGTCGGAAAAGGAGCCATATGCCCGGCGGGTACGAGTGGACAGCGAGCGCCGGCCCGCGCGGTGGCGTTAGAGGGACGGTGGCGATACTTTTACTTTTACTCGGACGATTTACGTGTTTACGCGTACTGGAGCGCCGCGTAGTGCCATGGACAGAGTGTTACATGTGCGTGTGGTCACTGTGGGCTAGCTGGACAGGGTGCATTTGTAGTGAATAACAAAATTAAAAATATGCTAGTGAATCTCAAAATACGTGCATTTAAAGCAAGATGAATTTTAAGAAATGTTGCTGTATATTCCAGCTACATATTGCCCTTTGTCCGCTGGGTTGTTTATTTGTATTGAATTGTAGTGAGTATCTTTGATACTAGCCGATTTAATATTTATATTTATATTTATTTATACATATTTAATTTGATATGATACATATACTCCGCTAGGGTTGATTAATTGTATCAAACTGTAATAAATATCTTTGATATTAATACAATTTGATATTTATAGAACATTGCAAACCTATTCAATCATTTAGTTGCTTCTCACTTACCTATTTCAATATGTGTAGGTATGCGTCATAGACATCAAATTAGCGAAAAGCACAACAAAATTGAATTTTAGGTTTCACGAAAAATTGGTTTGTCGCGAACGAGTAAAATTATATTAGAAAATATGGTCTCTGGTGAACCTGTCTTTGGGCCTGTTTCACTAAAAACTTGCGATTACAAGTGTTTGAACTTTACAATTCATAAGTATTTTTGCAAACTATGTAAAATCGGAGCCCTGTTCGGGCAGCGCATCCTACTGCAAAATTTTGCACCACGCATGCGCAGTAGGGGTCTCTCGGGTGCCAGGCTCCGCCCTTCGGGGTATGACGTCACATGTGTGACGTCGGCACGCGCAAAATCTTTCAGTTTTGCGCAACAAGAAAATAGGAGCTGCAGGAGGCGAAAGTGGCGCGAATTAAAGTTTACCGTCCTATATTTCTTATTGTAAGCGGTTTGAATGCTGTTTTTGGGTATCATTATCACTTTTTTCAGTGGCACATTGCTATTAACCACATTTGAACGCATTTTATTCAGTTTTTGAACGAAAACCACCAGTACATCCGCGCCACGGTTCGTCACGCGTCGAATAATGGCTGCCGCGGCCGCCGCGGCCCTCGGCTCTGGCGGCCCGGCGGAGAGTGGGCGGAGCCAGTGGCTGACATCATCACATGTGTGACTTCACACTCAGCAAAATATTTTGCGCGGACCCGAACAGGGCTCCGATTTCACTAAACTTCATCACCAGCGGCACCTCCGATAAAAAGAGTTGGTAAATAAACTTGTAAACAGTAAAATTGTTTTTAATCAAGAACTTTAACATGTTACAGATATTGCTTCTTTTTATCCAACTATGTCTAGTTTTCATGTCAGAAATTGCAGGAATAAATTAAAAATAATGATGCCGTTTCTGAGTGGTATAAATGATAGTTCACAATATCTTATTATTGAAAGAAAATAACACGTAAAACATTTGACAGCAGAAGACTGTTGAATGCAATTATGGCGCGCGAATGACAAAACATGACGATATTTATTTATTGCTCGTAGCTGGTTCGTAGGGAATGTGCTAAGTGAAAAAGAGGATATAATGACTCAGCATATCATATTTGTTTTAAATAGTTGATTGCTTTGCATCATTGCACAAAAAGTAATAAAATTCCAAACGTAAGGGCCACTGGAATTTCGGGTTTGTAAGTACAACGTTTTCTTTCAAGTTTTTGGTCTTCGTGAAACAGAAAGTTTGCGATTTCGATGTTTCTTACAAACTTTTTTCTTGTAAAAAAGTTGGTAAATTTTAAACTCAAAATTCATTCCCGAAGGTTTCGTGAAATCCAAATTTCAAATGTTGGTAATTATTTCTTTTAAACTCAAGTTTTTTCTTTGTAATTACACACTTTATTTGTTAGTGAAACAGGCCTATATCAAATGGATATTCTTATAGCCACTTCCGAATCGAGCGTCCGAATCGTTACTTCTCTTCAAGAGGTTATGCACTCGATGTATGATGAGTCATAGATCTCTGTATACCGAGGTCCATGAGTTGGGCAGCTATTTGGCCATATGCCATCTATTCCGTGTTCCTCTCATTTTCATGTTGCCTCGGAGTCAGATAAGACACAGAACCACACGCTTTCTGAGCTTCTCTGACAAGTTATTCCCCATCCCATTTGCCAGTGTAACAGGTTTGTGAATCATTGGCTAAAATAGCCAGGAAGTTTGAGTCACTGCATTGTAGGGCATTTGCCCCAAAGTCCTGACAGAATATCAATATAGCAGCCGATGTGACTTGAACACAAAATGAGACCAATGACATACTACATACATACGTCGGGGAGCTTACTCGCTGCCGTGTTATGCATACCTATTCATTGTTCTGTAGCAATGGGATCGTACGTGTAAATCGTAATTAAATAGGGAAGGGTTTTCGAACCTTGCAATAGATGCACTAAAGCATGACAGAAGAATAAACGTCCAAGAACTTTAACACTTTACTTATGGTAAGTGTTTCACGTGTACAGTAACCTCAAACTTAAAAGTATTTTGCAATCAATGCTTTGTGTCAAAGTCAAGTTGCCCCTTTCACTGCACACCACTTTGATTAGCATGGCAATTCCTTGCTCGGGTACATTTAATGATGCATAAGGTATGCTTTTCGCATTTTTGATTTGCCTCGAAAAGCAAATCAGTCGCAATAAATTTTCTCGTCTTGTAAAAAAAAAGTAAAATTAGATGCGATTTACCCAGACAAGATTAATCGCAATAAAACTTCCATTGGGACAGGCTATGCAAAGTTTTATCGTGCATTCATAATCCAAGTGCTCCATTTCTTTTCATATCGACCCACATCACAGTTATAGCTTACAACAATGTATGTATTGGCACAGAACACAATATATAAATACCAACAGACAAATCACGATCGGTGGTAGTCAAAGGCGTGGCGGTTACATCGTAACCTTGCACTTTCACTTACAAGGAGATGCATGCAACTCTCTCCTCACTCACTCTCTTTCAATCTCCTTCGCATGCATCCAGGTACAAGCAAACACACAAACACATAAACATGTCAGCACCAAGGATAGGGAATCACGTAACTTGTAAGGGAACGAAAGGCGCCTTAGTTAGAGGGGTACTTGGGCTCGGGCGCCGGATACTTGGGCTCGGGCGCCGGATATTTGGGGGCCGGGGCGGGGTATTTCGGGACCGGGGCAGGGTATTTGGGAGCCGGGGCGGGGTACTTGGGTTCGTAGGCGGGGTACTGGGCCTCGCCCTCGTACTGGACGTCGGCCACGAAGCCGGCGTCACCCTCCGACTGGTAGGTGACGGTCTGGATGCGGCCGTCGGGCAGAGCCACGCGGTAGCTGCCCTGGGTCAGGTAGCCGTCCCGCTGCTCCTGCTGACCAAAGTCGGCTCCCGTGTACTGATCCTGTACCTCGTAGCCGTAGGTGTACTTGGGAGGCACCTGCCGAGACACGAGACAAGGCTGTCAGAGACGGACAGAGACACATGCACGGAGACACGAAAGGGAATAGAGGCGCAGGACTGGGCTTGCTGGATAAAGGGACAGAAAAGTCACAAGATGGGAAGCGGCTGGTTCGGCACAACTTATTGACTGCTCGTATTGTTACACTGAAATGCTCTTTTTGCTTTGGCCGAAGCGCAGCCGGCCGTAAAGAGATATCTTTAAAAAAAGTCACTTATCAAAATGAGAATCAACGCACTGGCAAATAATCCTTAATAGTATACGGCATAGGATAAATACTTCCATACGATAAATGCTTAAATACGATAAATATTCACGAGATGTTGGATGGCAACAAAGAGTTTCGCTTCAGCATACATAAAAGCTACGAAACTTACCGGAGGGTAGTCGACTTCGGGCTTGGCGGGCGCATACTTGGGAGCCGGGTATTTGGGGGCCGGAGCCGGGTATTTGGGAGCCGGAGCCGGGTATTTGGGAGCCGGAGCCGGGTATTTGGGAGCCGGAGCCGGGTAGCTCGGGGCCGGGGCCGGATTATCGGCAGCCACAACGGCCAGCAGAGTAGCGACGACAAACACCTGGCGAGAGAGGGAGAGGGACGTCAGCACTAGTCACCGGGCGTCACTGTGAGTCATTCGGAGTCACTGGGAGTCACTGGGAGTCAATGGGAGGCATTTGAAGGCACTGGGAGTCACTGAGTCACTGGGGGTCATTGGAGGTCCCTGGGAGGCTCTGGGAGGCCTTGAGAGTCACAGAGAGTCCCTGGGAGGCACTGAGAGGCACTGGGAGTCACTCGAACTCAGACACAGGAGGGTGGTATCACGAATACTGAACACCAGAAGTGGTCTGTATCGCATCGGACCTCTCTCGGCGCGGCGTCCTACCTTCATGACTGTGGACTGGCGGCGTCTGGTGGCGGGCTGTTGTGCCGTGTCTGTTTATATGGGCACCTCTCGCTGCGCCCTCCGCCGCAGTGCCCCGGGGTGCGGGTCGGGGCTCGACCTCGCCGTTACGTCACCCCCCCCCCCCCCCAGTCGGCAGCAGCCACCGTCCGGTAAACGGCACTCGGCTCTGACGAAACGAGGCCAGAAGAGCTGCCGACGAGCACCTTTGACCCAGCCTTCGCCCGGCCGGCCGGCTCGAGATAGTGCTTTTTGTGCCCCTGCGCCGGGCGCGGCCATTAGAGAGAGGGAGAGCGGGACAGACGGCCCCGGGGCTGCTCCAGTGCACGGACGGCCGCAGTCGCCGGTGCCGAGAACATATACCCGGCCTGGGCTGGAGGTGCCAGCTCTGTTAGGCAGCGTTCACCCTGGGTCCGGGGTCCAACGGAGTGTTTAGTCCAGCCGGGTCCTGGAGGACCCAATGAACTCCAAACTGGATATGCAGTCGAAACTCGAATCCATGACTCAAATCCAGAAAAAAACGACAACCATGGTGTTGCTCGTAAACATCTGGTGAATAAATGCATCGGCAAAAAAGAACTCGAATGACCAGGAATTCATGAATACCTATTTTTTAAAGATATAAAAGTTATTTAAAACGATAACCATAAACATTTATTTTACGAGCGAAGAAATGTAAATCTTTTAACGTACTGTATTTAAGAGACAAACAGTATCTTTATTCACTATGACTTATGAGACCTACTATCAATAACCAGGCTTTGGTATGTGCTGGTTAGCAGTTTCTGTCGGCGTGTAGATGAATGCTTAGTGTCTAATGAAAACTTTCGCACACCTTCCGACTTTTGAAACGTGGTGCTGCCTAGTCCCTCTAGTCCCTAGCCTTGTTTTCCCATTTACCCTGCAAACAAGCACATTAAGCAAAGATTCTGTCACCGCAAGCTGATATCTAGCTACCACTTCGAGATCGACGAGAGAGAGAGAGAGAGAGAGAGAGAGAGAGAGAGAGAGAGAGAGAGAGAGAGAGAGAGAGGGGGAGAGGAAGAGGGAGAGGAGGGAGAGATTCGCTTAGCCAAAACTTAAACAACGACTCCTCTCTCTCTCTCTCTCTCTCTCTCTCTCTCTCTCTCTCTCTCTCTCTCTCTCTCTCTCTCTCTCTCTCTCTCTCTCTCTCTCCCTCTCTCTCTCTCTTCCATATTCGATTCGACATGTCTTCTTGAGTTTATCGATGTTTTTTCGACTCGCCAGCTCAGTCTGATCGGAAGCAATTGACGAAAAACGTTCATGACCTGCAAGGTCAACGATACAAAAGTTCAACATCGGACCTTGCAAGACGTGTATGAAATCACGATCCCATATGCTTGAGAGAGTCGTAGGAAGATCATGTTTGACGCAAACAAAAAACGGTTTCGGAAACTGTTTTTTTATGTTTTGATGGTCATTTTGCCACCATTTAGGGAAACCCGAGATATAGGTAGGCACAAGTTGTCAGGCCTCAGAAATTCACCAAGTCCTATAAGCTTCATCTCAATGTGAAAGCTCCTGTGGCACTAAGGGTAGGTATTACACATTTTAAGACCCAAGGTATGCTCACTTATGACGTCATAGGTCATTGACCACTGACCAGACTTGATCAGAACATGTGGTTGGTGCCACAAGAGCTGGCTTGGATCAAAGGTGAGGTGCGTGTCACTTTTCAACCCTGTATGGCCAGCGCTTTCCGAGAAATCGCGAGAAAAAAAAACGTCGTCAGGGGTCGCAACCGCACCCCCTCGGCCAGAAAGGGAAAGGGTTGGACTCTTTCAAACTCTTTGAAGAAGTTTGAAAGCAAATAAATCGTTGCAGTTTTGGCCTCAGACACAGCTCTGCTAAGTAACCAACGTGCCACTGCCAAGCCATGTTTATGGGCGCAACTGCAGCGTTTCTATCGGATCCCACACACCTCCAGCCGACTCCAGTCGTTGGCCGCTGGATGGCAGCACTGCACCTTTAGAAGGTGACGCTACCAGAGAGGTAGTGGCAGGGCTGGTGGGATTGTAGGGACCCGGGCTTATGCTCTGTTCAGCATTCTTATCCCGATTTGCGTACCGCAGTGTCAATCTCAGATTATTGGAGTGCCGATACCAAAGCAAATGGAAAAATGAGTCGAAATGGAAATAAGAAAGAAATCAGCTATTTTGGTTGCAAATTAGGTACTAGTAACAGCATTTAATCCGAGACCTCATAGACCCAACAAAATATCAAAACACAGTACATTTGCAATACCTACCTACTAATTAAAAGGTCGCATCTAACCCGCGCCCCATTGGGGGGGGGCTATTCATAGCCCCCCCCCTCCCATTTTTCTGCAATAACTTCCAAACCACTTGACGTATCCACGCCAATCTTTCAGTACCTTCGGCTGCATCAATTTGACACCTTGTGTCAAAATTTGAACTTCTTAGCTACCATAGGTCGGCCGGAAATGACGTCAGAGTGACGTCATGTTCGGCCGATTTCGACGCAAAACATTGAACCACGGAAATCGCTCCCAAGAGCTCAGTTTTCTAGCTAGATCCAATTTCTTTGCAAGAAAGCACTCAAAATTGACTGCGCTATCAAACCACTATCTCGGATTTTCAAAATTTTGAAAATTTCGAAAATATTGTATAATAATATTCAAAATTTATATGTTTATATTTTTTCAATTTTTTTTTTGATTTTTCGGAAAAAAAACGGAATACATGTGACAGAAAGCATGCTTATGACTAACTCTAGCAAGTTATAGCTAAATATCTTCAAAAATGGCCAAATTATACGCATTAATGCAAAAATTCACAATCATTAATTTTTTAAATCAATTTTTAGTACGTATTTGACATCGTACACCAATATAAATAGCACCATCGTGTTCCTGAGCTCAAACTGCATCCATTAGACACCTTTTTTGTTGACAAAATTAAACTTCAAAATTTGACCTTTTTTGACCTGAAAGTGACCTGACCTAAACTAAATTCGACTCAAAATGACCTCGAATGACACAGACGACATCAAATTCGAAATCTATGGCCTAAATGGACCATAAAACATGTGTCACGTGACCGACGCATGATATAATGTTTCCGTGACCTGTGATGACCTGACCCCATGGGCGGCGCCACCGGGGGGGACGGGGGGGACAGGTCCCCCGCTATCACAAGTTAGGGGGGTACAGTACCCCCCTATCGGCGAGGCCCGTTCAATAGTTGATAATAATGCATTATAGAGCTATCCGTCGCATTTAATGCATCGTTGGTTAACCCGCGCCCTGCTGGGGGGGTGTTTGAACACCCCCCCTTGTGGTTTTTCGCGAATATCTCAAAAACGGCGGCGCGGAGCGCCGCCGTTTTTGGTACACCTTATCATAAATCAATTCTACACATGTTGTGAAAATTTCAGACCAAGGTCATCCAAGGTCAGGTCACCAGGTCACTTGAAGTGACCTCACCTCATAAAAAGTTTCAATGTCTGTCATAGCTACACCGAGTGACCGATCGCTTTGAAACTTTCAGCGATTGCTTAGAGCAATAGCATGTACAAAATGTATATCTCAGAATTTTGATATCGATGACCTAAGGTCAGGTCAATTTTGCGACCTCCCCATTATAAGTCAATGGGAGAAAATTGAAATGCGCCTCTTTTGGACGAAAGACATTATAAACACACCCAAACACTGAATTACAAGTGGTTTAGACACACTGAACATGAAAATGGTGTCCGTGACCCCTGTTTATGCCCTGAGGTCATCTTAGGTCACGAATGGTATCTAACAGTTTTTCGCAAATAACTTTTGATAGAGGCATGCTAGAGCGATGAAAACGCCTTAGATGTGTTCAGCTCGACGATACGGATCGACTGATATGCAACATGACCCTTTCCGGTCAGGTCATGACCTTGACCTGAGGTCAAATTTTCAAGTTGACCTTTCAAGGTCAAGTTATAGTTCATTCGATGCGTCTTGACGAGAGGAACACGATGCCGGTAAAAGTAAGCTCGTACAAGGCTTGGGTCAAAAGTTATTGCAGAAAAACTGTTACCGAAAAAATCGGCTATTTTTGCAGTTTTTGCCCCCCTGCAGGCAAAACCGTTGACGGTAGGTCAAATCTGAGAGAATTACTCAGAAAGGGCGTTAATAGGGCTATCGAATGCGCTTTTCCGCGGCGCTGTAGCTCTATTGGTTCCCGAGTTATGCGTTGGCTTCTTGGAAATTTTCGACATTCGGCCTGGAAATCGGCGAAATTTTGCCTTCAATGACCTCTGGTGACCTGACCTTTGACCTGACCAAAAAATTGACCGAAGTGATTTCCTCATTATTTTTGACGCTCTTTCGAACGCCGCCTTCCGCGTATCGCTACGTGGCCCAGGAGCCGAGTTAGAAGGGGGGTGTTCAAACACCCCCCCCCCCCCAGCAGGGCGTGGAAATCCAGGACCCCCAGCAGGGCGCGGGTTAATCAAGGCAGGTTCTGAATAAAGATTGCTGTTGGGATGCATCGCAGGGGGTGCTGGCCATCTGCAAAAGGTGTGGAGCTGTGATGCCTGTAGTTACAAGGTGATCGGCAGGGCCTCGGGGATCGTGCCCCCTTTTTGGGGCGCCAGGCAGGGTTATTACTTATTACCTCCCCACCCCACTGCCAGACCCCATTGCCGATAAAACCAAGTTCACTGAAATTCCATAGATTTCCGTTACTATATGAAAAATTTCCATTCCTAATTAGTCAAATTCAAGCATGGCAGTTCTACCACAGGAACCATTTGAAATCTATGCCATTTAACCCCAGCACTTGTGGGGAGAAGTGTTCGGATAGATCACAGGCAGGACCAAAAAAGCACGCAGTAGCCCAAGACATTATAATTGGATATAGCATCGGCTCCCTCTCGTCAAGGGGTTCGATAGCACTCGTTTTTTTTTCTGCAAAACTAAGTTCGGTCGGCGGCCGAACGGCTGGGGGTCTAATCGAGCCCCCCATCCCTCCCCTTCTTACGTCAGCGACTGTGAAAATGCCATTACCAGCTGTTGAAACATGGCAGTTGCTTTTGCATGAGTGCACGAAAGGGTGTTAGGTCCGTGATACGTGAAAGGTTCTACATGAAAATTGAGATACACCAGCTTATCAAATTGTGCTCACTGTGGTGCGCTCGGTTTTACCTTGACTAGTCTTTGAATTCTGGGGTGAAACAGACCAGTCAAGAAACCTGTTCCATAAGGAGAGCCACTAATGCTAAAGAGATGTGGGATTGAGGTTTCCAGAGACCTTCATTACCTCCCAAAGGGGGTGCCCCGCCATTTGCCAATCCCTGCTGTAGTTGTTACGATTGGAGGGTGAATATGAGAACGATGCAGGTCGTGCCAGCTCGATCATGACGAACACAATGGTGCCGACATCACAGCTCTACTGCCATTTTTGACGAAGTTAATCAACAAGGACCGGAATCCTACCCTGGGGCATTTCACCTGCAGAGGTAGCCGGACCTGAGACTCTTTCACTCAATTTTTTCAACGGTGCATGCGTTCGTTTTTCCCGCGAAGCTCTTGGCAAGTAAAATCCATCAGAAAGTGTGATCAAATAACGGCTGGTGACCTTCCATGACCTAGCATGGCCTTTTGAGTGACCACCGATGACATGATCACTGACGGCTAGCCATTAGCTGCACCCTGCCCGTTGCATATGGATCAGGTGGTGATGTCATGATTCTGAAATTATATTGCAGTTTTGGCGCACTTGTCAGAGCAGAAGACACTCCCACTTTTCCTCCATGACTATATGATGGTGAAGCCCTGAAGCTGACCAGACGTAAGATCGAAAATTTGAAAGTACGAAACGTAAGAATAGCTGGCACTGATACTCATACCTAAGCAATTCGCAGCTTGTAGGAAACCAGCTTTGAGTTGGCAAGACTGCAAATTTTGATTTAGAGGCAAGGATGCTTGAAAAGGTGATCGATCTTAGGTGTCCTAGGATAAGTTTGGAAACGGGATGCACCATTCGATGTGTTTTGGGCCTTGCCAAGTTTCGCGGCGTTACGTGCCTCGTTTTTTTTTTTGCATACACGATCAGTATCTACTTCTGGGATTTTCGATTTTCGGTCCCCGTCCCCCCCTATCGAAAACCCGTGGCGCCGCCCCTGCCTGACCCTGACCTGAAAATCAAAGTACAAGTTTGGTACCCTCAAGGTATCTAGAGCATCTGTTCACGAGTGCGTAAACCAAAAATGAGCCTGATCTGACTTGTAAGACGGCGGCCAGAGCCCAAAATGTGATCAAGCCGAAATGCTAATAATTTTTACTTTGACCTGACCTGTGACGTCATCAGTGACCTCGAGGTCAATGAAATTAGGTTTCGCTCGACAGTTTTCCGGGGCTATCCGACACCGTTTGAATTTTGACGATCGGCCCAGTAGTTTCGGAGTTAGGAGGGGGGGGCTATGGATAGCCCTCCCCCCCCCCGTAGGGCTTGTTATACGCAGACCCCAGTGGGGCGCGGGTTAATCATGCTACCAAAAATTTATTGCGAAAAAATATCCAAGCGTTTTTGCATAGGAATAGTCATATTCGCCCCCTATACTTCGAGATGAATTTCTAAAAATTGTGGATGATATGTCTTTATTTGATGTCTTTAAATTGAAATAAATTTGAAACTTTGAATAAAAGGTTGAGAATTTATACCTATAAGGTCTTACCAGTGCTTCCTACCGAACTTTAAGAGCTAGGTAGTAGGTATTTCTCTTATATACCATTAATATCTTAATTGGCACCTCGCCACCCCACGCTATCGTTTTTGCCACTCGCCTACGAGCTGTCTGGGCACCGGAACACACTTCAGCAAATGTCAACTGAAAGAGTATCTCACCTAGGCTATGATGGCTGCGTGAAACCACATCTACCCGTTCGGGGATATAATAACTGTGTGAAACTCCATCTACCTGTGTGGGACCCCATCCGGAGTCGTCTCCGCTCACCCAGCTGCACTAATGCACCCAGCCGGCACGTTTTTACCTACATTGAGAATACATCCTGGAGCAGGTTTAGGTGAGCCATAATGACGGTAGCGCGTAACAGCCGCGATTGGCAATTACTCGGCTATTATTTTGCGTGTAAGCAAATACGCGCCGTCCGGCGTCCGGCAGCGGGCTGTGATTGGTGTCTAATTACTGTGGTGCCGCAGAAATAAGCATTTTGTCGTCAGTCTATGCTCTAATCAACATCCATTAGTCACCCAAGTTCTTCAACATTTGGAGCTGAAACAATTAGCAATTGTATGTTGCCGTTTCAGATGGCTATGTGCCATATCTGGCAACGCGTTATTCAGCCAGGAGCATACCACTCATAGGATTAACATTTTCACCTATATCCCTTTTCTAGAAACTACATATATTTTATATTGACATCGATGTTTTAAGAAAGCCAGCAGCACCTTTCGTTGGTAATTTGTCCGTAATCCATTTCACCCACGCATAAATACTACATTTATGGTAGTCCCCCGTTTTCTATTATTCCTATACAGACGTGGCAAACCGTCACCAATACATTCTCAAAGCATTACATAACACATCGGGACACTACCGTGGAGAGTTATCCTCTTACAAATCACAGTTAACATGGTGCTGTCCCCACATCACACGCATATCGTTAACTGCTCCGATCCGATTGCCTGCACGGGGCGAATGCTGAATACCCACCCCTCATATTTAATTACAGCAGGCTGCCGGGCCGTGCGCGACTGTCCCGTCGCTGTATTCGGGTAATCCCTCGACCTCAGCGCCTTCCTGTTGACGGCACGGCGGTTATAGTCGATAGGAGACCATTGGTTACCGGCCTCCGCCGATCAAAGACCATCTGCGGCAGCCCTCACTTACCAGAAATCATCGGCTGACGGTGACCACCGACCAAAGACCATCGGTCCTCGGTCCTCACCGGTCAAAGACCATTGGTTGGCAGTCAGAGACCATCAGTCCCCGCTCCGAGACCATCGGTCCCCGCTCAGAGACCATCGGTCCCAGCTCAGAGACCATCGGTCGTCGGTCCAAGACCAGCGGTCTCAGCTCAGAGACCATCGCACACTGGTCGGAAACGCTCCAGCGAGAGGCCAGCGGCCTTTCCGCAAAAGTTTTTTGCTTGTTATTCCACAACTAGTGAAGCAAACTTCATAAAACTTTGCATACCTTCTCTGTCATATGTAAGCTATCATTTGGATGTCAAGCACTAAATATATGACGTGAATCTGTTAATTTATGACGTCATAATTGAGTATAATACAGGATCTAGCACCACTTTAAGTCAACAAGGGAAATTGGGAGCTGCTTTTCGGGCACCGGGAATGGTTTCATGCACTCCTTGCAAGGTCCAGTGCTTCACTTTAGCATTGTTGACTTTGCGTGACGTCATTTATGACGTCACTAAGGCCATATAAGTTTTTCGTCAATAACTCCTGATCAGATGGAGCTAGAGAGTCGGGAAAGCCACCATTGGACGCAGGAAGACCTGCCGAATCGAATGATATGCGATATGACCTCCTTCAACCATTTTCGTGACCTGAGGGGCTCCGACCTGACCTTGACCCGAGGTTAACACCTTAACCCTATTCCTGGCGGGGGGGGCCTCAGGAGCCCCCCCCCTGAGGTTTTTTGGTTATTTCTCCCAAACGCGTTGAGCTAGGAAGCTCAAATTTTCTGACTTTTCCTAAAAGGCTTCTACGCAACATGTCTGAAAATTTTGAGTTGATCTGACCTCAGGTCAGGTCACCAGAGGCGGTTTGGTGACCCTACCTAAGAAAAGTTTGCAATCACGCCAGAGCTAGAGTTTTTGACCGATCAATTTCTTCTCTTCAGGGTTTAGTTAGGGTACCAGTATGTGCAATTTGTATATCTCGGAATTTTGATATCGGTGACCTAAGGTCAGGTCAATTTCGCGACCTCCCCATTATAAGTCAATGGAGGAAAAATCAACTCCCTGTTTTTACCACTAAAACGGGTCGGAATGGCCCCATATATCATACATGACTTCATATACGATCAACCTTCACTACCTTGAGGTCTGTTTTGCTGTTGGGCAGCTGTGAGGTCATGTGACGTCATCAAAGGTCACCAAAGGTTTTTGGCCAATAACTCCGTACAGGAACAAGATACAGACGCGTGGATGGTCTCATTGTGTTCAGCTCGTCAAGACGCATCGAATGACATACATGATGACCTCGAGGTCACGTGACCTGAGGTCAACCTTTGACCTTGACCTTTCGAGGTCAACATATATATCATTCGATGCGGATTGACGAGAGGATCACGATGATGCCCTTAGTTTGTTCCTATCTTGACTAATTCGAAAGTTATTCGAGAAAAACTCTCTCCATATCTAGCGCCGCCATTTTGACTTTTTCGACCCCTGTGACGTCATCTTTGACCTGACCTGAAAATGACCTTAGTAAAAATTGTAGATCTTGGCCGTGCGTATCCGATGCCGTTTACCGCTTGTCGCTATCTTGCTTCGTTCTCGAGATCTCAGGGGGGGGGGGGCCGAATCGGCCCCCCCCCCCCGCCAGTTTCTTGTCCCGGCGGAGCCCGCCAGGAATAGGGTTAAGTTGACTTCACCCGAACACCAAGTATAGCATTCAACGCGCCTGAGCTAGACAGACACGATGATGCCAAAATCGCGGCAGTGCGACCATTTTTGGCAAAGTAATTAACCTAAAACCGAGCCCGTGCCTTGTGGCACTTACCTGACCTAAGAGGTCACTGGCTGACCTAAGACCTTAAAATCGGTTAGTAATCGTGCGTCTTATAACGGCACACACGCTCGTTTTTTTTCCGCGAGGCTCTAGCTCAACTAGAGGCGAAACGGCGAGGGAGTTGTACCAACCCTCCCCGGTCAATATACATAGAAAACCAATCGGTCCAGCCACGGTTAAATACCGGAATTGTGATCTAATGTAAAAAGACGGCCCAAGGTAACCCGACGTCAGTGACAGGTGTCCTATATTTGCAGCGTCTTATATTCACGAAGGTTTCAATTTCCACTTTCTTCAGCCGAGTGATGGTTGTCAATAGCAATGCTCTCTAAATGCAAGCCGTAATCGTCACGCAATATGTGGAAGGCTTTTGATGTCAATACATACATAAATGCATACATAAAACGCGCTTTTCACCAAATTCATAAACTCAAGCGCATCTGTTTTTAATGACCAGTCAACTACGCATGGATGCGTGCAGGCCACACAGGTCAGCGTAAGCCGAAACTGGGGCGGGGCGGGCGGCAGTTGGGTAGGAAGAGGAGCCCCTGCAAATTTTGCGCAAATATGCGCAGTTAGCTTCTATGTTGCCCTGGTGTAACTTTAAATCCTGCTTCATCTCACAAAAAATCAGAGTGGAACTAGATGGGACTACCTGTTGTTTCCTTACCTAAACTTTGCAGTTATATTCCAGAATCACTGTAGGAGAGCCTTCATAAAAAAAGCTACAGTAAATCTTAGGTAGGGAAAAAGTATACCAAAAATTTTGCACTGACCAGTCGGCAACTTCATAACGAACATTTTGATGCATAATATGTGAGATTTCAATTTGGTGTCAATCAGCAATAAGACTCTGAATATCCGGCTCAAGAAACCTCTTGCTCCGCGTCAGTTTCCGAGTTCTGGGATACCCCATCTTCGGGGGCTGATTACAGTTATTTTTGGTCACCCGGATTAGTTTTTTTGGCCTAATTATAATAATTTGATCAATTTCAAATCGATCTATATAAAAAATAATCTGAAACTCCGGAATCGCCCGTGGCCTCTCGTGAGGGCGTTTCCGACCAGTGTGCATCGGTCGTCGGCCGCCGCTGAGCCGCTGACGTCACTTCCGGGCGCCACCTGTCGTCGGCGGGCTCTCGTCGATGGCGACGCGCCCACTCACGGCCGCCGTCGGTGCCGACAGCGGCGCTGGACGGCGCGTGAGGGAACGCTGCCGCAGCTCCAGCGCCCCCGCCCCCGCCCCCGCCCCCGCTCCCACCTGCTGTAGTTGCGTCGTTCCACGCAGATTCTCTGTCTGATCTGACATGAGGGTTCCGGTGGTATTGCTAAAATAAGGCGGTAGGGTCGTTTATGATCGGATTTATCGGCACTTGAGGCTCACCTCAGGTGTACACGTGCCTAAGTTGTATAAGCAACTGCGGACCCACACCTCCCATACATCGACAGGCATTCGGAAAATATGCTCGCATTTGTATACGACTGAGCTGGTGCAGTGGTGTGATGCATTGATAGGTGACAAAGTACAGGCACCAATAGCAACAATAAAACGGACAGAAGGCTCACCATTAAAAAAAAACATTATGCTAACTTTCATATAGAAGTAAAACTCAATATTTTCGAGTGTGTCGAGTCGATGGGCCTCCAAGTGTAATGTAATATTTCAGCGGATATAAGAATGTGTTTTTTGATAAGCCGACTTGTATCATCATTAGATCCATAAGTAGACAAATTAGAAATTTTTTAAACTGACGCAGTTCTCTCGGCGTCTACGAGACATAGTCTTCCATCCTGTTCTTGTAATTCAGGACAAGTTTATTAGGGACTGGAGCAGATGATACACATTACACATTGCAAATGCATAGGAAGGCATGTACGAATATATTATTGTTCAATAAGGCACACAAAGCTTTTCAAATGTCAGAAAACTTTGATTGCTGCGTCATTGGGTACCTATTGGTTGCAAATAATCGCTGTAACCCCTTGAAATGTATCTTATCCATCCAACTCATTATTAATCATGTCAGGAATACATACATTCACGTGAGCCTTTAGCAAAGTTAATTCCATGGAACATAGCAGTAAACTCGTAACAATCCGGAGCTAAAAGGCTCGACTTGCACACTGCACAGTGGGAATTCGCCCAGGTGCCGCACTATAATGATCGTTATTAAATGCACCATCTGTTCATCAAGTACACATGCATTTCTGTTTTTGCATGTTCTTCAACTTCTATTTTATTCTTCTTCAACGTTTTTGCGTCCATGGCTCTCGGGGCTCTTTCAGTCTTAGAGTGACTCCTCTCGTTCATGAGAAAACCTTATGTAATGAGATGTTCCCACTAGCCCTGCTGTGCTCTCGGTCATTGAGCCGGACCAGTCTGACTCAGTGCCGGTTCTGTCTCTCCATTCCATTTTCTCTCATCTTCCCAGGCGCCTCGGCAGTCCCGCCCCGACAGTGGACTTCTTCTAAATTAGACGGACACAGGGCACATGGGACAATGGCATCCATTTTCCTAAGCAGACCGTCGCGAACTTCAAGGAAATATACCTACCACCATATTTAAATAAGTTTTTCTTATGCAATAGTTTTTTCATGCTTAAAATGATCAGAAAAGATCATGTGCAATATTTACAAAAGGAATTTTAAATCATTTTCATGACTGAAGAGCTATAGAGTACCTAAAGGTATTCCATTTTTACTAGAGGCTTAACAGTGTTTGCGGAGAAAGCTTATTTCCACAAGTAACAAGCTATGACTTACTCTAATGTTCATTGTTCGTAGACCTACAAAAAGTACGTTAACACTGAACACTTTTTTACGCCTTCCAAAGAAGATGGAACTGTAAACTGAACACTGAACAGGAACTAATATCTCAATTTTCCAATGTTTTGTTGACAGCAGTTCACTGCTCAGCGAGCCATTACGCCTCCTCAACGTGAACAGACTATAAGCCAGCAAAGCCCACTACGCACCATTTGCTCGGCTCCGGCTCTGCGCCGAGTGCGTCGGAGGTGCGTGGGTGTGCGTTCCGGCCGCTCGTCTCTGAAGTGCGCCGCCCACGCCTTCCTTCCTGCCGCGCCGCCGACAGTAATGGACTGTTTGAGACGCGCACCGCGCTGCTGACCTGTGACGTCACCTGTTTGGCGCGCATTCTGAACGGCGCGCCGCCCACGCCTAGCCAACTCTCTTATTGAGCTGTTTACTCAATATCCGCGCAGACGAGATGAATTTCGTGGATGGATGGTGTTGATAAAAGGTCAAAGGCTGCCTTGGCCTGACCTTAACCTACCGATCAGTTTTGGTATGAAGTCGTTTTATTTTAATGCTTACGTTTCGATCAGCTTGTTTTTCGTCTTATTGCTTTCGTCAACGATATATCACAGAAATAGGGAAAATAAAGGTATGACACTTGGATTGGACATTTCTTACCCATGGGAAGCATTCAAAAATTGTCTTGAACACCAGGTAAAATTATTGTAGTGTAAAATATAAGCGAAAAATTAACGTCAGTCGGATAAATCACTGATAAATTCCACAAGGGAGTTATTGGCATTCGCAGTTGTAATTTCACCGAGAACGAATACCAAAACATGTCAATTAATTGCGCTTTTCGCATGAGTACATGCTACAACAAAAAGATGTGTTATTTCCAATGCCGCCTGAGGCCCTCCTTCTCTCGCATGTGATAGTGACTCACGTGGCACTCACTGGACATATTGTGTAATTTATTTTCAATATTCCTATAATATGCATCCCAGATCGTAGATAATTGAACGCTTAAGGAAGTCACAGTTGCTGCTCTAATGGTTTGATTTCATTTCAACCGTGAATTCTTAATTATTTTTCTTATCATCAGTGCATGAAATGAGGCGGAAAAGCCCCTGTGAGCATGGTTACATGCCATCGCGTCTTGTCGACTAGCGGCGGAACACCTTCAATTAAGGGGGAGGGGGCGCTGCCGACTTTTGGTCCCATTCTTTCCATGCAACGCCCATAGGCATAGGGCTAAGGTTAAAATGCCCAAATCAAAGGGGGCACGGTGCCCCGGTTCCCTCCCCGTTCCGCCGCCTATAAGGTCTTGTCGTAGCATTAGCGCAGTATCCAAATTCCAGCGATGTTCATGTTTAGCGGCATATCTTTATCAGCTCACCCGTGCAGAGGGCATATAGATATACCAGATCACTTTTGTAAGAGACAGATGAAATCATGAAAGCGAGTCACAATCGGGAAATATTTCAACGGGAGTTTTACTTTATAGCTCGCACGCACTTACTAATGCCATGCCACTGAATATATAGTCTACGACAAATAGTATATTAACAAATATTCCGTCACCATGTCTTGACCACGGTGACTATAAATAATACACGGTGACTATAAATATAATATAAAATATATATAAGTATATATAAATATATATAAGTATAAATAGTCTTGACTATCGTCGCTGTCGCAGACTATATATTTCGTGCTAATGCTCTGCGAGCGGGGCAGACCACTTTGATAAGATCTTCAAAGAAAACTTTATGTTATTTTCTATCGGTATGCTTTTCTTCTATGTCGTTAGGAAAATAACAGTACCTATTACCGAGCAAGAACATTAGCGGTGCGGTAAGGCGTTCCACATATGAGCTCGCTGCTCGGAGCTTCGGTCACGATAATCACTATACCTAAATATTAGTGCCTGAATGCAGCTGTGCTGCGTAGCGTGTGGTAAGGTTCGCCTCAAAAGATTCATCTAAACCAAACCATCGCAACTCTACTCAACATTTCGCAAGTTATGCCGTGTTCTCAATGGACGTCGTCGATGAATGACGAATTCTGTCTCAGCTGGCGGAAATGTACGTATATGTACCCCGTGACCTGTAACAGCGACGGCCGGTCGATCTGGCCGCGAACTGGAGAGCGGATACTGCCAGACGAAAGGGACGCTGGCCAACGAACTGGCCAACTATGTGGTGCGGCAGTCCAGGTTAAACTGAGTTAAACTGAGTTGTCAGTACGTGTGCTAGTGAGTTCCACTGGCACTGCTTGTGGTGCGCGCAGTACCTAAGGCGTGGTGACCCTCCAGTCCTATGTTCTCTCAATGGACCATTTATCTGTGAATGACTTTATGATTAATTTTGTGTGATTCTCTCTCTCTCTCTCTCTCTCTCTCTCTCTCTCTCTCTCTCTCTCTCTCTCTCTCTCTCTCTCTCTCTCTCTCTCTCTCTCTCTCTCTCTCTCTCTCTCTCTCTCTCTCTCTCTCTCTCTCTCTCTCTCTCTCTCTCTCTCTCTCTCTCTCTCTCTCTCTCTCTCTCTCTCTCTCTCTCTCTCTCTCTCTCTCTCTCTCTCTCTCTCTCTCTCTCTCTCTCTCTCTCTCTCTCTCTCTCTCTCTCTCTCTCTCTCTCTCTCTCTCTCTCTCTCTCTCTCTCCTCTCTCTCTCTCTCTCTCTCTCTCTCTCTCTCTCTCTCTCTCTCTCTCTCTCTCTCTCTCTCTCTCTCTCTCTCTCTCTCTCTCTCTCTCTCTCTCTCTCTCTCTCTCTCTCTCTCTCTCTCTCTCTCTCTCTCTCTCTCTCTCTCTCTCTCTCTCTCTCTCTCTCTCTCTCTCTCTCTCTCTCTCTCTCTCTCTCTCTCTCTCTCTCTCTCTCTCTCTCTCTCTCTCTCTCTCTCTCTCTCTCTCTCTCTCTCTATCTATCTATCTCTATGTCTGTCTCTCTCCCTCTCGCGTCTATTTCCACATCTATCGGATCTCGTCTTCGTCAATAAGCCGCCAACGTCCCCCACCGCTGTAAGTCGTTCCGATGCTCATCATCTTCCAACATATTCAGCTCAAACTCTTGGTTTATTTCACACACGCACACACTTTGTTGGATATTATACTGATGCTGATGGGTTCTTTAATGAAACAATACGACTCGACCCCGCTGTATCCTCTCTCAATATCTACACATGACTGAGATAAAATAAATACATACTCGACCACTTGGATACTATGCCCGCTTCACCGACTCGACTGTATGGTGGGTGATGACAGTGTGCTAGTCTAACAGAACGCGCGCGAACGACGCCTCCGAACATTGGTACAACCACGATATGAGACATCCGAGGAGGACAGGGCAGTACAACACATGGCACACGTGATTACAAACGAGACTGTCCGTGAAACCGAACAGCCATGTAGGGCGCCGGTATACGAAGCTACACCGCCTGCCCGCCACGACAGCCCTATCAGACGGAAACTACGGCGGCCGGGCGGCCGGGCGGGCGGGCCTCTACAGTCGGCGACGGTCACAACCACAACCGGCTCACATGGTCCGCTCGGACTGCACGCTGAGATCAGCACATAAGCTGGGCGTAATACTTGCTGCGGCCGGCGGCGGGCGGCGTACCACCGCCGCCGCGCCCGCAGCGGACGGCCCGGCGAGCGGCGCGTCTGTCCGACGGCGCCGGGACGGGCCGGGGCCGGGGCCGGGGCGACGTCAGCTGGTACACGTCTCCAGCGGCCGGCACGGGCTCTGCTGGCCGGTGGGCGGGCCGGGCAGGCACGCCGCGCCGCTGGCCTCCTCCGAACACGGCGTCAGAGCCGGCATCGACGGACGCAGGTACTGCTCCCACTCGAGCAGCTGACCCATGAAGTTGAGGTTCGGGCTGATGATGGGCCGGCGCGCCTTCACCAGCTGGTAGGCCTCCAGCATGCTCATCGGCAGGTACTTCATGATGTAGGCGATGGCGATGGTGGGCGAGCGTGACACTCCTGCCACGCAGTGGACCAGCACGCTGGCCTGATGGCGCCGGGCGCAGTCTGCAACAGAAGACACACCCGTTAGTCTCTGACGCACACACACCCACGCACACATCCATCATCCGGACAGCCACGGACGGCGCACCGGCGTCATATCCGTACCCACCGTCCCCCGGGCCGGATACACCTGAACAGCCTGAATCGACGGCCGCCGCTGCGTCCGACATCAATAACGCCAGCCGCGCTCAAATTACATCGATGCCGGCTATTGCTGGCGACGTACAGCCGTGTGCGGTGACTATCCGACGCAGGAATAGGAACGCCGCACGGCTCCTAGGCCTCTCCCGGATACCAAGACTGTGTCGTGTACTAGCCGGCGCCTCGGTAAAAATAGGAGCGCTCTCACCGCGGTCGTGTTATGGGAGATCTCGCCCGGTGTCTAGGGGGAGGGGATGTAGGTCGGAGGGCGCCAGAGACTTCCGGCGAGCCTTGATTGGTGGCGGCCGGCGCGCGGTGGTCGGTCAGCCAATACCCCACGACCGGGGGACGGGGAGGGGTGCGGGGGCGGTCAGCACCGGATGTGCGCCACGCACTGCCGAGGGGGGTGGATCGACCCGGGTCTGTGGGCGGCGGCGCCGGTCCCCACGGAGTTATTGAGGTCAAACGCCGGGCCGTGCGGAATCTGTGAGATCCGCGGCTGATGTAATAATTCCCGACCGACCGGCCGGTCAGCTCTCACGGTGGTCCTCTCTCTCTCTCCCCCTCTCTCCCCTCCCGGCTCCGAGCAGTTAGCGCCCTTCCAGCGGGCGGGCGGGAGGGGAGGGGACACTTCCCAGGCCATTTGTGACGTCACGGCTGCGCGCGCCGTGTTTTCCATGCATGAGTCATAGCGGCGGCCGGCGATCAATAGCGGCTCGGACAGATGGTGGCAGGGGCGGCGGCGGGCGCCGGCAACGGACAGGGGGCGAGCCTGGTCCGGGGCGACGCACATCCTACGTCCTCACTTGGACTTGGTACAGATATATCAACCAATATCCTCGACATGTAGTGAATCCACATCACAGTGGATCAGCGTTCATTCGATCGGAACTCAGCCGCCCCTCCCCAAGTTGGCTCCTGGAGCCGCCTCTGCAGACGATGAGTCACCCGGACCGCAATCCGTGACGTCAGCAGGAGTCGACCAATGACGGGCGCGGCTCGCGGCCTCGGTGAAAGGTTGCCGGCTGACAGCGGGGCCGAGCGCTGGGGGGGGGGGGGATGATGAGAGGTCGGCCGGTCGCAATGGCCGCACGTCGCATCCATCGGGACTTGGATGGGACTCGCGATGGCAAAGATCAGTTATCAGATAGCCCGGAGATGGTTACTCAACCGATTACGGCAGCATGGTTAGCAAGTAGTGCAAACAATGCCGACTGCCGAGTATGACGTGCGGCGACTTTTCGGATCCAGCAGAGATAGCCATCCATTCCAGGAGCTGATCGCGCGTCAGGAAAGCACAGCCGCTGACTTGGTTGCCAGTATTTGTGCGCAGTTGCGCCCACTTGTGCGCAGTTGCGCGCAGTTGTGTGAGACACTCCATGAGCCGTTAGCGAAGCGTTCCGCGCGTGTGGGCGGGCTGGCAGCGGGACGGCCGTTTGGCTGCCTAATCGGGCCCGCATATATCCAGCGATTAGGGCCACCAGCCAATGGAGGGGAGGCCGAGGGAGCCAGGCTGTCGGCCCCAATCCCCGCGGCGTGATTCATAAACCGGGCCGCCGTTGGCCCCCATTAGTCCATTATCAAACAATGAGCGGCTCGTTGGCTGGTGCTCTGCGTGAAATCTGGACCGGCGCGGCGGCGGCGGCTCGGCCGTGAGGAGCGCCGCGCGCTGCCGCGGTCCGAGCGGTGCGGCACCGGCCGGCGCCCGGTGACTCACGGCCTGAGAAGCCGGACACAGGCGGCGCCGACCGCAGAGTCCAGCCCACCAATCCGCCTGGACGCACAGGTGCGGCGGCAGGTCAAAGGGACTGACACCGCGCAACCGTCGTAAAGGAGCCGCCTCCGAGCGACCCCTCGAGACGCCCCGGCGACCCCGTGTGACGCCCCGGCGACCCCGCCGTCCGCGCGGCCGCCGCCGGCGCCGAAGGCCACGGTAGAGGCAAATTTCACACCGTTCCCGGCTGACTCACGGCCGGTTCTCGCGGTGGCCAGGTAACTCTGGGAAGCCCCGCGCGGCCGACGCACTGGACGCCGGCCGTGTGTGAGGCGTTCACAGGTTTCCGCGGCCGGAGGTACCGCGGCACGCCGCGGCTCTGAGCTCCAGCCCGCTCCAGTCGGCCGGAGCCCGCCGGAGTGGGCCTGCAGCTCTCTCTCTCTCCCTCTCACAGAGCCGGTCCGCGCCGGTCGTGTCGTGCCGTGAGTCACTGTCAGCCGCGCCATAAACCGGCGAGACATGGTCCAGTCGCTGGGCCGCGAACCGGTCGTGCCGTTCTCACCGCCGCCGCCGAGAGAGAGAGCGACCGATCGCGTCATCGAAAATCTGATCAATCCCGTATTGAGAGGTGATCACAAACCGGCGTATTTTCCTCTGACTCAGATGGGATCGGTATTCCGATTACAACATATTGCAAACCATGTGTCTGATTCCATTTCGCCAGAATTGATTCACGGTCTAGGCGCGCCGCGGAGTTGTTTCGCGACCCTGGAGGCGGTGCTCGGTGCTGGGAACCGGCCGCGCCGCCAGGTCCCCGGACTCGACCTTTCCGCACCGCGAGAGCATATCCGCGAGCTCTGTGGGCGTCGCCCACACGGCTCAGTCTGCGCTGCCGTCGCTGCTGGACCCGGAGACTGTCCCCGTGCGTGGGAGGAGGCGGCGGCAGCGGGGATGGCCGGACTACACCGGGAAGTGTCCGGCACGACACGCGCCCGGCGCGCCGCCCAGAAATAGACACGGATATAGCCGGGGACTCCGGACTCGGGACAGGAGATGGGAGAGGCGCTGGGCCGGGCAGTGAGCGCCGCAGGTCCGAGCCGGAGGTCCGGGCCGGTCCGGGTCAGGTCGGTTGTCAGGCAGCGTCGTCCGGAGGGGCGCGGCGGCGGGGGGGGGGGGGCGGTCCCCGAGTCCGACATTGATTTCCGGGCGGGGTGGAGTGGGGGGGGGGGGGCTGGGGCGACCTCGGACGTCCCTCGGGCGGCGCCGCCGCCGACACCCAGTCTGGGCGGCCACCAGGTGCGACCTGCAGTCTGCTGACTCACAATTCAGACAGCTGGACGGAGCTGGGCCGATACACCCGCCGTACAAACACCGGAGGGATGACGGAGTCAGGACGGCTGAACTGAGAACTGAGACAATGGAACCAGGATATCAGTCATGAAAAAAGTGACACCGATTCTCCAATAGCCTACAAACCTCTAAAGGCTGTGTCTATGGTCGATAACTCACCGATGAATTCCAGCGCCTCATCGAAGTACTGGCTGATGTTCTGTTGGCCCGAGTCGGCGGCCGGCAGTGTTTTGTAGCTGATACCCTGCTGCTGGTGGTAGCCCGGCACGTGGGCCGTGACGTTCAGCACACGGGTGATGCCGCAATTCTGCAACGGAACCAGAGTGGCGTCAGTACAGACCGGGGATAATCACGGCGGACAGCTCAGCGCGCCGGGTATGTGGAGTTTCGGCCGGCTCCATTATCACCGTCCGACGTCATGGCTGCCATTGGAATTCACAACTGTCTCAATGTTTATACACACGGGCTAGCCATCGACCCAGCGATGTGCTGCTCTACCCAGCGGCTGACGAGGGGCCAGAGCGAGCTATGAGCGCTGGCGAGCCACGGTGAGCTACGGGGGCACACAGCTGCTCAGTCCCCTCCCACCACCAGCCACAGACGGGCCCAGAGCCACGTGATAGTACCGGCAAACGTACAACCGGCGGGCCCGACAGGAATTTCCAGCCGCCGCAGTCCAAATAAACGAGCCCCGGGCCGGCCCGACGGCGGCCTGCGGGTCGTCCGGCCTGAGCCGCGCAACTGGGCAGCTTCCTGTGACGTCGAGCTCGACGCAGAGGGCGAGGAAGCGAGGGGAGACAGAGAGAGAGAGGGGGAGGGATAGCTCACCTTGAGACTGACTAGATCCTTGGCATCGTGCTGGTTGCCGACGTAGAGGAAGGGCAGAATTTGCGTGACCTGCGCACTCTCGATCTCGTCGGCCCGTTCTCTCAGCTGAGAGACACAGTCGGGGCCGTCCAGACCCATAGGCCGCAGCTCCGACCGGCACAGCGAGGGAAACTCGCGACCAAACGCCGCCATACCACCTGGAACAAACAGAAAAAAAACAGCACAGTCAGTGATGAGACACAGCAGAGACAAGAATGTGATAAGCAGTGGTGGCTGTAAGAATATAGCGTTCCGTTTTCTACTTGACCGCACCTTTTTGGGGCAGTCGTCAGCCAGTGAGAGCCGGCGCGCCCGTTAGATGACGTCAGATGACGCACCTACGACCCTTCCCACCTCCTCTCCACCGAGTTGGACGGAGTGCCGCCCCACCCACCGCCATCGACACTCCCAGACCGCCTGGCGACCGGCACGCCCCGTCAGCACTCCTCCCGGCCAGGTGGACACGTCAGTCCGCCAGCCAGCGCTCGTCGAGCGTCGACCCCGGCACGGCGACGGGCGCGCCTCCCCCGCCTTTGGCCGGCGTCCCTCGCCGCCGTGAATCACACCCGCGCGTGCCGTCCCGTCGCTGCCGACGACCGTCGACGACGACAAGAAGTGCGCGGAGATAAGACGGTGAGTCAGCGCGCGGCGCTCCCCTCGCGCTGACGGTGGCGACAGGGGTGCGGCGCGGCTCTGCGGCACGCCCTCCGTCTCCGCACCGTCTCCGTTCCGTCTTCTCCCGTCTCCGCTCCATCACCGGGAGCTCTGGAAGCCCATCAGCCCACTCCCACCCGGCCCAGGGAGTGCTCAGCGACCGCCGCATAGTGACACATGCGGGCGCCGCCGGCGCGGCCGGCCGGGCCGCCCGCACACCTCCCCGGCCCTGCCCGTATATGAGCCGGGCGCTGACCAGTGCAGCGGCGCGCGAGCTGAGATGGTCTATTCCTGTCGCCACCTGCGTTGGCGACCTCCCCGGGCCGCGCGTCACGCACACACCGCAGCGTCAGGGGCGCGACACTTGAGAAACAGCCGAGCCAGCGAGGGGAGATAAATGCCGAGCCAGGTGTGGCTGGGGTTCGGGCTCGAGATGGGGGAGTTTAGGGAGGAAACGGAAACAAAACTGATCTGATTCGTTAGCGAAAGGAAGTGAGGGGAGATGTGAGTGACAGGCAGGAAGTAGAGAGGAAGTGAGGGAGGGTCCCGAGAGGCAGCTGATGGAAGAGAGATGAAGCACGGTCGTAGGAAGAGGGAGGGGCCGGCGGGAGGAAGCGGGAGGCGGCCGCGGCGCTGTGGAGGCGGAAGTGGAGGCGCCAGGGGACAGCTGCGCAAGCGGCCATGTTCTGCTCCCACAGGAAGCCTGGTCTGTGCCGGTGGGAACTGCACGCGGGAACTGCGCGCCGGACGTGGGTACTATCTATGGGGAGCGGGGAGGGTGCCGGTCCACCCCAGTGTGAGTCATAGCGGCCACCCCGGGCGCGCATGGTCCTCCCCCTGCGTGCGTCAATCGGTGCCCGGTCGCAGACAGGAGGGGAGGGGAGCGGAGCAGCGCCAGGCCGGCACGCCCCCCGCCGTCCGCCGTTCGTTCGTCCCCGCCCGACGCGTTTTGACAGCTGCAATTTAATCTGTCCGCCCAGCTGTGCGGCCTTCCATCGAAAGGCAGCGGGCCCGGCCTGACTCAAAGAGCCCACTGAAAGCCCGATTGAAACTGAAAGACTCCCGAGCCAAGAGGAAGGGTTCGGGATGAATTAGCGAGGGACAGAGGCACCCAGTTGGAAGCCAAACTATGGAACGGGGGAAGGATTTGGCAGGCGGCTTCAAAAGCGTGCTCTCCGGATGTGGGCAGGGCGCGTTTTTCAGGAACAAACACTCCAGCGTTCCCCTGTTCCGGTCGGAACAAGAGGATATTTGAAATGGGGCACAACCGTGACACGTTCCTGTCGAGTGACACGGGAAGCCCTCTTCACCCCTGTGTAATTTGAAATCGTCCACCGAAGCCAGACACACATCCTTCCGGCCTTCCGGTGTCCATTGTCGATTCAAAATACTCCAGCGGACCGAAGCTTCCTTCCGGGCAGATGTGGAAATGAGGACCCGCTCGTCGATGGCCGCCGCAATCGGGGCCAGTCGGCCGCGGTCACAGCGCCGGGCCGCAGCGCGCGCTCCGGAAGCTCAGTTCCGGTCGGCCCAGTCACTGTGTCCCACATCCGTCCGCCGCTCTACGAGAGCGTCCTTCCGACAGAGAGGCGGCGCCCGGGGTGTGACCAGCGCCCCACGGCAGCAGCGGCGGGTCAACCGTCACCGCGGTCCGGCCTGTCACACTGTCACAGCGCGGCCAGTTGACTGGGGACGGTCTGTCAGGTCAGGGTCGTCTGTCCGCGTGACGGCTGTGATTCACAATGTGACAACCAGTGATGATTCGAACCGATCGGGCGGATTTGACCAAAATGTCGCCGCAGACGAGACACACAAGCCCTCGTCATGTTTTACAGGGAACCCTGCGTTCTGTTAGCCTGTCCCTGTAGTAAGTTTGCTATGCGTCATCCCTTGTCCCTGGAGTGGCAGGTGACTCACGGCGATGAAAAAGGAGCTCTCCCCCTCCACCGTTCGTCATTAGCGGCGCTGCCGTTCTCGTCCGTCACCGGGGACACCCTCGGCCGTCGGTGGCTAGCTCTGATGTCTGTTACTCATCGGATCACCGTCACAAACGCACTGACGACCCGGGGATCTGTCACCGGCGCCGCATCAGCCGCATTTTCTAGCCCGGTATCAGAGCCGTGCCGCGCACCGAACCGGTATTGTGCTCGCCTCCGCACCGTCCCGAACCGATTCCGGTGCGGTTCGAGCTGATGGCATCGTCCGATCTGCGCGCTGATCGGGCTGGAAACTGATCGGATTACCGGCCCCAGAAACGGCCGCCCTATCTGCGGGATCGCGCCGGTCGGTTCCGAGCAGTGCAGCGGTCGGCGACAGGGCCGGCCATCACCGGCGCGCGACCTCGCGCTGACAGGCAGCTACGACCGCCGCCGAAATCAGGCTTCCGCGTGCTGGTCGAGGCCGCTGGCTGAGTCACCGTACGCACCGGGCTGCCGGTGCCGGCCTCGGCTGACTCACGCACTGACCCGCCACGGACGGAGCGTGCACGGGCCGCCGCATTGCACGGGTGAGTCAGAGCGCTGGCCGACCGGCACGCCGTGCTCGGTGACCGGCGCCGCGCGGGCCTCCAGAAGTGGGCGGTAGGGATGAGCGGTACCAAATGAGACAATGGTAGAGAGATAGAGAGGAGAGGGCTGGAGTTCCCCCATCGCCGCTCAAGTCACGGGTCAGATATTGCCGACTTTGGTGACAAACTTTCAACCAGGAAGTGCTGAACTCGCGCAGAGTAAAGGTCGGGACCGGTTGGCCTGTCCTCTATCCACCATCCGGGTCACAGGGGTCAGATGTGCCCCCGGGGCGGAGCAGAGGTCAGGACCGCCGGACGCGGGGTCAAACCTCACCACTGTGACGCGGGACAGACAGCCCGAGCGCTGGCCCGCCCCCATTCTCAGGGGCCCGGTACGGGGCGCCGACCTCGGCCGACCGGCACTCCGGCACGCCTACGTCACAGGCTTATTGGTCACGATCGAGCGAACGGAACGATTCAGAGGGAGAAAGGTAACGCAACACTCCTCAGCGTTTACAATTAGAACGAAAACCTTCACCCTACAAGTCAGCAGTAAATCTCAGGATATCAAATAACACTTATGCTATGTTATCCTTCATTATTCTGAATAGACGTTATGACGTTGCTCCAATAATTAATTACCGGAAATTGAGCGTCAATGGTCCCCTTAGCGCTCGCACACGACACCTCCCAGCTCTCCTCCCGTCCTCCTCCTCTGTGTCCTCACCTGTAAGCAGCACGGGCTCCCGGTTGTCCTCCAGGAGGGCGCCGAGCACCATGAAGAGCGGATGCGACGCGGGCAGCATCTCCAAGTCCGTGGTGCCCTCGTCACAAACGACGAACTCGCGGTACGTCCTGCGCTTCAGCAGCTCCTTGGCCTCCTTGTTGGAGGCCAGCTCGGCCAGCGAGGCCTTCCCCAGCTGCAGTCGTCTCCGGTTGAAGCGGTCCATGCAGTTGAGGTTGATGGCGCCCTGGATGTGCGACTGGTTGTACACCATGAAGGGTCGCACGTCCAGCAGGGCGCAGGTGGGGCTGCGGCCCGCCGAGAGCCGCTTGGCCAGCTCCTGGCATGAGCAGTAGCGGGTCCGCGCCACCACGGTGGCCTTCTTGCTGTCGGCCAGCTCGCAGCTGGGAGAAGTGGGCAGGGAGAGCGGCCGCAGGCGGGCCGGCACCGGCGCCGGCGCCGCCGCCTCCTCGGCCGGCGCGCTGATGCTGCGGCTGAAGTTGAGCTGCAGCCCCTCTCGCTTCACGTCACCTCCGATCATGGTTGTGTTCACGCAGCGGTTGGTACGCTACCTTCCGCCGCCACCGCTGGACCGTCACTGACCGGCGGTCGGGCGCCGCGCTCCGCCGAGGCCGCCGGCCGGGGTCGGCCGCGTCAGCTGGCGGAGCGGCGCTGATTCACGGGCCGGCCGACCAATGGCGGGCCGCCGCCAGCGACGCGCAGGAAGCACTCGCCGCCGGCCGCCGATGAATGGCACTGCGACAGAGCGGCTCGCACGCGCGTCGCGCCGCGCGGCGTCCCTCATCAGCGCGCTCACGCCCGTGCGTTGCGCCATCGGTACCCGCGGACCAGGCGACCGCGGGCCTGAGTCATAGCGAACAAGCGGGACACGAGGCTGCGTGAGACGTGCGGCACGACGATTATTCCAGGTGCCGATTGGTGCGGGTGCAAAGCCGAGAGGTGATTACAAAACGCAAACATCCCGCATGATAGGCGCGGACCGTGACTCATACTGAGGGTCACGTACCACGCTCGGGGGGGGGGGTCTGGACCGACTGGGGGGGGGGGGGCTGCACCGGGCACCGAGTGTTCTGGACGCCCAGACCGAACGTGAGACAGCCAGCATTTTAATGTGCTGGATATTTTAGTCGGAATGTCGATAAGATGCCTCGTAAAGCAGCGTGAATCAGGCAGCCTGACAGCGCCAGACAGGCCTGGCAACGACTGGCGCAGATAAAATTAAAGATCGTGTGAATAGGAGATGCTTCGCAGCCAGTAGGTCAACAAATTTAACCCGGAATTCAGAAATATATTAGTTATGTAATATGCTAGCTCTTAAAAATAGACCCAAATGTCATCCAGAATTCCTCGCCTAAACGGTACATGATTTGAATTAACACTCTGGAACACACCTTAGAACGGGACGAGCCCCCCAAAGCCTCACGCAGCTCGGCATAAGAAGGACACGGCAATAGACTTCCGCACAACATAAGTTGCTAGGCATGAAGTGTTCCAATATCATTACCAAGCCGGGCATGAGCCGTGCCCTACTAGTCCTTTCCCGCATTCACCATGCCTTTGATGTTGCAAGTGCATAATCCAGCATCATCTTACAGAACAAGAGAATTGAACTAACTTGGCGTTACGCACTAATGTCAGGTACGAGTATACTCAGAGGCACGGCAGTTGACATAGGTATTCTGCCATAGTTAGCGCTCAGATGCAGCGTTGTAAAACATGCTACAGGCACACACCCTTTGTAGCGAACGACACATTGCGAAACAACGACAGTGTCTGTGAGTCAGAGGCTGTTGACATAGGGCGAGAGACGAGTGCGGTAAAGTTCCGTTATTAAAATATCACATCCCGGCTCGCTGTCTGATGAGTCAGACAGTCCCTGTGCCTCTAACCTCGTGCCTAACGTCGCAGTGCACCTGCCTCCGCAGCGACTCGCTCGGGTCGGACCTCGGGCGGTCTGCAGGGTCTGCAGCGACCTTCTGTAGTGACATTGTCATGCAGACCACACACGAGGTGACTCCATAACGGGAACGGTACAGCTGCGACAGGATCTGATCGAGTGGTCACTGCAGTCCGAAACGGGAAGTCATTGAAATCGGTGTCGCTCAATACTTAATGCAAAGATGTTGAAGGGGTTTACGAAATGTCCTTTATCAGGTAACCTAGGCAGGCAGCTCTTATTTGGTTTCCGAAAAGCCTAATAAATAGTAATGAGTAGCGATACAAACCATGCTCTTTGAATTTGATTGATGATCGAGTTTGATTTTAAACTTCTGTGCTTTTTAGAGGCAAAAGTAACAGATGTTATTAGCTTGTTTTGCCAACTACAGCGTATAGACACGACCTGCTTTATAATGCATTATTTTTTATTTGCCTACTAGCTGTTGGAATTTGACGATTGTTTTGTAACTAATGCTCAACAGGTGCACTAAAGCTGTAAACATAGGTAATGCGTTACTGTCTAATCTCGACTCTGTCTAATACTCGTATTTGCATTAATTAATTCTTCACATTGCAAGATAAAATTCAAAGTGTTCGGGGCGTCTTTCCTAGAAATCGTTCACCTTTGAGCTATATTGTCCTTCTCAATGTCTGCATCACTCATATTCATATGTTCAATTCTAACTATGCAGTATGCACGTCTGTGCAATGCGGATCTGAACTGATCTGAACCGGTCCTGTGCGGGTAATCTTCCATAATCGCAAGAGCTACAGGTATCGATGAATCGACTGGTTTGGAGCGCTCCTGCCACCGCCATCAGGTGATGCATCACCGCGCCACTTCCGTCGTTACGGCGTGTTCTGGAATGATCCAAGGTCACAGCACACATCACTTTCTTCCCCGAAATATCCGGTGCATACCTGCACAGGTGCCGCCGTGCCGGCAGCTCAGTCGATAAAGTGGCCGAGTTGTAACGAGCCGCGCTGTGTCGATATAAGGGGCGTCTGGGGGTGACGATGGTGACGGTGGGGAGGGGGGAGGGGGTCTGTCCGGGTGGGCGGGGTGCGGACACTGCAGGGGTGCGCCGCAGACGGCCAGGGTGGCGTCAGGCGGACTGGTACGCCACCTCCTGCTGCACGCTCCGACCTCAGACGACCCCACGTGCGCTGCACGGTCCCTGAGTCACCGCCGTGCTCCGTAGACGGAGCGCCGGTGGCTGCGGCGGCAGCAGCGGCGCACTGGTGACCTGGCCCGGTTCCCGCGACCCCTCCACTACCTCCCCAGCCCCGCGCCGTAACTCCTTGTTGCCCCAGCCGGCATTCCAGCGGCCCGGCCCGCGCTCCGTTCCACCTCTGCTGGGGCAGACGTCAGCGGTCAGCAGCTGGCGGCGCGCTGACTCAGCGGCCGGCGCGGTCACTACAGACGGGCCCGCCGTCCGGACACGACCCGAAATACCTCCGGCACGACCGGAGACGGCCCGAGAGCGGGCCGGCCGCCGCTGCTGCCAGCTGGGCAGGACCGAGACGGGGCGGGGCGGGACGGAGGGCAGACGGGGACGGATGGCTGTCGTGTCTGCGGCGTGGGTCACATCCCTGACGCACCGACCTCTCACGCTCAGCTGACGGGCCGCCCCCGCCCCCGCCCCCGCCCCGCCCTGGGTGGCCGTCCACTCACCTCTGAGGCATTTCCTCGGCCGGGCTAACCAACCGGCCGGACTGACTGATCTGCGCCGTCTTCTGATGGTCGATGATGTGCCGAGAGCGGCGGCGGATGAGCGCCTTTTCAGGAGAGGCCAGAACCGCGCCAGCCAGCTGGGAGTGAAAATAAATCGAACGGCGCGCGCCAGACCGATACCGATTTTAGTGATGGTTTCAGTGGGGCTATGGACAGAGGCCTGCCTGCCTGTTTCAATGAAGTAGGAATGAATGAGCCATGGCGAAAAGTCAAATTTGCGCTAATTTTGAACGAGTGAACATTGACAAATCCAAGAGAAAGCAAATGACATATTACGAATTACGATAAAGAAAATCAAAATACTACGATAAAGGAAATCAAAATATCTACTAATAATTTGAGTTCTAGTCAGTCCAAATGAATAACGATTAGCATACCTAACATTTTATGATCCAGATGCCTGAGTATGTCACGAATCGGTCCATGTGTCCCCATCGTTATAGCTTTGGTTGTTCGCATTCTTATGCTGGGCTACAAGAAAGTACCTATTTGAGCCTACAAATTCATTGTCACTGCCGGAACAAAAATAACCAATTGTAGAAAGTTAAAAAAGCGTCAGGTGACTTGCAACTTTTTTTCAAATACACATCATTTTTAATCAGAGGAAGCATAAACAGGTCTCTACCTTTTTCCTTTGAATAAGCGCCATGAGACTCTCAGTAGGCTAGGCAATAGGCATGTAAGCCATGCTGCCTAGTAAGCGAAAAAAACGATCACACCGCGCAGTCGCAGTCCGCGCAGCCGGAGTCCGTTTGAATCATGGTAGGAATGGGCTATGAATTATGATGAGTCATTTGCGATCGATCGAGAAGAGTACTCAATGACACGGTATCAAATGTCATTAAACGTTCTTTTTTAGCAGAATCAATGGTAGACAACTAACGTGCCTAATGGATGTCGCAGAATGGTGAGAAGAACCTCAGCTTGGATTCCATCTAAAGTATGCACGATAAATGCTGCAAGAACAAAACCTGACTCAGCTCAATTGAGTCAGGGCAACCGGCAGAGTCTGAGATCATCAAGCTCGACACTTGCATAAATCGTTGACATCAACGCACAGCGATCAGTCCCTTTAGCCACAGAAATGTTCCCCGTGTGTGTTCAATTTTTAGAGTAGTGCACTCATATCCTGTTATGAATTATGAATGACGAGGGGGGGCATCTTTCGTCATGGGTAGTTTTCTTTTCTTTTCTTTTTGCAGCCAGATGACTGAATATCAGGCGTGCTTCCGGCAAAATCAACAAGCGTGTCATTCGCAGCATAATTTATACAGATTGTGAGACAATACCTCTGACTAACTCTGGAGATGACGTGTTACTTCAGAGTTCAGACAGAGAAGGAGTTGACGTTACGCAGTAAAGTGAGGCGTGCTCTGGTTCATCGACAATTAGCTTCTCTGTTTCGCATTCATGACGTGGAATCATGCGATGCACACCGACGATGAAATATCCTGAATGCCTAATGTATAGGCATTAGCATGCGTGGGTAAAGGTATGTGAAGTTGAACCTCTTCGAGTCGAACGCTTGATCTCGATCTCGGGCAGATAACATTGCTACACCGTTTACTTGTCACATCACGACGAAAATGAATGGGCCCAGATTCACTGCTGTGAGCGAAAGTTTATGTTAATTTAAGTTTAAGTTCATTTGATAAACACATTTCCGCGAGACGCGTTGCTGCGGTCATTTGCGGACGTGTTTCAGCTCTGCCGTGCGGCGTTTGACGCATGTTTGACCAACATTTCCGTAACTCAGCGGATGTGTTGAAACAAGGCGAGAATGATGAAATGGTCGCAGATCGCTAACAGTTGCATCGTTCGGATGCTGAATTGCGAACTTTTAATATCAGCCTAAAAGGTCAAATAATCACGGCGAGTGTCTGAGTGTCTGAGGTCAACCTCAGCAGTTGAAAGGCATCGGAGCAGCCAGGAGGAGAGCCTAATGGAAATTGCTTATTTGCGGCATATAGGTATCAGCCTGCACTCAATGCGTAATGATGGTGACTTAATTGCCAGTTTGTGATCATTCCAATTAGATCATGATCTATAGATGGCTGCAATTTCCGTGTCAGTAATGATTCAAGGAGCGTTTTCTATCGCGCTCACATCTCACGACCTCGGGGAAAGTCGTTACGGTGGAAATATCTTATAGCATGAACTAGTTTTATAACCATGCCTGGCAGTGCTGATATTCCTGCGATACGTTGGCATTTTTGAGGAAAGGATATCCGACGGAAGTGAACTTTACGCCGAGTTAAGTACTTTGCCGATTGCCGAAGATTTTGTGAATCTCTATGGCAAGACTCAGGGTTATTTCATCATGTGTGTGTCATGATATAACGAGAGACACTCCTGTGACATTCACCCGAGTGACGGACACCGTATTCCGTCACTCGGGTGATATTTCACAGCGGAAGACACTCTAATTCGTGAGACGCGTGACAGCGACACTCCTTATAAGCCGGCAGGAGGCGCTCAGACTCGTGTGACGCTCTCCAGCACTCGATCACTCATATGTCAGTGACAGCTGTTTCACATGCGCCGCGTTCGCCGCTCGTCGCGGCGGTGCCGGCGGCCTGCCGTGGCGTCTATCCCAGCCCGGCGGCGGCGCCGGCGGCCCGGCGACTCCCGAATCCTGGCCGGCCGATTCAAAAGGCAGTGTCCGCTTCCGGTCAGTGCCGGCACCTTCTCACGGGAAAGGTACGCAACGGCCGCCGAGCGCGGCAATGGTGGCGCAATTAGCTCGCCGAGAATGTCGCTACACTGCAGCGTCGGCGGCGAGCTGCAACGGAAGAGCAGCTATTAGTGCACCGGCGCAGCGCCCGGAAGCGGGCTTCCGCGCGGGCGGGGACGGTGGGGGAGGGGTGGGAGGGGCTGAGAGAGGGGTGGGAGAGGTCCCGACGGTGACCCGGCCGGCCCCTCCCACGGTAGCCGGTTTGAATTTGAAAAGGTGTCGTTGGGAGAGGGTCGTGTCGCACGGCCCACCGGGGCGCTAATTCGGTGCAGTTTATTCCATCCGCTCTGTCGGGAATCGTTTCCGCGCCGCCTCAGCTCCCGGGAGATGAGGACGGCGGGATAAACTGCTCGCCGGATGTGGTGCCGCGCTATGCGTGCTCCCAGCGCTGTAGGAATTCGGCAGCCGTTGGACCAGCCCCGCACACAAGGTGACGACATCCGGTTAATTCAAACGGCTAAAATACACCTCCATTCAGTTCCCATTCACCACAGTCACGGCTAAAGTATTTGAGAAAAACCGTGGCCGGCCGGTCCCAGTAATCAAAATCTCCAGAACGGCGGCGGCGCATGCATCCCATGAGTCATGGTCGCGCGGTGAGTAGCAGACGGACGCTGGACAACATCTGACTTTGACTCATCACCTGCCAGATCGTGACCAATGAATGACCACTTGGCGTTTATTAATCACCGCGACCTCTCCCCTGTGGAGATCCGTCTTCTCCCCGTTATATGCGTTCTGTGATCACGTCAGACTCGGGAGCGGCTTTTCGCAGGGTGCGCCGATGCAGTCACCATCTCACGACACACCCAGCCGAGTCACAGCGACTCAGTGCGTCGGTGTGACTCAGAGTCAGTCCTATCTACCGCAGTCCTGATCCCCATCGGGGACGCCTGAGTCAGTATCGACTCTATCCACCCCCGCTAGTCCGGACATCCGAACTGAGTCGCTGTGGTCGCCACCACCGCACACACGCAGCCTGTGACACAATATCCACCGTGACTCAATATCGTGACGACACCGCTCGGCGGGCACGGCCCATTTCTCATATCTCTCGCTCCGGCGCCGACTCACGGCCCGGCACGGGGCGCTGTCCTCTGCTTCCTGAGTGCCGTGCGGAGTTCGGAGTGTGGACCCACTCAGCACGTGGTTTCCCGATCACTCCACCCCCAGTCCTGAGAGACGTCATGGAGGACGGCACTGATAGCGCGCCCACTCGAGGGCTCTGCGCCGCGACTGTCTCCTGATAGCGGTGCGGGAGACAGTGGAGGTCTCATGGTCAGGTGACCGGCGCGACGGCCTCTCGAACTCGGAGACCTCCACAATGCGTCCCGCCGCAGTAGTGGAGAATCAGATTACTACTGTCGACAGAGAGCCACTTCGGCAGCTATCAATCCTTTGTTAATTGTGCTGATAGCAAATGGCTATAAGCGATATAGCATGGCAACTGTTGAGCTTGACTCGCGCACAACCAACATGTGTATACGGCAATGACGGGCAAAACGCACCGTTATCAATATATGCTTACACAATTATACAATCACAGTGTGTGCATTGCGGAAATATATTGGGTGACGATTGACGGCTGTTATATAAGATATATACTTTGATGACTCATATCGGTCGGTTGTCATTGAAAAAGCGGCTTTGAAATTGGTTATGCTACCGCCTACCTATGGCATTAGCTGAGTCATTTAAAACCTATTGCTGACTAATCAAAGCAATTCTTCGACAGATTTGCACGAAGTTTGCAGACGGATGGAAAATTTAAATGCATAGGTATTTTGCGACAAAATGTTGCCTTTTGGGGGCTCAGGTTAAAGAATCACACAAGCCTCATGAACCTACACGAAACAGATTTGGCATTCAATCGTTACGCCATTTCTGTGAAAACGCTGGAAAATGGACCTGAAAATGGTAAAATTCAATTTACTTTTCTTTGCTTTCAGTTTTCACTAAAATGTGTTATTTACACAGCCAAAGTTGACTTCAGCATAGGATAGATACATAAACTAAGGGAGCAAGTAATGACTTAGGCAGATGCACTTAAGTATGAACGATTTCAGATGATTCGGAAGTGATAAGCTTAAAAAACCAGGCCGGCCAGCTAGAAACAAAGCATAAGCTTCTTCCGTTGCATGTTATGTAAGACGTCTTATATGTACCTACAAATAACTTACCATGAGTCATCTGTGTATATTCTGTTGGTAAAAGGTCATGCATTCACCAGCATCGCACCAGCGTCAGCTGTATAGGGCATACGTCATTCCAAAATGGCGGACAATGTGCATAATTCAACATAATATCAGATACCAACAGGCAACAGCTCATAGTTTGAGTCACCTATAAACCACTTGTAACGTAAAACACACGTCATTTTTGGTGCGGGCGCCGGGCCGGCACTATGGGAGCGCCGAATTCCTTCAGCCTTGGGGCCAGGCGCTGGCGGTACGGAAGATGGCAATCGGACTGAAGACTGCACCGGTGATCCGACCGGATTTAATCAGCTGTGAGTCACTGCGCCGTGACTCGGGTGTGTGACAGACCTGAGTCACGTGGTCAGAGGGTCACCCCGGCCCGCACTCGCACACACACCTACGACTCTGACCTGTGAGTCACGTGACCCGCTATCAATCAGCGTCATTGCGGCGATCGCCGAGGACACGCGGCCCAAATGTCGCAAAATTGGGTCGCAGGGGTCGAATGTCAAATATAGACGATGTGACCGAGAGCTCCATTTGACATTATGCCGCGCTTCGGCTGTACAGCGATGGATTAATTTGATCAAAATGATCACGCCTGTGATGAATGATCGCTGATAATACCTGGCGCCAGTTGTTGACATTGGGATTAGATTGTAGTCTGGCAATATAGCCTTATCACAACGCCTACAAACAGCCCGGCACTATACGATCGATACTCAAAGCCTATCGTGTGACTCATAGTTCGTCAAACGACTCACCAACGAACGCACGTGTTTCGGTCGCTGATTATGCGTGGCGCCGCGTGTGATCACTATCTGCGTGTTTTGTGCGGTGTTCAGAGAGCCAAACACGTCAGATGCACGGCGGTTCACCGTTCCAATCACGCGGCGCGGAGCTCAGTTGTCAGTGGACGGAGAACGGTTCCCACAGGGATAGTCGATGGATCGTGAGAAGACGACGACTGGAAATGGAATAAATGGGGACTTATAGTATAGAATCCAGAGCTGTGAGAGGATTGAGAGAAAGTGAGAACAAAGCGTGGATTAGGAATGGACTTATAGGATTGAAAAGAGGACTAAGGAGAGGACTGGAATTGAAAAACTGCTGGGAGGGGGCATTGGAGAGAAATGAAGCTGGGATGAGTGGAGGCTGAAAATGAACTGTGATACGATTGGAAAATGAGCTGCAAGTTAACTGGCGAGGACTCGATTGGAATAACAAATAGACTGGACGCGGAACTCTGGAACTCTCATGGAGTCGTCTCTCGTATTGCAAAGATCGACGCTTAAGTTATATGAAGAAGCACTATGAATTGAGAACCCCATAAGATTGCCTTCTGTCAGCCATAGGTGATCGCCGATCAGCCCGGTCAGCACAGCACTGCGTCCCTCCGCCGCGCCGCGGCGGAGCGCTCCCACCGTCCCACGGGCCGAGAGGAAGTTTACCGAGCCACCGGAGCACATATTTCCCGCCTTCGATGAACTGGGCAGGATACTTGGCGGCACTGTTCGAGAACGTTTCTCCGGCGCGGCCAGTACAGGTCGCTGCGGCACTGTGAACGACCTTGCTCTATATCGGGCCTCAGCTCCAGTCGTATTGATTAGCTGGGGAAGTGGCGGCTAATTTGCTTCAGCTGAATGCTGAGTGCCATTGAAGTCAGACACTGCCGGTTGCTGTGAGACCGACAAAACGCGATGGTATATCGGGCTGGATAGAATACGACGAGGCCGTGCGGTCTTCTTTTCCTCGGCCATCGTCAATTGGACAAATTGATTGCATTTAACTACCAATGATTCCCTGAACCATCTTATCGCTATAACGTCCTACAGAATGTCCCAAACAGGAAACAATTCACGGCCTTCGTGTGAACTCAGGTAGACTAGTGTCCACTGGTGAGGGATAATTAGAGTAGGAGCACTCCTTGCTCGACTCCGGCCGGCCGGGGAGGGTCGTTCGGAGGTCGTTTCATTAAATTGGACATTGGACAGGGACAGTCTTGAACCAAGGGTGGTTTGGAATCGGAGCACTGAGCACTGAATGTTTTTCATGTTCGTTTCGAGACGCAGATTGTATGTTATAAATGAATACATACGCAATATAAATACCCATAAATACCAAAATACCTACATGCGTTTATAGAAAGCAAAGGACGACTTCATTGTTAATACGTATTAGGTTAAAATAAGTGATTCCAAGTATTTATCGTTCAAATCATCTTCCTTCTCTTTCTCTCACTCTCTCTCTCTCTCCCTCTCTCTCTCTCTCTCTCTCTCTCTCTCTCTCTCTCACTTTCTTTCCCCTCTCTCTCTATCTCTCAAACAAACAAACCATGAAGTCATGGTACTTAACATTTTTAGAATGTATGGAACTAAGACTCATAAATGTGCATTCGCTTCGACCGGCATGACGTGATGTCATGCGCTGATATACAAAACCTTCCATCATTTTTCTACCGGCGCACAATGCCAGCCGTCTGCACCATGCATCGTGGTATGGAACCTTCCACACCAAACCTTCATATTGCGCATCGATTCCGCCTGATGACGTCATTCGGCGACCCTCGCAGGGTATTGCATGCCGGCGGGCGGCGGCTCACACCATCAGGACGGCGCAGCCGGCCGCGAGCGGTTCACCGGAAAACGGCGTCCGCGTCCGTGCGCGGCCCTTCCTGCTGGCAGCCAGGTGCCGAGCAACGCTCCTGGAAACGCCGTCCATTGGTCGGCCAGTCCGCCAGTGACGTCAGACCGGTGGGTGACGTCAGACGCGCTGACGGCGTCACCCGTCAACCGTGCATTCCTGACGGACCGCCAGCCGTCATCCGGCGTCTCAAGGCCGCCGGTCGGCGGCACGAATAGAGAACTGGAGGTGGACCCCGGCACTATGTAATCGCGCTACAAAACAGCACCAATTGGCCATTAAAACGATGCATACCCGTATCTGCATGCATCGGCTATCACGATAAACGTATGCCCGCTCTTGACAATAAGTTACACAGTGACACACGCCGGCGGCACGCTGGTAAACACGATAGACTATTGTCCACGATGAGTCTACATAGTACATTCCGAATAAAGATACACGTCATGGGTCAGTTCCTGGACCCGTTGTGATTAATCCAAGGAGGTATACCAACGCCGAAACAAAAGGCACATGAAACACAGACCATTATTAAATGTTGGAAAGCACATTTGCGTTACCGTTTCGTGGTCATTAACTGCCCAAAAAGGAGCGAGAGTGGGGAGGTAAGTCCGCATTGTCTGGTCTGGTGGGGTTCAATGACCAAAAGACACGAGCGACCGCATTGGTCACTTCCTGGTTAGAATCATATTCTGAACTTGATGAGCGACACGAGAAACAGCCAAGTGCCCATTTATTGTTGAGACTGATGGCTTATTGTGGAGGCTTATGATATGCCACGTTAAGTGGAAGCGCTCACATCTTTGCGTGGCTTCACTTCTCATAAAAACGATTTTTTCAAAAATATGTGTTGAGTGCTGAAACGTATAAAAGGCAGCAAAATACAAACTTATAGAAATAAGAAAACAGTCTTATCACTCATTCAACACTAATTTATTCATTCATTCATGCATTTATTCATTCATTTATTCATTCATTCATTCGTTCATTCATTCATTCATTCATTCATTCATTCATTCATTCATTCATTCATTCATTCATTCATTCATTCATTCATTCATTCATTCATTCATTCATTCATTCATTCATTCATTCATTCATTCATTCATTCATTCATTCATTCATTCATTCATTCATTCATTCATTTAGGATATAACTAGACGCATCCTTCCCTACCCCATCCTTACTGTTACTCCTAACAGGACAAGTAGCGGCGGAACACCTTCAATTTAAGGGGGGGGGGGGCACTGCCGACTTTTGGTCCCATTCTTTCCATGCAACGCCCATAGCGTTAAAATGGCAAAATCAAGGGAGGGCACGGTGCCCCGGTGCCCCCCCCCCCCCCTTTCCGCCGCCTATGAACAGGACTCAATATAAACTGGAATATAATTTGTTTTGGACATCTTAAAACCGGCAATACAGCATATTAAAGCCAAGGTCTTTTCTCTCTGAACAACCAACAAAGTATTTGTCGACTATCGTTATAAAAACTCTGAATGTGCACAATGCACACTTTATTAGCTTGCTGAATCGTTTTGTTTTTACGTTACCTACGACCTACACCCAGACACAGCCGTGGCTATACAACTCCTCACATTTGTAGGGCCGGCCTGCGCAGCAAGTACCGTTCATGAGTGGGTACCGTTGCATGTTCGTTTTTGCCAGTTGACAAAACAATATGATCCGGATTCCTAGAGTTGGCGCCTTCCTCGTCCGAGCTATTGTGTGCAACCGGGCCGGGCCGAACGGACCATTAGGAACCGGGGCGGCGCATTTCTACTATACGTGTATACAAATGTAGGTATCCGTCTTGAAGTCACTCAAAGTACCGCACGAGTTCTGAACAGACACTGAATCATGGCAGTGACCCAGCTCAAATAAACATATGGCAAAGGAGTCGGCGTTATGCGTCACAAAGCGGTATAAGCAAAGCCCAACCATTGTTTGTGTAAATAGCATATACGCAGAGCATTTAGAATAACACGTGGATGTTGCTATGGACGGTTCACCATTCTCCGTATACCTATACTGACAGGTTACGCCATTAGTGTATAAAGAACGATGGTCGGTGGCATTGGATGTGTTGGATATAGCCAACAAACAAAAGAAAAAATCATATAGTTAGTAGGAGCTTGTCGCACTTTGCTTCCACCTTCTTTGGCTCCACGTAAAAAAAGATATAAATGTACCACTGACATATTTACCATACCTAATAGTTATGAAATATGAGTAAAGTCACTTAAGACGCGCCCCGCTTTTAAGACATTCGCTTTCATTCAGCTTCTGACGCAGACATAAATAGCTGTTGTATCACCTGAAACATTCGTCACTCTTTACATGAGTGAGCCGAGAAACCAGGATGGCTCATGCACAGACTTGTAAGCGATTCAATTCTGATTGAATCGATTCTCATGAATCGCTTGAAAATGCCGACTCACTGTGATTGAGTCGGTTGAATCACCTCTTGTCACCATATGAATCCTGATTGAATCGGTCACACATGGCAACTGCTAGTGATTGAATCGGCAACTCATCGATTCAAGTTGATTGAATTAATAAAATGATTCAATCAACATGTGCTGGAAATTGAAGTAATGACCATATTTAGTACTATATTATGTAGAAATATATGTGGCATTTGCATCATAGTCACACACAATGCACTGCAAAAATTTTAGGTATTTTGTCAGTATTATAAATGCGCACAGCTATCAGTATTGAAAAAACATAAAAATTTTGTTTTAAGTTTTTAATCAAACTGTAAACACAAAATTATACATAAATGTCAATGCATGAAGATGAAAAAAATGAATGTAAAGTTTCTTTCCAGTGCCCTAAAATCAGTATAGTAATCAAGTTAAAAGTAGCAGTAAGCAGGCGCACATTGCTCAACACACATGTTTTAGATACCATGTTAATCTTTATATTTTCAATACCCTGTTTCATCAGGACATTTGTGACCAAGCATAGATTTAGTACTTTTCTATGTTTTTTGGTATTTTCCTAGTGTATTTGGTTGGTATCAGTTTCCAAAAATGTCTTAAATTGATATCACATATGTATATATTTTATATAACATCTTGATTGAATCGCGTTGAATTAAATCATGAGTTGAGTCATTCCCTGAATCACTGATAATGGGATGAGTCGTGATTGAGTTGAATCACAAGGTCCATGAGTCGTGATTGAATCGCTTGGAAAATCAGACTGTTTGATTGAGTTATGATTGAATCGGTCATTTCATCAAGTGAGTCGTGATTGAATTGATTGAATTTTTTTGAATCGTTTACAAGTCTGCTCATGCACTGCTACTTCGAACCGCCGCGCTAAAATCCGTGCGGTTTTTCTCACATTTGCGCCGCGTCATGTCACCTCTCTCAGCCTCCTGCCATTACGATGCATTAGCGCGGGGCCTCCCATACCTACCTGTGTCCCCACGCTCAGACCACAACAAAGACCGGTATTACAGTCTGCAGTGACGTGTCGGTTCGGCGGCTGTGTCACTGTCGGAGTCTCCGCGGTCCCCTCGGCTACTCAGCCTATACGGGAGATCCTGGAAAGGCCCCTCCGACCGCACCCGCGTGCCGTTGTGTGTGATGCGTGCCATGGGGGAGAGCAGACGCATCGGCTGCTACTGGGAAACGTGTGGATAGGGCGACACGTGGGGATGACGTGCCGATAAAAATTGTTTCGCCGGAGAAAAATGAAATAAGAAAATGGGATGAAAAACAATTAATTCGTATATAATTATCATAGCGGACTTCACTTTCAGTTGGTATAATTAGGTAAAAGATTCCCCAGAATAGTTGTTTGTTTTCATTTTCAGGTTGTTTTATTAGGACTGCTGTCATGCATTTTTCATCTTTTGTTTTGATAAGTCACATGTTTTCTTCAGTCGTTGTTCTGTCGAGATTTTACACATATTCTGGGCCGAGGGGAGCTTTAGTCATTCATATCTTGCCACGTAGTCCGTACTACCTACGGGCGTCCGATAGTCAAATCCAGAAACCACCAGCTTCGCAGTACTGCGCTGATGCATGAATGAACTGCGGATGCCTTATCAGCCGGCGTCCTGTTTTGTCAGTCAGCTGCCCACTGCGCTGCTCCACGACTCAGTGACCCGGCGCCCTCACAATGAGTCATTGCTCTGACTCCAAAGACAGCAAACAGCGCCGATAGTCGTCTCGAGCCCACTCAAGGGTTAGGAGCTGGGAGACATGTTTGCACACATGCTATAGTCGGCTCTGGTGCTTATTACATAACGTAGGGCTCCGAGTGAGGTCCGTACAATGACGAACTCGAACTGGCCCAAGTTTGAAGTAGCAGAAGATATCGCTGATCGAGAGTTTTCAAAGCCAACTTGTTCCTATGCCTTACCTATTGCATAATAGGGCATTGAAGCTCCTACACTATTCTAAATCGAGAACTATCGAGCTTCCTCGACAGGAAGACTGGTGGACAGGTGTCCATTTTCGGCTACGTCATTGTCTATACTTCGGTATTTTACATTTGAATGCCCTCAGACTTTTACCTAAGGCCTATCAAAGGTTAAATTGTCACTTGATAGTAGGTATCCAACGAATGGAATTTCAAGGCCCCACCATATTCCTAGCAAACGTGAATTAAAGTTTGGTAGGAACTTCAATTTTTTTAATTAAATTAGGAATTAACATTTGAAAGCCAGCCACGATTCTCAAGCCTTGACCATTAGGTATAACAGCTCACGCTCACACGGCTCAGTTCAATCCCAATACTCGGCTCGCATCGCTGCGCCACCTACAGATAGTACTGCATTGGTACGGTGTGCCGTGAGTCGTTCAGTGCTGCTCCCTACAAAGGACTAACCCAAACCGGTGGAGCCGCTCGCCAACCCAAGCGCCCTCTAGTGTCCGCTAGAAAGGCTCCACTCATTCCCTTACCCGCCGACCGGCGACAGTTCGTCGAACATTTCACCAAACAACTCGCTCATTGCATTGACGTTTACGTTAAACAACATGTGCAGCTAGGCCGTTTTCTCTGCCCTCGGTGGGATGCTATTTCAACTTTTGCTGGGATAGATTTCGATCCATACTAGTCACAAGTGCTGGGTGTTCATTTATTCAGTTTGTTTGTTGGGTTTCAGGGGCGCTTCGATAGCGAGGCCATTGCTAATTCTGAGGTACAAAAGACTATTCACCTTCCGTCCAACTGGCACTATCCAGCGCTGAATGAAAACCACCCTATCAGCACGTCAGTTTATTACAAAAAGTAACAACGCACGCAGGTTGCAACACTGGGGCTCTGCCCTGTCTGACAAACTAGGTGCATGAGTGTCATAATGACGGGTGCGAGAGATGCCTGCCACTCAGCACACTCACACCACGGCACACGGGGTTAGACCACACGGGACACGCGGCACGTGGCACACACACCACGCCCATTGGACCCAGGGCTAGCCGGCCCACTCGCCTCTCGCGAGCGGCACAGGCACCAGGCCAATACACGAGACTCCATGCGCGCGCGCCGCAAGGGAGGTACAACAGGCGCCACAGGCCAGCTCAGCAAAGCAAACTGAGCCAGCGGTACGGTGTATAACGCGACAGAGACGACAGCAGCCGTTCACGCAGTGCCTCATATAGGGCTGAATATTGAGCAACATGCACCTTTGGTTTGGGCCAGCCATGATCTGCTTGTAGAAAAGGACTTATCTAGTCGGATTAGTAGATGACCAGATGTATACAGAGTCCCTGCATAAATAAAGACTGATTTGTCGTAAGTCCATGGGGCAGCCCCATTAAACATCATTCACTTTAACTGATTATTGGGGGTTAAGTTATTACTCACCAGGTACACGCAATACTGTACTGGAAGCAGTTATCGTCATCAGTCCTTTCAATGTAAAGCCGTACTTCAGCGCTAAACGCTTTGCGATAGCTTTTGTTAACAGAACAAGTAAGCAAAAATACGTTAAAACCGATCATAAATCAGGAAGCGTTTTGAAAACACTTAACGCTATTCATTCTCTCCATTCAATTTAGTACAACCAAATGAACAACCAACAAACTTCGTACATTGATTACGTACAAAAGACGTGACTAGTACGATATGCAAGGTTTGAACTCGCCATTTCGGCAATACCTCGCATTACACTCCTCTCAGTCTCTCTTCAAATCATCGATACCGTAAAGTGGGGCTATTTGAGACAGTGGGGCTATTTGAGACAGTATTTAAAATCGCAATAAAATGAAGAGCGCTTGATTTTTATGTGATATTTTTGCTCAGGAAGGTGTGGAATCGAGCAGTAAATCGCCTGAGCAAAAATTAGGCATAAATTTCAAACGGTTTTTATTTTATAACAATTTTAAATACTGTCTCAAATAGCCCCACTGTCTCAAATAGCCCCACCTTACGGTACTCTCCCTCGGGCCAGCTGGACACATCGCGTCCACACCAGTCACCAGTATCCACCGTAATGTTCAGCCCACTCCAGTCTTCTGACCACAGTCTGAAGGGAGGCCAGGGCGTACCTTCCAGTGATGTCCGATTCGTCTCTCATGACCACAAGACTGTGTGAGGGAGAGTCGCAGGCAGACGACGGCCTGAGGTCTTCTCCCCAAATCTCCATCCCCGCAGCTGAGTACATTACGAGGAGACGCGAGACTTGGAGAGATCGGTGGGCTGGGAGCTGTTCGGCGGCTCACCCGCTGGAAACGAACATACATCGAGTTAGTTTTGAAGTCTTGAAAGCCATGACGCGCAAAAAAGTTGTAAGTGGGCCGGCGTTCAGCACTATTCACAAGACGCGGAGGTACAGCTGTTCAACAGCTCTACCAACGTTGAACTTGAAGCTGGACCATGTAATAGGAGTTAGGAGTCGTCCTGGAAATAAAGAGTACATGACAAAATACAACGATCGTAGGCATACCGTGCGATCTCTCGGTATTAAATGCCTGATCAAAATAATTTCTACAATCATCACACCCACTGAGGCCTTTCAGTCAAGCAGCTCTTTCGACATGGTCGGCTAAGCCAAGCTGTAATAGAGCGATGGGCTGTTTATGAGAACCAGCTTACACCCGGCAACAGTAAAAGGGCCCTAACCACTCTGACCATGATCCGGTTTTACAGCCTGTATAACTGTGGAGGGACTGTTGAGACCAGTCTTCACCAGACCCCTAGCACTCCCTTGTGGACCTGTCTGTCCTGACTCACCATGATCTGGTTTTACAGCCTGTATGACCGTTGAGGGGCTGTTGAGGAGGACCAGTCCCTCGGGTAACTGCAGCAGGCCCGGAGACGTTTGGAACAGGGACGACATCGGCGCTGCCGGACAGAACACACGACACAGGTCAGAGCTTTGAGCATTAGTGTGGTATCTATAGCTCATATGACCATGTGTTGTCACTAGCGCGGACGGTAAGCCTGAGGAGTTCGTGTTTGTGAAGCGATATGAAATTACGAGAACAAAAGTGTAACCTAGGAAATGACTTTAAAATTAAAAGCTACTACGCAAAGCAACTCAGCTTAGGAGGAAAACCAGCAAATGCATTTCAATATGAGATTCCCTTCTCCCAGTCCACCCACGTCCCAGACCCTCCGTTAGTGCACCCTGTCCGCGCCGGTGGCGCCACCTACTGCTGACGAGCCGCGGTCCGTCCCCGGACGAGCAGCTGGGCTGCTGCGCCGAGCTGGCCGCCAGGTGGAGCGAGCTGGGCTGCTGCGCCGAGCTGGCCGCCAGGTGGAGCGCCAGCTGCTGACTCTGTTTGATCTGTGAGAGCAGCTGCGTGGTGAGCAGCGTGTGCGCGCTGCTGGCCGTCACCACGGGAGCGGTGGGTATCGTGCCGCCGCTCAGACTGGACACCGTGCCTGAGGAGGACGGAGTGGGAGATGTCAATAAGTGAGGAAAGTCAGTGGGGACAGAGAGACAGTCATCGGCACCACACTGAATTTGCTCAGACCAGACACAGTACCTGACGGACAGGGGAAGGGAAGGGGTTAATCAGGTGGCTCACTATGGACACTGGAGAGACTGAGACACACCGGATGCCGGACATCACAACGGCGTATCGGATAACAACACGTCATCAACGACGCGCTCGTCTAAAACACTTTTTCGACTTCGTCGCCCACGGTTCGTCGACATATTTCACATTTCGAATTAATAGTTTTAATAGTTTTCACATTATGTTGGAAAATTTTAAGCATAATTTGTATTTTGTGGGCACTAGCTACATTCCACCAGCTTATTATCCAGCCTGTTAGACAGAGAAGCGTTCAGGAAAGTCCTGCCACCTAGCGAAAACCAATAGAATTAATGTTACAGGTGGCGCCACAGCTGCGGATTCACCAGCCGTATCAGCCACGTTCGAGTCGCCGTACAGCTACCGGACCCGATTGCACTGCAATCGCTCCACCGATAGGTGCCAGATGGTGTCCTCGGCGATTAAACATACATGAAGGTCCATTGTCAGTCAGGACATTGCCAGACTACAGCCCAAGCGGCAGCCGTCAATCACACATCAATCAGTCTGGGTGCATTGCATGATGACGGGTTGACAATGCACCGGACCGCTACACGGCTACACACCTTCACCCCGGTCCGTCCAGCCAGCTGCCCTGACCCAGGCTACCCCCGCTCAGCCGTCCTCTCCCCAGTGCCGCCCCCCGCCGTCCGTCCCCGCCCGGTATGGAGATGTACCACAGGGGGCTGGCGCCGGGAGAGCCATATACGGCAGTTTGACGGCGCGTCGTATCGAACACAATCAGTGGCGCACGGACACGCACAGATTGGCGCCGCTGCCCGGGGGCAGTGTGGGTCGGCTGCGGTGCGATCCATCTCCCGACGCTGTCAGTGACCTGTCCTCGGCCGTTCCGATCTGTCCCCGTCGTCCCGGTCTGTCACCGGCCCTCCCACTATCCTGTATCACTGAGTACTGACAACGTCCCATCTCTGGCCTCTGTTATGTCACTGAACCGTGATCGAAGTTCTACGGTCATTTTTCCTTCTTCGCCCATTTCTAACTAAGCTGTGTTTTCCCTCTCCCGCCCTTGTCTTGTCACTGGGCTGTTGCAAAATAAATATCTTTGCTGCCATGCACGTTACCATGTCATTGTGAGCATCGCTTGACTCCATCCTAGACGCACTCACTTTCCAGCCTTATCTGAATCTGGTCAACATCCTATCACAAATATGTGCCGCTCTTCTGCCCCAAGTCCATGTGTCATCTCCCGCATTAGTTCCCTGTTTCTGTCCCTTTCTCCTATACCACCCCTCGTATCTCCCTTGTCTGTGACCTGTCTCTGTTCTATCTGCCGCTCCCTTCCCTCTTAGCACCGCGATTGGTTCAGATAATCACGCAGACTGGTAGCTCTCGCAGCCCACATTTCTCGCTGATGGAAGCTCACCATGGCTGAGAATCAACATCCTTCCTTCAGCGGAGGTTATGTCCCAATTTATGTCCCTCCCGACTTCCCGTCCACCCGTAGCGCGCATAATGCACGTGTGGGCATTGAGAGAGACCCGAGATTGCCGATCAAATGCAGCCAGTGCCGCCAGCCTAGGAAATCAGCAATCAGCACTTTATTTTGGAAGACGTGTTTTGTTGGTCTCTCATCAACTGTCAACAGAAGCAGACTTTCGCACGGTGAAGGCGAAACTACCGCGCCGTATGCCGGATACCGGACGCCAGTGCGAACCTATAATCCGGCGGTTTGGTGAACCGATAAACACAGAGCGCCTAGATGACGCGTCCTTGTGCCGGCCAATCACCAAATATGCCTGCTATTGTACCGAAAGGCACCCATCAAGCAATGACCAAATCCTTGTGAATGCACGCAATGACGGTCTGAGCATGGACACTATCTTACATAATCGAACATGGTACAGTTATTTTGCAGAAAACCTTGAAGCGAGCAGCACGTGAAGAGTATTCAGCGCGCCTCACGCGAGGCGATCGGGTTTTCCTTAGCGGTTGCGTCAAACCAAGCCGCCGTAGACCAGTCTACATACGACCGATACGCCTACAGGCTGTGTACCTACACGCCTTCCGAAAAACACCCCACAAAGAACAAAATAAAAACAGCGGCGCCGGCGGGCAGCATTTTTAAATCGGCCACCGCCTGAATGGCGCAGCGGCCGGGCGTTCGTGTGAGATGGTGGGCGATTGGCGAGCGATCGGGACACGTCAGTCTGGTTACCGGTGACTGGGGGACTGACAGGGCGGGTGGGGCGGTTGACCACATCTCCGGGTGGATCGGGGAGGTCTGTGATCACCCGGGGCCGCCCGGCCACAGAGCGCGTTACTGTGCACGGTACAGGACACCGCCGGGCGTACAGCGGCCGTGGGTGGCGGGGCAATTCGTAAGAAAGGGTGGAGTGCGTTTGGTGAACACAAAGGGTGCATCCCTGGATTAGCCTAACATACAGGATAGATTAAAAAAAATTCGTACGAATGTCAAATAAATCAACACCCGTGTTCGCAAGATTCGACCATTCAGTTCTTTACCGCGCGAATCCAGCGGCCCATGGAAAACCAGCGCACTAACCACTCGACACGCTTTATGAAGCCGAGCCACCCCAGGGAACCCCAGCCGCTCTCAGAACGCCGCCTCAGCCGCGGAGTGACGCGTGCCCGGCCGCGTTACACAACAGTAGAGCGGCTGTGACATCGAGCCGGTGGCGAATGTTTCACCCATGTGTCAGTCGCGACAGCTCATCCAAAAGGCACTTTCCTCTGTCGCGTTATTCATCCTGTCATGCGAGTTCACTGCTCAGCAAGCATTGTAATCGGACTGTTAGCGGGCCGTCGCTCGCAGCCTGCGTCATTCTATAGAGCCAAAGCCAGGGAAGTACCCGGTGTATCGCAATGGTGATAGCACGGGGCCCTGCATAATAAACTGCAAGCTTCAGTCTGTTACAAGTCTAACGTCTGGGTGACAAATGCGTGTCCTGTGTATTTTACAATGTGCTGTGCCATGCTCACTGTCCAATGCTTGGCTGCTGGCAGCCGTCTCCTGCAATAAAAGGGCGGAGAACTGAGTTCGATGAAGGGTTTTGTGGCCATGACGACGGAAATCAAACAGATGACTCAGCCACACCCCTCACACCTGGGCGCCTACGAAGGCTCCTGCTACGAACCATTAGTCACTTCAGTCGTATTCGTGACACATGGTGTCAAATCGCCACCTCTTTTTCTCTCCCTCTCCATCGATTAGAAACCACGCCTCTTTTCTCCACCTCGAAGCGGTAATACGTGGATGATTCATCCACTAAGGTCTGGGCTGTGGGTGCTTTATCCACAACGGTGTGAAATATCCGTCCACTACCGTGATGTGGACTGTAGAGTGTGGAATGGATACATCATCCCCCCCCCCTCGTGGATGTCCATCGTCTCCAACGCCGAGTCCCTCCGTCCCACACGGGGTCCCCGGTCCGTCATGTCCCCGTCGGAGTCGGATTTACCGCGCTGTGCCGGTCGTCCTTCACTGCAACGAGCATAGAGACAGCGAACGGCGAGACAGCGGGACGGCGGAACGGCGACAATGAGAAGGTACTCAGCCGGTGACAACCGCGCAGACAGCAGACAGTCGCAAACAGCCGGAAGGACACCAGAGACACCTGAGACACATGATATACCCGCCCAGCTGCGTAGCACAGGGAGTACGGCAGCGCTGTGACTGTACAGACCAAGCTGCCTGATCTCAGGGTCCGTGTGCCGTGTCTCCTCTCGGCAGTAGCGGTGATGACGGCGGTGGCTGGTGTCTCTGACACCGCCTGACGAACGGCCCGCTGCCGCCGCCACCTGTACGTACACCGCCGAACGGCAGGGGGTCGGCACGGCAGCGCCGTATCAGTACCGAGTCATACAGCGGCACACGCCGGCTGGTGGTGGCTACAGAGCCGTCACAGACGAGTTACGGCCCGGCGCGGTCAATGAGTCATGGGAGACGCGCCCGGGGCCCGCCCGATTGACTGAGGTGCAGATGGGCTGGTCGGGGCCGCGCCGATGGGCCGATAAATATCGCAAACTGTCCTCCCCGGTGTTCGCGCTTATCCAACACAGGAGAAATATGGACAATACGAGCCGTATATGGAGATTGGCCGCGGCGAGACGGTGCCATCTCACACCGCACCCGGTGAGACCGGTAACATAACGACGCCGGCGGTGGAAGTCGAGCAGCTGATTTGTTTATACATCAGCGGGAGGCTAACCGATCCGTCGCTGTTTTATATTCCATGTAGGGGCATAGGCTGGCCACCAATCGTGATTGGCTGTCGTTGGGCCGCTCACCCGGCCACCCAGGCGGGCCATCGGTCGCCAGCGTTAGTTCTTTGTCCAGATAGCGAGGTTTTGTGGAGTGTTGAAGGTTTTGGGTGAGCTTGACTACTCCTACACAGTCTTCTCTGTCTAGTTTCCCACTCGAAATTAGCATAAGGCTACTGAATAAAAGACAAGAAAGTGCCAAGTTGATCAATCACCGATCGCACTCTTTCCACCACCAACTCCAAACGACTCTTACCGACTCACTGATCGTCCCGTATACATAACCTTCCCCCCGTCCCGTATCTCCACCGCACTCACTGATTCAAGACACACCGACGGGCCATCAAGACTGACGGCCCGTATACCCGTACCCGCCGTCCCGTATCTCCACCGCACTCACCGACTCACTTGACCGGTGTGAGGCTGACGGCCCGTATATCCGTACCGCCGTCCCGTATTCTCCATGCCACTCACCGACTGCCCTGACCGGCGTGAGGCTGACGGCGGCCGGCATCACCGTCGCCACCGACACGGCTCCCGACGGCTCCGACAGCTGCGGCGCGTGGCCGTAGAAGCCGTTACTGGGCTTCTGCTCCTGTTCGTCATCCTCCACCTCCTCGACGCCGTCCTCCTCGTATTCCTCCTGAGAGAGGACACACGGGGAGGGGTTAGTCTCGCGGGGTGGGGGAGGTAAGAATGATATGCAGATCTGATGACTATGGGAGGGAGGGAAGGGCACTAGGTACTAGGTAGTGAGTACTTAGGATTGAGTTATAAAAAATAGATAATGCCTACCGTATACATTAAGTTGCAATGCTGAATGTTTCTAATAACAAATGGTGGGGTATTATTTTGGTATTCACAAGGCAGATTCTAAGTGAAAATATTGATAACTATCACCGGATGCTAATCAAGTCATAATTTGGAAGGGGGGGCATTCCACGTCAAATCAAACACCGAAATCCGTCATCCCCTTCGATTTTTCTGAAAATTTGTAGGCAGACTGGGCATGGTTCAAAACTGAGTTACGTATAATATTTTCGAATTTTGATAACGTATCGCTGAGATATAGGTCATCGAATATAGCGAAAAATGCCACACATTAATTTTTTAAATGGCTATAACTCTGGTTCCTTTTCTGGTATCAAAATGATATTAACAGGGTCTTATAGGCAATTGATAAGGCTTTGATTTTTAATCGTAAAATTAAATTGAAGTGACCTTGAAATGCATTTGACCTTGAATTAAAACAGAAAAATTTAAATAGCAAAAAACACGTCACCTTCGATTTGGGTAATTTTCACATATTATGTCCGTCACAATGTTCCTAACCATCTGTGAAAAAATTGGAGTGGGCCATTCATAACTTTCGCGGCAAGCGCCGTTTTCATGCATCAACATCACGCAACCGCGCGTGACCTTGAAAGACAGAGTCAAGACATGCTTGCTTGTGTACACTTTCTGAAATGAATGATTGCTGATTAGTGATATCCCAAACTCTGCGAGAATGGAAATGCATAGTCATCGTAGTCAAGCATTCACGTTCCATAGTAAAAGTGTCTCAGGCAAACGGTATTTTGCGGTGAATTTTGAGCCGTGTGGAAATGCATTATGAAGTAAATTCAACGAAAACATTATCACGCAACGATATCTTAACGTCTTTTGATCTTCACTATACGAAAGAACATACATTTTTTAGTACGTATGGGGAATTTCTAGTTAATCCAATAATAGATATGGCAGTTAGAGGCCTGCTAAGAGTAACATGTCGCCGGCTGAGGTGGGCTCGGCCGATGTGGGAAACGCAGCAATCACAATTTTGTGTTTACACGTTCATATTTCAATTGTTTACCAATCGATTTTCAAAATTCTTTCACCATAAGATTGCCTGTACATTTCTTAGTCTTCTCACAAAATTTGACGCGAATCGAACGTAATCAGCGGTAGGGAGCGCGATGTAAAGACGGAACCGTTCCGTTCCGTCCCGGCACAGTCTACAATTCAGGCGGCGCGTAGCGGTCGGCGCCGGCTGCCCAGTCGCCGCGTGGCTGCGGCGACAGGATGTTCACTTTACACCGCTATTACTAGAACAGTTGTGAACCGATTTTCTTATTGCTTGCACGATGAGATGTCGAATTCAATTCTTGACAGGTAGCCATAATTAATTTCGCATTAATCTTATGAGATATTGGCGAAAAACAGGAGGGGTGGGCGAAATTCGCTCTTCCCCCTCCACTGCGCGTGCTAACATACGTTTGCATATGTGCAATTTTCTTCAAAACTTATGAATGGCCCACTCTAATTTTTTCACAGGTTGTTAAGAATATGGTAGGCAATAAAATATATGAAAATGAGCCAAATCGAAGGTGACGTGTTTTTTGCTATTTCAATATTTGTGCTTAAGAACAGAGTTAAGCAAATTTCAAGGTCATATATTTAAGTAGGTGCAATTCTAAACAAATGCTTAAGAAATTACCTTAACAGTAAGGTTCATTTCATTCAAATCAAACAAGTACAACCAAAGTTATGGTCGTTCAAAAATATAAAGATGCAACATTTTGTAAAAATTTGATGCCCTATATTTAGAAGACCTGTGGTCAGAATGTGCAAAAAACATCAATGTAATGTCCGGGGCCATACAGGAACTCGCTCGCAAATTTATAATGAAATCGCTGATGGTAAGGTGCAAAACAGCCGATTTTTGTTCGATTTGACGTGGAATGCCCCAGGGATCAGTCCATTCGAACTGTATCAAATAAAACAACAAAAAGTTTAGAGCTCCACGAAAAAAAAAAAATCTAATCACTAGTCTGATCACTAGTCCAATGTAAAAAAGACACGAGCAGATAATAATGACATATTCAACACCAATATTTACCCCTCACATGCCCCATACGTCCAGCGTCCTATCATGCTCTGACGTAACCATCACACCCCATGCTCCATCCATGCACCAACAGACAACCATCGCGTCCGTAGCAGCAACAGTGCAGTGCACACTGCACCGCCCCGCCCCGGCCGGAGGCTAGCCCGGTCTCCGCTGCTCAGAGATGAAGCTTCTGGGTTACCCAACGACGGCCCACCTCCGAGCTAATCATAGCGCCGAGCCAAATTAACACCGTGACTACCCGGAATGGAATGTCCCAACGGGATAGTTGACCTCTGACATTGTCAGACTCCCTCCCTCTCGGCTCTCGGTCAGGTGTGGGCTCAAACTATTCCCACCCGCCACCACGTGCTCCCGGCCCCCACCACACGCCCGCCGCGTGCCCAGCGCGTGTCCCATCATCCCGTCGAGACGAACCCGGAAACCACCGGTCTCTCGGCGGCGGTCGTCTCCGGCGGCGCAGCACCCACACCGGTCCGGTGCCAACTCGGCGGCACAGCGACCTGCACCGGCTCCGTAGGGCGCCCTCACAGGCCGACTAAAATTAACCGAAAGCGGCCGGCCGGCCGGCGGCTGGCGAGCCGCCGCGGCCGGCCGAGCTATTTGCGACCAGCCGGCAAAGGCAACCTGATCTCTCGTATGGCGGCGCGCCGGCCGACGCCCAAATTCGGCGCTGGCCCGGCCCGACGGCACCGACGGACCCATACCCGTCGGCGGACCGCAGCGGCCGACGGCGGCGACGGCGGCGGCGAGGAAGGTGGAAGGGAGAAAGGTGGATAAAATAAGGGGTATTGCACGTGATGTGTTGGATCAATATTGATCATGGCATGAGTCGAGACCACGAATAGTAGATGCAGGCGGACTTGTTTGCGAGTGTGTGATGCACCCACATGACGGGCTGAGCAACTCAAATCGCTGAGATTTTAAATAGTCAGTCAGACTATCAAAAAATGCACAAGATTTGCTTCGAAACGATAATTAAAGTCTCAACCAAGGTCTGCCGAGAAAAACTACACTCAAAGTTGAGATATTCGTCGATATGTACCAAATCTATTTCTATCAATCAGAAACATCCTGGTAAAGGTAATAAATTTATTTACGTCAAATTTGATATTTCATCACCGCAAAAGTTAAGTCATGCTAAGGCTGCTGTCGCGATTTCTGCAGACGGTTCAGGATACCACTACTTAGCTTTGTGGCATTGTCTGTTTTGCATATGACATTAGGGCTGAGTTGCAGATAATTCAAATGATAAAAATCAGTTAATCGGCGATGGCGCTGGAGAAAGTTTTGGGGATTTCCGAAAGATAATGTCAAAGAGCACAACGTAATTTTTTTTGTGGCTATCACAAACGGGACGCCATGATGTTAGCGCAGCTATTTTACAAACAAGTTTTTTTGTATTCTTGAAAGTCAACTGAAAGGTAAAGGAGGCAGACGTAGGGCTTATTCATGTCCAAGTCTTCAAAAAAAAACTTGAGAATTAGCAATTCACTGGCTATCTCATTGACAAGACTAAGGTCGGATAAAAATCACAATATTAAGTCTGTCCACAGTTAGGAGTAACCTGCAGCTGAGCAGACCACCACCACTACGGTACCTGAATCGGTGGGACTGCCGGCTTCCGTAACGATAGTGGAATGTCGCACTCGCGACGAACAACGTGATAAACGTCACTGACCCCTGCACTATCAGGACAGAAAAATGCGTCACCAGGACAGGCCGATGACAATCAAACGTCAGTGACTTCTTCAGATAGCGCCCATCAGGACACACAGAGCACCGTGAGTCATTTGCAAACCACACCTGTCTCTTCATCTATGCCTGTGTATAACAGCTGATCTAGATTTGGTCGCACTTTGTCCGCACCAACCCTTTCACCATGCAACTGGGGCACTCTCGGTGAGTTCGCCCGCACTCAAACTGCGCAGCCGGGTTCAGCGGCCGCATTAAATCCGCGCATGAATCTGCAGACACCCACGTGACCATGCAGAGCCGGACATCACTCCGCCTCGAGAGCGGCTGTCCAGCCGAGCCGCTCGCAGAATCGCTGATCACCATAGCCGACGTGCGCCCGGCAGACGACACGCTGCGGCAGCGGCGAGCGGACCAGTTTCTCCCCCGAGCGGGCGGGTACACCCGACCGCCTGCACTGGGGGTGGATTTCTGATCGGGAGCGCGAGAGAGGCGGCTGTGTCGTACCGGTGTGCGTCCACCGTCGTAAGATTGCTTCACGACACACTTTCACCGCTTGTGTCGGCTGCATCGTGAAGTTGACCCGGTCATTCTGAGGAGGGCGGTGGGCGCGCACATCGGGGCCAAGGTCGGCCCGCGCGCCGCACGCAGGGGGGAAGGGTAATCCACGACACAGGGTGGCCGTCAGACGCCCACAAGGACTGGCTTCGGCTACAGAGATGCACACCAATCCAGCTAGGGTACACCCAGTCCGCAACCTAGACTGTGGGTATTGAGATGACCAGGAGACCCGAAAAGAACCGGTCAGGGGAAAATGGTCACAAGAAAACCACTGCGTCAATCCAAATTGATCACAATGCGCCAGCACACATGCACTGCTCTTCAGAAAGCATATCATAAGGGTCCGTCAAAAATTACCGACTTTGAGAGCCATGCTTGGTGGCGGAGATGCATGCATCGCGAATCGATACAGCCATGTGATAGCCAGCGAGCCCGACTGTCAGGGAAGACATTTGAGTCATCCGTCCCGGCGTCAGAGCGATGCTAGACCTCCTACAACACCGCACCTTCAGTCAAAGCCCGCTCCGACACCGCGCCCGCAGTCCGACATCTCCCAGGACACCGCGCCCGGAGTCGGCCGTCCGCTCCGACGGACACTGACGGATGTGGGCCCGCAGAGGCCGTGACGTGGCGATCCATCGCGGCTCGTCGCCGGCTCACGGACAGCCCGCCGCTGCTGCTGGGCAGCTCGGCACGCAGCTCACGCGGCGGCAGAGAGCTGTAGAGACGGAGCGTGCCGGACCCCCGCTGTTCTCCGGCTGACGGCGGCAGGGTCCGTCCTCCTAGAGGAACAGGGCAGCACCGCCCTGAACGGACGGGAGTTTAACAAGCACCACCGCCGCTACAGTGGAGGAGTTCGGATTTCGAGCGAGGACCTTCAGACTCTTAGCGACAGCACCCTACGTGTTGGGGCCAGGGCGCGTCGTCATTATGCGCACTTAGCAACACTCTCATCGTGGGGTAGTTGTGCTACAAACCCTAAAATTCCCCAGGGCGGGGTAGGCCACAATGGGTACCTCTCAGCTCTCACCCAGGTGTTTTACCAATGAGTCAGTGGTGGTAGCTGGGTCAGCGGAGCAGACCGACCGCTGGGAGCCCGGCCCCGACCGGTCCCAACAACTCCACTGTCACGACTCGGAGAGCATCGCACACGGCCGTATGTCGACGGTATGGTCAGCCGATGCATCATGTGACGGACAGGGTCCGTTCGATCGACAGTAGAGGGAAGGACGTCCACTGGAGCCGGGACACTGAGACAGAATTCTTTAGGACACCTGTCCCGAGAGGTGACACCGGTCGGGACTGGAGAAGGTGAAATCTGTTTGTTTATTGGGGCTTTGAGGCGCCCACCGACTGCTGGGCGCTGAGGTCATTTTGTGCGCTGGAGGATGACTGGTCGGTACCGGAGGTGACACTGGTCGAACTTTAGGGGTTAACACAGGTCAGGTCGAACTGAGAGGGAGGGGGTGACACTACTCGGGACTGAGGGGACACACCGGTCGGGACTGGCTCGCGACTGCGGGGCGGCACCGGTCGGGACTGGCTCGCGACTGCGGGGCGGCACCGGTCGGGACTGGGGGACACACCGGCCGGGACTGGCTCGCGACTGAAGGGGACACACCGGTCGAGACTGGCTCGCGACTGCGGGGCGACACCGGTCGCGACTGGCTCGCGACTGCGGGCCGACACGGGCCGGATTTCGGACACCGGTCGCGGGCCGGGACGACACCGGCCCGTCGCAGCGATGTGCCGCCAGCCGCGTGACGGCCGGGCCGGAGACAATGGCCGGCTAATGGTGAGCCTGCACAGCGCCGATCGGTATCACCTCGGCCGGCCGGCCGGCGCGGCACGGCACCCCGGCGGCCGGCGGGCGGCGCAGCGGGGCGGCCCCGAGTGGCCGCCGCCGGGCCGGGCCGTATGCAGGGCACGGTCCGCAGACAAAGCCCAATCACGGCTTCATCGGGCGGCGACAGCGCGTCAGCAAACATAATGTCGGCGGCGGCTGTGGCGGCCGCACTAATGAGGCCATTCGTTACACGCGTCCGCTGCGATGATTTATACGGGAGGCGGCAGCGGGGGAGGGACGGCCGGCCGCCCCCGCCGAGCCTGACGACCCGTCACCGGCCTCCCACGGGCCAGATATACCCAGCGGTTAGCGCCCGGCGGAGCCGAGAGGGCCGAGAGGTCCTGGTTTGACCTCCGGAGGCGGTCGGGGCGCCCAGGATGTCCGAGAGGTCTGTACCGCTCCGGCCTGACCTCCGGCGGCGCTCGGGCCCCCGCAGCTGTCGGGATGACTGCGTCATCAGCAGCCGCGCCACTGCCGGCTGGCGACTGATGACGCGGCGGCGGCGGCGGCGGCGCGAATCACCGCCGGCATACACATTACACAACAGAGCCGGCCGATGACCATCTGACGAGCTTTCTGACCGATCCACAGCAGCCGACGGCGGCCCAAGCGCGCTAGCTCCGCGCCCCCGACCACTACCGGCACGAGACGGGTACCGACCGACGCGTTACGCCGCGTCGGATCCGACGGGCGGCGGGCCGACGGCGCGCGGGGCCGCCGACGGCCGGCGGTCGGTGCCGACGGCGCCAGGTGTGCAGGGGCCGTCGGCCGGGCGCGGTGCACCGGCCTCCGCCGCCGGCCGGCCGGCCGCAAGGCCAACAGGTTTCAGCCGCCGGCGCGCGCGCCGCCGCCGCCCAAAAAAGGCGTTGCTGAACGGTGAGTTGGCCATGTAAGGCTGCAGAGCGGCGCGATGAGTCAGAGGTGGCCCACGCAGCCGGCCGGAGGTCGCCGGCAGCGCGGCCGCGCATTACCATCACAAGCGGTCGGCGCGCGGGCGGCGCGCGCTGTGAGACGGCCCCCTGTGCCGAGCGGCCACTGTCCAGCGGCGGCGGCAAACACGGCCACAGAACGGCGGCCGCAGCGGGGTGCCGGGCCACACAGGGACCCGGCCGGCGGTACAGTGACAGGCGACTTCACTGTCCGACACAGAGAGACCCGACCGGCACTCCTCGCTACACAGTGACACCCCAGTGGCACCCTTCGCCAGGCACCCTACCGACACTCCCCGCTCCACAGGTGCATCGTATCGACAGTCCTAACCAAAGATACACTCAGGCGGCACTCTCGGCCAAAGATACACTCAGGCGGCACTCTCGGCCACAGATACACTCTAAAGGCACGCGCAGTGAGCTCAGAGGGCCCGGCACGGCACGCGCGGAGAAGCGGCGCCGGTGGTCGGTAATAAAAATGGCCTGACAACCCGGCAAGACAGCCGACCGGCCCTCGAACAATACCAATGAATGGATACGCATCATTCGCTGTCGGGTCGGCAGCCGGCAATGGCCATTATCGGGCCGGTAACACCGCGCCGCACTGCTGATCCGCTCGTCACGACTATTGGAACCGAGTTATTATACGAGCAAACAAAGAGCGGAATGTATTGTTCGTGAACTCGCTGTACGATATCATCGTAGGGAGTATACAAAACGATTCAGCAGTCCGCATCATACGCCGGTAGTTAGTTGTGGCATATGAAATGCGTCTAGGGATCGTTCTCGAGAGTCTGTGGTTCTGAGACGCAGCTAATGTGGAAACAGAGGCGCCCAGAGTAAAGTACACCTGCTCAAACCAGCTTAAATAGAAAGACCGTCAGCTCAGCCACGCCGTCTGTTTCTTTGTGACAAACAGCCGCTGCTCCCAGCCTTGCGCGGCCTTGAGACGGAAGAAATCACGAGCTGTGTGTTATCCGGAGCTCAGCTCTGCTCCAACACACCTCCCCACGTCACGTCCGACATCTCACTTATCCTGAGCCCACCGGAGGACCCTATGAAGCACGGCGCCTCTTCACGAGCGGTACGGGGACCGATGACCACGCGCGACACCGTACGCGGCCCAGCCAGCCCGGCACGAGACGCCCGTCATAAGCGGCCCGGCTCGCGCAAAAACGCCCAACAATGGACGGCGGTTAGTTGGAAGTGTCACCAGCGAGCGCTCCAGCGAGCGACAACGGAGGCGACTCGGTCGTCATTGCAATGACTGAATGCAGGGAGACTTGTAGCATTGTCGCTATCACCATCATCATGCCGATAAAGGTGGTGAGTGATAACATATTGCATGCCAAAAAAAAAACAATAACACAAATATCCAAAATACGACAGCCATGTTAAACGTAATTTAAAATTTCCAACAATCAAAACTTGACACACTTATCAGTTACCATTAAACTGATAATTTTAGAGTCATGTTCATAAATAATGCATGTCATATTCCCATAAAATGATGTGTAATACTTGCATTATTAGCGATATTGGCAGACATTAGACTGTGTCGTAAATCTTTAGAAATAACTAGGGTTACCCGCGTGCTCCGCAACGCGAAGAAGGGTTATTTTTGACCCGTGGGTATTGGGTTGGTCTGTGTCGATTTGGTTGGTATCCATTTCGTTCGGTTGCTTTTTGACGGCCAAGCATTTTGTAAGAAAACAAAAAGATACATCGCATCGAGGTGCCCGTGTCGTATTATCATGCGTTCTACTTTAGAATGATTCGAAAACTGGCGTGAAGTCTTTTGAGGGCCATCGATGAATTTCGCTAAAAATGACAATGTAATGGTTTGGAACATTTATATTTTTTAAGGATACTGTTGCTAATTATGCAAAAATGAAGAGTGAATGTTGGACAGAATTGAATGCTCTATCCAATGGTACCATATTCAATTGCCAAAGATATCAGGTTATGCAGCAAACCCCGTGTGATTAATAAAGTGGCACAAAATTGACAAACACCATTTTCTCCTGTGATTTGCACCACCTTGATTTGGATCAATCAGCTTTTCACAATTTTTATATGAGAGGCGGTACCTTTCTCTTGCAAATAGGCGTTGATTCAACTCGCTCCTTTTAACGGTCACCTAAAAATAAAATTAATTCCAAAATCCCTCAAAAACCGCAATTTTTCAAATAAAAGTGCCCTCTCCGGTGCACGTGGCGCGTGCTATCCTCTGCATTGCACACCATTCAATAGCCCGTTCAATTCTGTACACGATGCTGTTTTCCCCGTGCCGGTCGGACCCCTGGTCACCAAGATATTGCACGGGAACTGGACCCGTGTCGGCCAAAATTAGCCGTTTTCGCCCGATTTCACACACCGATTTATACATGTAAAGTCTATGACGCGAATTTGCACTTTTTGAGCACGCGCCACGCGCTCCCTATCAATCCGATCGAGCTGAGACCCCTCAAAGGCACGTCGCGCATCCTTGATCTATGAGTTGTGCAAATTTCACCGGGCTAGGTGCAACGGTCTGGCCTGTAGTCCACGCAAAGCACTACCAAGTCGGGACCTCGGTAACGGACAGACGCACCCTCCTCAAATAGTAATATAGACAAGCGGCTGCGCCACTTGCTTCGCGGCGTAGCTTTAAAATACGCAGCAGCCAGTTTGCTTTCGAATGGTGTTTGATTCATACCGATGAGCCGTCTGGAAGCAGATATATAAAGGAACTTTCTGATGGCTTAGTTGGATAAAATTTGGGTCATACGGGATCAAGTCAGGTCAAGTCGGTCACCCTGATCACACTGGGTCAGGCCAGGTCACCTTCGGTCAGGCCAGGTCGTATAGGTCACCACGTCACATTGGATCGGCCTGTACCACACTTCTACTAATTCTACCAATACCACTACTCCTACCACTACCCCTACCACTACCCCTACCACTACCCCTACCACTACCCCTACCACTACCCCTACCCCTACCAATACCCCTACCACTACCCCTACCCCTACCAATACCCCTACCACTACTCCTACCACTACCCCTACCACTACCGGCACTACCCCTACCACTACCCCTACTACTACCACTACCCCTACTTCTACCCCTACCACTACTACTACCCCTACCACTACCACTACCCCTACCACTACCCTACTACTACCCCTACTACTACCCCTACCACTACCCCTACGACTACCCCTACTACTACCCCTAACACTACCCCTACCACTACCCTTAATACTACCACTACCCCTAACGCTACTCCTACCAATACTACTACCACTTCACTACCACCACTACCACTGGGTCATGTGAGGTCACAGATTATCATTTAAACTGATGAACTAAAAAAAGAGTTCCTTACCGTGCTCCTGCTCGTGTAATTCCATTATTCTTAATCATATTTGGTGGAAATAGCGCCTTGTGACGAATGTGGCGCGTTGCGACAAACGTGGCGCATTTGTACCTGCTATTTTGCCATGCATCCTTCCACCGCATTGCACCTTTATCGGACCATATTTGACAAAGTTGTGCGATTTGCGGCAAAAATAGCGCATGTGGACAAATGTGGCTCACTACGGCAAACGCGGTGCATTCGGTTAAGCGCATTGAAAACTGTCTTTCTTTTCCGAAAATCAACACCTTCATTCGCCTCTGTTTAGCAAAATAAATAACTTGGCCAATCTGCAAATGAGAGGCACCCGCCGCCGATCGTCATGCATTTTATTGTCAAAGGCGAATGAACCCGGCTGCCGATGCCTTGAAGCAAGCTTGAGAGCCGAGCAAAATTTGGAGAAAATGCACCTTTTTCCAGCGCGTGCCACGTGCAAGCCATCCACCCCCTGAGTCTCGAAACACGCCACTGCACGTGCCCGTGACGTCATCAACACCGTGCGAAAATTTCAGCCCAATCGACCGCACCGTTTGACCTGTGCACGGCGTCAAAGCACCCCCCTGCACGGTGCAAACAGACGGACAGACAGAGTTTCATTTCACAAATAGTATAGTAGATGACACCGTCGGATAGCGCAGCCGGATATTGCAAACAGTGGATTAGACACATACAAACCGGACTGCCGTCAGCTGCAGCGTCCAAAGATCTACCCAAGAATGCCGCGAAAATGTGACAATGCATCGGGCCTGAATATCAATAGCGGCATTCCGACATACCGATCTGACATTCAGTTAATTGGCCACCAACGCATGGAATATTAAGAACATAAGACTCTATTGTAATTAATCGGTCACGTGGATCCCGAAGACGGTTATCTAACCTGTTGTACATTCAAGTATCTTCAATAATCTAAGCGGCTTGCAAAGATGACGGGAAGGTAAAACTTTATCAGTGTAAATAAAAGCCGTTTGCCGCCGTGACGGTTAATGCTAACCGTGGTCATCCTAGACCATCGGTAATTGGTTGATGTTGTAATTGGTAGTGCTTGACACCGAGCATTCCGAATCACAAAAAGGTACCAAAATAGGCCAACTGTGCTGCTAATAATGGCACAAAATTGACCCGTTTCCCGGTGTTTGAAGCAAGCCGCGATCTTTGACGATCAACGATGATTGCAGTCAACAACAGACGAGTGATGAGGATAGCCGTCAGCCATCTGTGATTACGAGCGATATCCTGATATCAGCACCGATCACAGTGATCGGCGGTGATCGCCTGGTGATCGGATATGATCGGCCGGGATTGGCGAGCGGCGCCGGTTACCGGCCACGCCGCCCGACATTAAAATGGAGATTGCCAATAGCTGCCGACGAGGGGCCAGTCCAGACGGATGGGGATCGATGGTCGGACATTACTCGTCGGTCGTCGAGGATCCATCGTCATTCATCTCTGAGGGTGGGGCGGCTCGGCCCACCGACAGCCCTGACGCCCTCACCGACACGGCAAATCATGGTCCGAGACGGGCTCGCACCCCGCCCGGTGGTGGTTAAATCTGCCCGTCCGTTCCGAGACAGGCGGCAGCGGTCACGTCACTAGCGGTGGATGTTACTTCATAGTAAGCAAAGGCTGGGAGACAAACATGAATCAGACGGAGACAACACCCTAGAACTGTCTTGCTGAAACTGAGAAGACTTCAAGACCAAAGTAAATCCCTACTAGCAGCCACCTTCAGTGATTATCCCAATCGCGCCAATGTCTTGAACAGAGCGGTGGTTCACGCTGGCTGACCTGAGTGCGCTCACGCCACTCAGCTCAAACGGTGCAGTGCAACCGCCTTTAAATTTTTATAATAGCACAACGATTGGTTTGCATGAAATGTCCGGATTAACTGCTGTGAGCAACGAGCACGACCCGCCCTCCGTATCACGAGCAGTCATTCAGTTATACAAATATCGCCAACTGCTAGTTGAGTTCGCTTCCGATGAGCGACCGAATCATGCGAAACAGGGGCATCTATCGTTCAATGGACGACAATGGACGACATCATGGTATTGCGACAATTGAAAAGTTCAAAATCCAGACCACTCTCCTTAAAACCCTTCTCCTGGTTTGCCGTTGACGTTCTGACGTCAATCATCTCCGTTCTTTGTCGATATCTCCCTCCTGCAGCACGATGCCAGTTGCAGATGTAATGCCGTCATTACACCACCCGGCTACTAGTTCCAGTTCGGTTCTGACGACTGACGGAGTCGTGTGAAATCACCTATAGCATCTACTAGGTCACGACGCGATGTGATCCGTGGATTAGTGCAGTCAGTACCGCTCGGAAGATAAGAGGGGATACGAGCATCGATGGGAAATAAGATGACAAAGATTCATTGGCAAGCCGCGCCAGTCAGCGGCCAAGCCGTCCCGACATTAGCATGTAGATTGCCGATAGCTGCCTACGTGCCGATGCCACACCCCTGTGCGTAGTGTTTCGGGTGTTCTAGATCTCTGGACAACTAGCCATTGGTAGAACTGTCCACTGACAACGATCAAACGCCTTTCGATTTCGGTATCAACCCGCGCCAGACACTATGCGCCGATCAGCTCCGGCAGCCATGTGCCAGTGGGATTTGCATCATTGATGAAAAAAGAACAGCGGAGGGACACAGACGCCATCGAGTATCGCACAACGCTCCTGTGCAGCACGCGACATCACAGGAATTTTATGAAATCTCCCGGCTTTGCGACCGCCGAGTCGACCGCAAACATCCCCGGTGCCTCGTGTGTCGACGACAGTGGAAGAAGACAGTTTGGTTTCATATGACCCCATGTTTTCCCCAGAAAGTCCAACACATTTGCAGGAACTCTCATCGCGCAGAATGGGATAAAACTGCATGCCAGAGCGTGCCACTTCAGATGGAAATTCCCCAATTTGGACATCTCTCCAACCGGCACGGGCCTTGGATGTCATACCGCACGTCAGCTCAATCCTCTTTGACAGCGAGGCTCAGTGTGCAATTAAGCCGCGGCTTAGAGGAATAATCAGCCTGCAAATTCTCCCCGGGCGAGAGAGCAGCTCTCGTCTGTCACCGCTCGTCACGGCAGCGGCTTTGAGCGCCTTTCCGCCGCGCTGGGGCTCTGAGCAGCTCTCGGCCGGCGGTCAGGGGTATAATCTATCCCCGATAGCCTGTAAGACCGGTAACCAAGCTGCTGCGGCGCTCAGAGGGCCGGCCGCTGCCAGTGCCCCTCCTGTCAGACCCCAGCTCCACTCCCCTGCAATGGGAGCACGATTGTGCACAACAGGGCACGATATGCGGGCGGTCCGCCGCCGCCGCCGGCCCGCGGCACTGTCGGCCTCTGGTGACCAAAGGACCGGTCGCTCGCCGCCACCCCTGCCGCCACCCCTCGTTCTGTCGGTCATTGTTGCCAAAGCGCCTGTCACCGCCGCCGCAGCGCCCCGCCGACGCGTAATGCGCCGTCCCGAAAACACATCTCCGGGCGTATACATCACCGTAATCACGACGTTATACGGCGTATACGTCAAAACTCGGCGGCGGCCGACCGCCGTCTCCATTGTGAGGGCCGAGCAGGCTCCGCCCCCGCCGGCCGGCAGCCAGTCAGAGCGCCGGACGCCGCCGACAAGCAGTGACGTCGATGAGGCACTACCAAATATGGTCATACCGTATAGCGGGGTCTCTGGGGAGCGTGGTCAGTGTTGACAGTAGAGCGGCGAGGGGCCCGACAGGCGCACGCGGTCCGTCCGTCCGTCCGTCCGTCGGCGCGACACGGGGAAGTCGCAGCCTTCAAGGGAGCTGACCCCTTCCTGCGTGACCCCACGGTGACCTCAGCAAGACCACCGGAAGTGACCCCTGAACCCCCAGTGAAGGACAGTGACTTGGTGTCAGCAGTAAACAACAGTGACACACGAACAATACGGTGGACAGTTTGGGCCGGGGTCCCAGTGAAACAGTGCACTAGTGAAACAGTGATGGTTGTGCAATGTTGTGCGTTGTGCGTGATGATTGTGCAGTTAGGGCGTAGGTCGATGGTATCGTTGATTTATGGGTCACCCGGTGGATATGGTTAGTAATCGCCACTACGCGTATTGATTAATGAAATTACAGGGCGTTCACTGGCACCTACAATTAAATGAAATCTCTATCGGCTAGGGCTATTTCGCTAACCGGCAACGCCCAGATGGGTAGGATGCCTTTGATAAAATGTGATGGCATATCTAGACATCTTGCTTGTTCTTCGGTCTGAGCCATTGAGCGCCCATAAATGTATAGAAGCGAGTCATAAATTTCCATTCAATCTTGGAGCTGGTAATGATGCCACCTGTGTGCCAAACTGTACATTTCTCAGCCGCTGTAAACGATCCGTGGCCCGGGGCAGCGCCACTGTCTGTCGACCGGGGCGGAGGTCGCGGAGGCGCGTGGCGCGGCCGTGCGCCCATCTATCGTCTGTCGGGATCCGCGCCCGCGCCGAGCGGTGTGACTTTCACCGGAGCGCCGGCGATACGGCAGGCCATGTCAAATGATCGGTGTAAATCGAGTCGGAGGGCGATTAGATGGCCGCCGCCGCCGCCGCCGCCGCCGCTCGGCAGTTTATCATGCCGGCGCGGTGTCGGCCGTATGCTAATGGCCGGCGCCGACAGCGCGCGCCGCAGCCGTGTAAGCAGCCAATTAGCGCAGTGGGCCGGGCCGGGAGGTCCCATGAGTGTGTGTGTGTATGTGTGAGCGAGACAGAGGAAATAAAGTCGACAGGGCGGGGGCGTTTGAAGGGCCGGCTGAGAGCGCTGGGTGTGGCCCGACGGGGGTGGGGTGAGGGGGGGGGGCATGGAGGATGGAAGGAGGGCAGGAATTGGGAAGATGCGGAGCAATGCCACAGCCCTACACATTACAAAATCCATTCATTCAAGCAGTCACATTTCAAATAGCTATCGGCATCTACCTAGCACTTAAATATAACAACGCTGACATTCACAAGTTCTTACGATCCAAAGTCTATCGTGCGGTACACCATCCGCCACACTGCACATTTCGTTGGCTTCATTTCACCGCGTCAGCACGAAACTCAGGTCCAGCCACATCACGCTAGACCCGGACTTTCTCCAAAACTGCAACCATTCACAAATCTTGCAACTGCACTACACCGTAGATCCAATCATATGTAACCAACGCCTTGATAAAAACCCACAAGGCAGCAACTCCCTCACAAAGAATCTCAGTAGCTGCAGAATCAGTAGAATCAGTAGCTGGAAACGTCTTGTCGTTTTCTTCAACACAGAGCGTGCAGTTGACTCCCTCCACCCTCGCCCCTCTGGGGAGCAGTGGAGGGTATCACGGGCCACTTTTCACCATTCCTGGAACGGGTCCGCACAGTCGCGCAATCTCTGTGTCTGATCTGGACCCGCCCGCGCACAACCCGGCTCAGCCGGCGGGTTATTACAAGCCGTGCGCCCCGCAACACATCCTCACATCGCGCGATCATACCGGCCGGCCAAACGCGTCTTGTGAATACCCGACAGTTTCTGGATCCAATGCGGGTCACCTGTAGACGGGCCCATCACAAATTCATCTCATTCACCTGACAATCGCTCGGAGATTCGGACATTTGTATTCATTCCAGTGGGGATGACGTAAAAGCGAACGTCCATGCTGCTTCACAAGCTGACAGTTGATAAATTCAAATTTCGAGCTATTCTTCCGGCGGTGTGCCTCGGACCAGAAGCCCGGCATGAATACCAAAATAATTTTGCATCTCTGGATATCAAACAGGATCAACCGGAAGCGCACGGTTCCTCATCCCATCAATCAGCATTTCAACTGCTGCTGCTGAGGTCACTTTCAAGCCGTCACATATTCCTCAGCTAGTGAGCTGGTACAGCTGAGTGAGCTGTATTCTGTCGGGCTGCACCTCTGCGCTCTCAGCCATTGACATCTCCCGTATCCTGAGTCTCCCGGAGCTTAGAACTTCTCCAACGTACCCCGGCCGCGTCCCGGCACTCCCCTTGTTCCCCCGAGCATTTCATCCCACAATCCCCGTACAAAACCGTGAGATGCAATAGCTCCGATCTGTGCTGCTTCACATACAGCCACGGCATCCACCGTTATAGGCGAGGGCGCTAAGTTCCATAATCCAGCCTTAGCTTGATAAAAAGGCACACAACCCTCGTGCACTACACTGCACGCGAGTCGCGAGCACTCAACTCTTCAAACGACCAGCGCCTCCAGTCCAGGTATGTTCATCCACCAGCCACGACTCGGCGCCTTACTCAACACCGCGGTGCATCCGATCCGCACCCTGGGCTTCTGATCTCCAGTCATGACACAATCTCTCACAACCACACGGCTCCGCGTCTTCTCGTATCACTCCCGTGCTGTGGCATTTTCCGCTCTGTGGGCGGCCGACCGGCGGGCGCTGGGCGGGGGCGGGGGCGGCGGCGGCGGCGGTCCCGGCCGCTAATTGGGTCCGTGTGAATCCTGCCGCGGCACGTCTCGGCTGTGATCCATCGGCTGTTTGCCGGCGGGCTCATGCTAATGAGTGGCGATGAGTGAGCGCCGCCGCCGCTGGCCGCCGCCGGCCGCGCTCAGGTGCCGCTCGCCGGGGGGCGGCGAGTGGCTAGTGACCCATCACCGGGCGCCGGTGCCCCGGGACGCGGCCGAGGTCAGCCCGTCCGATAGAGCCACCGTCGTTTGTCAGACGTCGGATACACCCGGTGGGTCTGATAACACGCTAATGACGTGTTGAATCATAATTCCGCCATTTGCGAGCCAGTCGATGACGTGAAGCGTAAACGTCTGGAAATTGGACACGCTGCGCCACTTCCCGGCTAAATTTCACATCCTGCCGTTAAGTGTTTTCCAAACCAGTCTTTGGAGGTCGAGACCATTCGGTCGGCTGCGCTCGGTCGACCCATAGATACCGAGACCACATACTTGAGTCGCGTATCTCAGAAGAAGCTGTCGACAGACTCCCGTCAGGCACGCCTACCTCCCAAGTTCCAATCTTCGCGATAGCATCGCCGCGCGGCGAGCGTCGGCGCGCTGGCCACGCGCCCTCTTCTGGGCGGCTCTCGGCCAGTTCGGTCACGTGCCGGCGCTGTCACGGCGCCGCTCTGAGCTCGGAGCACGCCGGCGCCGCTCTCATTCATTCGCAGCGGGCCCCGGATACGCCGAGAACGCGTCCCGACTGCCGAGAGAGCCGCCGCTGAGGCAGGGGACGGCGGGGAGCGGCGGCCGGGCCCGGAGACTGCAGGGCTGCACAGCAGGCTAGCACCGACCGCAGCGGTCGGGCGGGGCGCCGAGCGGCGGGACGGGGACGGGGCCGGGGCCGCCTGTGACGGACGAGGCGGGCCACATAGAGGCGCTGCGGAGGGAGGGGCCCGTTCAACCGATGGCCCGGATCTGTCTTCGCATGACGAGCTGCAACCTCGTGCACGACGCCTGCAAAATGTCCCTCGAGTTTCCGTTGCACGTTCGATGTATTGTGGTCATGTCCCAGCGGCGTGTTCAGTGTATGTCGATTGAACCGATTTGTGTGGAATAAACTCTTGTTTCCGAATTTTTGTGTGTGAATTTCAATTCAACTTGGAGCATGACAAGGACTTGAATCACAATGTCACTATGAGACACGCAGTCGCCGAGTCGACCCCCTGTGCCGGTCATCCTATTCGCCAATGTGAGGCACGCAGTCGTTGAGTCGTAGCTCTGTGCCGATCGTCCTTCTATTCGCCACTCTCCCAGTTTCCCCTCTCGGTCATTTTCTAGCACCCGTCGGCGGCGCGCGCGGCACACCGCTAACCGTGCACTGCCGCGTGCTCGGCGACCTCTTTTCCCGCTCGCGAGTACGGGAAAATGGTTATCTTTTCCTCTGAGTTTTGACGGCGATATCGTGGCATCAGTGAGCTCTGCCGGACACTCGCCGAATTACGGCCATCGATAAGCGGCGGCGACACCGCTAGTCGGAGCGGCGCGTCCGCGCGCGCAGCTCCGTCGACAACATGCACCCGGCTCTCTACCTTTGTGTATATTTGCCGTTATGTTAGGTACAGAAAGAGTCAACAACACCATATGCCATACAGTCAGGTCACTGTGGGTTAACGGTTAACACTGCTAGACACTTAAGTAAATCGCAAACGATATTCTCTCTCTAAAGTACAGCATCCACGATGCAAGAATTCAACACGACCACAATAAAACAGGCTCCACCGAAACAAGGCGACTTACGCCGGCGAACACGGTGCATTAGCGCGGTCTACCTAGCGACTACAGAGGGCGGCGGAGCCCGCCGGCAGCGACCCTCCTCCTCTGGTGGGGCGGCGGCGAGTGGCAGGACGGGTCGGGGAGGGCCACACACACGCTCTGCCCGGACCGCGGCCGGCACCCGTTCGTTATGCATTCTCCGTCACGGCGCGAGTTAATCAATCACATGGCCTCGTACATCACCCCCGCGGCGCCAGCGGCCGCCCGGCTCCCTCACCAGTCCCTGGCTCGGCTGCCCGTCGGCCGTACCCGTTCTCGCCCCTGTGTTTCCTGCTCCGTCCCCCGTTCTCCCTGTGTTCCCCTGTTCCCCCTATGAACCCCCTCCGGAAGAGTGGAGGCGGCGCGGTCCCCGACCAGCGCGGCGCGCGCGTCACAGTTGGGGTAGGTCAGCGGCGCCCACCAAAGATGGCACGGACCAGTTCTTGTTGATCTCTTTATGACCGAGTCGGCCACGGCGGCGACTAAATTTGGTGGTGGTCGCGGCGGTTTTTCGGTGTGCCGCGGTCGGCGGGAGGTCGGCGGCGGCGCGGCACGACACGGCCTATCACAGCGCCGCTGCCACCGGCCGAGCCGTCCCAAACTCCAGTGTGCGGACGACGGGGGCCAGCCGCTCCGCCCCACCGCCCCCTCCCCCGCCGCCGGCCATTGCACGTCGTACAGCGTTCGGAGTCCATCGGACCGGGTCACATCGACTGCCCAGCAATAAATTAAACACCTGTTAATCATCACACGAGTTAAACGCGACGCGCGCGGCGGCAGTGGGGATCCACGGGAACAGGTGCGCACATCTGGCCGGCCAGCCCACCCCGCCCCCTCCCGGCTTCATTCCGGTCGGCAACAGCCGTAACGCGCGCAACGGTAAATCGGCTCTGAAAATGGAGATTGGCGGTGCGCGGCCGCGCGCGGGACGTGCTGCTCGCCTGCAGCCGGCAGCGCCCGGCTCGTCTGCCGCGCCATATATGGGCCGCCGCGCCGTGCCGCGCCGCAGCGCGCGCGCGCGTCCCCAAGGCCCATTCATGGTATCGGCGGCGGCGGCGGCGGCTGCAGCGGCGGCCGGCCGACCGGACCGGTCAGCTACCTGGCCCGGTGAGTCAGCCGCCCTGCAAGCCGCCCGATCCCGCAGACAGATAAATCCGCGGAAAATTGGATCTGGCCGCGCCTTATACGGGCCGGCAGCGGAGGACAGCGGCGGCGCGGCGCGCGCGCGCGATGACCGGTTATGGCTGACGGCGCGCGACCTGCCGCCGAGCTATGGTGATGAGCTGCTGTCGGCGACCGGAAGACGCCGACGCCGGGCGCGGGTGGGCACGAGCCACGCTCCTGGCCTCCGCGCCGCCGCCGCTGGATTGTCGGACGGGCTCGCGCGGACAGGAATGGATAGACTGGCCGCGCGCTCATGCAGACAGGGATGGATTGGTCCAATGGTCGGCTACATAGGTCTCATGTTCAGCAGTCGGTCGGTCGGTCGGTCGGTCTGTCAGACGCACGCCGGAGTCGCCCGCCGCGCGGCGCGGCGCCGACCCGTGCCGACCGGTCGGTCGCGTGTGTCGTCTGATGCGTACTGCACTCCATCTACCCGATAACCGCGGCCGAAAAACCGCGTCCACCGCCCAACAATGGGCGGCGCACGACAAAAATCGCCACCCGAGCAGCGCCGGCGGCTGACTTTCCTGTGAGCGGTGGCGGCCGGGCGGCGCGCCGGTGGCCGCCGACACGCCGGGCCCGTGCCACGGCGGCCCGTTTTCCTGCGCGGCCGGCCGGCCTCCGTCGCGACCTCCGGCCACCGCACGCACCGACTGCCGTCACCCGAAGGCCGGTCGACGCAGCTGCGCGCAGTGACCGGCAGCTCGCCCGGGCGGCGTCCCCTCCGTCCCCGTCGGCGGCGCACAGGTGGCTGTGGTCGACCGGCCGCCGCGCGCCGCACGGCACCGCCACGTTTGGGCACCGTCCGCCGATGGCATCGGCTCAGTCCAATTTCGGCAGTGATTTCATAAAAGCCGCCCAAACAGAAGGTCGCCGCGGTTTGCCGGAAAGACGGAGATGATTCCAGGGAATGAGGATGCTGCAGTGCAGTGGACCAACCGCAGCGGAACTCCAGCTCTCAAAGGACGTAACTCAGATACCCACCGATACCGGTCGATGTCAGGGGACGGATTGGCATGGATGATAGAACGGGGACAGCGCCGGGTGGCCCGGAGGACGGTGTCGGTACAGGAGGACGGTGAGGTGTCGGCGTGGCCGGCGGTCGCCCAGCGGCCGCGCCGATACCATCGGCCGACCGTTACAAACGACGCTGGTCGTCGCGCGCGGCACGAGCGACGATCCCGGCGCGACGCACCGGCCACCAAATAAGGCGGCGGCGGCGGCCGGCGCCGCGGGTCGCCGATAATGCCGCCTTATCGCCGACGAGGCGCTGAGACGGCGGCGCGATGATGAAGGGCTGGCCGGCCGGCGGCGGCGGCGCGTGCCGCTCGCCGTCTCCGCCGGCCGCGCCGGCCGCACACCTGGCCGATCGACGGACCGTTTCGACGGCCGCCGTCGCCGATTCGGGCATGAAATTGAAAACATGAGACCGGCCGGGAGGGCGGCGATCGGTGCCGGGACGTCTCCGACGCGGCGGAGGCGGCGGTGGAGAGAAATGATCACCGCTCTGGGCCATTTGGCGCGCCGCTGTCGTCGCCGCCGCGGCGCGCTCGTCTGCGGTGCGCCACTGACGCGGTACATCGTTAATCAGTTGGCGGGCGGGCGCGGCGCGGCCGCCGAGGGCGGGTCACGCTGGGTCAGCTCGGCGGTCGGCCGGCGGCCGCTCTGAGCACACCCAATAAGCCGGCCGCAGCACGCCGGTCGCGCCGCACACCGCGCGACATAAATCCACCTCCTCATCGAACCAACTCGGACGCTGAATACAGAACGCCACCATTTCGGCATAAATCGTCTGGCGCGGACGGCGTGCATCTGGACGCGGTAGCCGGCGCCGGCGCGGCCGATGACCATAAATAGTAGCGTCCGCAATCAATTAGAGCAGCTCGTCGCGGCCCGGCGGCGGCGCGGAGCCGCCCCGCCGGCCGAGACGTGGCGAAACTGGCCATAAACAGACGACGACGTTTATGGCCGGTGTCGGTTATGCATAAGTCGAGCTAATTTCGCGCGCCGGTTGGCTGACAGAGTGGCGCAGTCACCCCCCGGCGGGAGCGGGTCACCGCGGCGGGTCAGGTCATGGAGGCACGGGGCGGCGCCGGCAAGGGACGGGAGCGACGGTGCTGTATACACAGACGGCCACACAGAACAATGAAGCGGGAAAGGTCTCAAAGCCGCAGTTTGCGGTTGACAATTTGCGAATTTTTATCACACTGCCGTTACTTCCTTACAAACTTGCACGACAGAAAACGGCTCCGGCGTCTTTTTTGACATGAATGTGCAGTTCATTTAAATGAGCAAAACATTTGTAACGCTAAAAAACCGAGCGGGTTTTGACAAAGATCTTCATACCAGGTTCTTTCGGTAACTAATGGTTGAACGGTGCTCGTCAATTTGCATGACAATGTTCCCAACGTAAAAAGGGGAGGCCACGGGCCCGTGTCGACGGTGCTGCAGGTTTCTATTTCCCCGTCGGACAGTAATGAATGCTGACCGACGGGTCGCGTTTGGCTGTCCACGTGCGACGCGGTGCATCGGCGGTACATGAAGAGTGCCGGCCCGGCCAGTGAACCACTCAGCGCCCGTGGAGCGGACGGTGTCAGTGGCGCCGGCGCGGTGCGGAGAGACGAGACATGGGTGCAGGAGCAGCGGAGCGCCGGAAGTCGGGCGGCAGGTGGCGGGGTGAGGCACGGATCATGAACTGAATGGTGAACAGAGCAGTGGCGAGCAGAGAGCACCAACAATAGGGACGACACACCCGCAGCGCCGGCGCCCGGCGGTGTGCCGCCCGCCGTAGTCGCCGGTGCTTACTCGTCACTGACGGCCCAAATAGATCGCCACTATAAACGGCCGGCTTTAAAAGGCCGCGCTTTATGCCCGGTGCTTGGCCGATCGGAATCACCGACAGCGGGGCAGTGCACAGCTGGGAGATGGGTGCACGACCGGCCCGGTCCGGCCTCTGACGTGTCCGGTGACCTGGCCGCGCGGGTCGGCCGGCCGGCCGGTCACCATGGGCCATGCATCAGAGCGGCGCGGCACGGCGCGGGAGGCCGCTCGTGTCGCCCCACGCGCCGCGCACGCGCCGCCGACAGCTGAATAGGCGGCCCGCCGGGCGCCGTGATGCCGCCGATTATCTGCCGCGGCGGCCGGCCCCGGTGACGCCGGCCGCTGATGAAGACGAGCGGCTCGGCGCCGCGCCGCGCCGATTGTGGCCCGCAGCTCGGCCGCCGACCGGCAACCGCCAGTCATCGCCGCTCTCATAAATAACCGCGCTGCAGTCGGACGGTCGCCGCCGCACGCATACACGGCGCGCCGCGCCGCCGCTATCTCCGCCGCATCGGGCGCAGCTGGCGGCGGCGGCGGCCGCGGCGGACGGACCGTCGGACGCAGCCGGGCGCCGACGACACCGGCCGACGCAGCGCGCCGAGAGCGACCTCACACCGCGGCACCGTCCGCCGGTGACCTGACCGCCGCCCAGGGCGAGCTGCCAGGTCAGCGGCCATATCGGCCGGCCGGCGATAGCGGCGATACGGCGACACTGGCGGCGATAGCGCGGCGCCCCGCGGCGCGGCCCCTCCTGTCACTCGGTCGCCATTCAGCCGCTATGTAAATCATCCGACTTCACACAATACGACGGCGGCCGCGGTCGCATCTAAATAATGGTGGCGTCCGGCGCACTCGGCGACAATAAGCCGATGGCCCGATAGCCGGCGTGACACCCTGGCGCCTATTAATCGGGCCCAGATCGGCGGCCGGCGGCGGCGGCGGCGGTGGCGGCGGCGGCGGCGGCGCGAGCCCAGTAGACCAGAGACAGCCGCCACCACCGGCCAACAACAGCCCCGTCCGGCCGCACACACACACTCCGGTACCGACCCACTTCATTACAATGTAATTTGCCGGCGTGCGCCGCCGCTCGGCACGCCCTGGAAATTAAACGGCGCGTTATGGATGAGAGAAGCAATCGGCGCCGGTTCGTCAGCCATCGATCAGAGGCGCGTCGGCGGTCCGGAGACTGAGTCTGGCCGGCCGGTGGGGGACGACGGGGAGCCGACGGGGAGCCGCCGGTCACGGACACCACACAGGGTCACGGCGGGTCACGGGACGGGCAACGAGGGGAGAGGGCAGGCACGGTGGACTGGGGGAAGACTAATCTGAAATAGGGCAGTCCACGGCGGCAGTGAAGCCAACTGAGAATGCCGGGTTGTGATATGGAGCCTGGATATAATTTATGATGAACCAGGAGAACACATGATTTGACACCGAATTGGTAAACACAAATACAAATTTGGAAAGCGATGGAAAACTTAAAGACAGGAGAAGAAATAAAGGTACCTACAAGCCAAGATAATCACATAGCTCCGCATTAAAAGGACGACTGGCTTTCAGTCAGTTATCTCTCTTCCCGCGATGTCGGTAACAGGTGACGGGAGGCACAAAAAGACCCGGCGACACGGCGGTGACGGCAGCGGCCCGACCACGCGTAACGACGGACCGCGATAGGACACGAATAACCGGTGCAAAAACGTGACGAGACGTGTCGGGCGGCGCGACTTTGCGTAACAGGTGTGCGGGCGGGCTGGCCGGACAAGAAATGGAAGTCGTCCCTCATGCACGACAATGGGGGTGGACAGGCGGCGGGGCTGGGCGCTCGGGTGGATTTCAGGGGACCCGGCAGCAGCTCGGGGTTCTGTAGAATGGTGACACTGGGCGGAGGCAGTACGATCTGACCAAGGCTGGGCGGCAGTCTGTCAGTCTGTCAGTCTGTCCGAATGGGACCCCGCTCGGCGGCGGGCGGGGGCGGGGGCGGGGGCAGGGGCGGCGGCGGCTGACCCTGGGTCCGCGAGCAGCCCAGTTCGGCGCTCAGTCGCCATCCATCATTGATTACACGACCAATTAGTGGTGCGGTGCTGTGGGCGGGCCGGGCCGGCGGCGGCGGCGGATCCAGAACGGAGGGTCCCGGCTCGACGCTCGCGCCGCCGCCGACCTGACCGGGCGCCCGCCGCCCGCGGCCCACCGGGCCACCCGCCGGCGGCCGCTGGCACCACTGGTGAGCTACCAGCGCGCGCAGACCACCGTTCGACTAGATGGTGCCGCAGCGGCCGGGGCGGCGCGGCGCGGCCGGCAGGGCACGCAGGTGTTTCATCCAGCGCATCCTTCCCCGGGTGGCCTTCCAAACCCGCTCCACCCGCTCCCTCCCAACCCGACCATTTCGGAAACTACTCGTCCCTCCGCCCTCCACCCACCGACCTCCCAGCCCGGCGCGACCACCGGGCGAGCGATTTTCCGACGAGAGGGACCCAGGCCGTGGACGGGAGCGCCGCGCGGACCCCAGCCCGGCGGCAGAGGCAGCACACCTGCGCTGGTTGACCCGCTTTGAGTTACCCACTCGTGTGTGTGGTTAATGCCTTATCAAAGGTAGACGTGATAACAACGGTGAGGCGCTTGGTTAGGCATCCGGCCTCTGTGGAGACAAGCACAGCTGTCTCCTCCCTCCCTTCATTTTCCCTCCCCTGCAATCTTCAGCCGGCCGAACAGCCGACTCGCCGACAGAAGCACGGTGCACGGTGCAAAAGCGTCAGCCTGCGACACACCCGTGCACAGCTCACACAAGCAGACACACACAGACACGCAGACAAGCACGGGCAAACACCCAGATCGGAGAAGACTGACGGGCGAAGGCGGCGACCGTCGGAGGCATGCGGGAGCAGCACGTCAAGGCACATAGCGGCGACTCGTCTGGCTCTACAGCTAGGCCCGTCCGTCCGACCGACGGCGGCGGGTGGTGGAGGAAGAGGCGGGCGCGGGCGCGGCCCCATGCGGTGCGGTGCGGGCCGCGCGGCCCACCAGCCCCCTACCGACACACGCTCGGCAGGCTGCCGTGGCCGCCCATACCAGAGAGCATCTGGCCGGGCGGCGGCGACAGCAGCGGGCTGTGCGGCGGCATGGGGCTGTGCGGCGGCAGCGGCGCGTGGCCCAGCGGCACGTGCGACACGTGCGACGGCGACGGCTGGCTGCCGTGCGCCACGTGCTGTGCGCCCGGGTGCGGCGTGGGCGGCGGCGGCGGCACGTGCCAGCCGTGGTGCGGCGACATGGCCGCCGGGTACGGCTGGTGGTACTGGTGGTGCGCCCCGCCGCCCACGCCCACACCGTACATCATCTGCCTTACTTTCTGCTCGTCTTCGTTGATGTTGTAGCAGAGCTCAGTCTCCTCGAAGCCGGTGGCCGACATGCGCTGATCGCCCGTGCCGGGCGCCGACGCCGAGGGGTCCGGCGAGTTGAGGCACGTCTGGATCAGCGCCTTGCCAGCCTCGGAGGTGATCATGGGCTGCAGTTTGCGCGTGGCGAACGTGTAGACGTGGCCAGTCTCTGAGGCCACGAGGAGCATCACCTGGGTGCCCGTCAGAGTGGATAGCTCGTAGGCCTGCGGGCACACGGACACGGAAACGGTCAGACATTGCCTAACAGACAACGAAATTCATCGACTGACATCAGACCGACACTACAAGGGAAAAACACTAGGGGGCAATGTTGGTGTTTGCTTTATTGGGTCTCCATGGCAAGTCGACTGCAGTGGTCATTTTGCACCCCGAATGTTTTGTAGGTAGATAGGTATGCCACGACAAAAAAAAAAAAACGTGTCGTATCACTGATACCAGACCCGGATATAAAAAGGTATGTGTTTAATTTGGCGAAAGGGTTTGATCTTGCCTAGATCAGGCGCCACCCGGCAGCCCCCGCACGATCTTCGGACAGCCCCGTCTGAGAACGCCAGCATGTCGTGCGAGTGGGTGAAGATGCTGCCGATACCGTCCAGGAAAATGTATTCCAAAGTGAGAGTGGCGCCCGCCTCGACGAACAGGACTTCAAACTTTCGGCTACAAGAATGTCATTCCCCATCGGCCCTGAATCGACTGCGATGTTACAGTATTATGCAGCTCAGAAGCACCAGTTCTCTGCCGCGCGGGCGGCGGCAGCGGTGGAGAGGGAGAGTGCGTCACTTATGATTCCCCATCAGCACCGGCTCGGGCGCCTTCCGTGCTAATCCCGGTCAGGTGCGTGTGTGCGAGCGGCCCGCGCACCTGGGTTAATCTGTCACGGTGCTCGCCAGGCGGAGCAGAGCGGTACCCGCCCTCGGAGTCCAACCAGCCCGTCCCGTCTCCTGCTCCGTCTCCGGCCCAGATGAGTCGCGCGATAACCACCGATCCCCGGCCCTCCGCCGCGGCTCGCGCCGACCCTGACACACTGGTTACGCATATGCGTGCAGCGGCGCTCCCGCCCCGCCGGCCGATCCGACAATCCGACCCGAAAACCCGCCTCAACCGGTGCAGCCGCATAATATCCGACCCACCGACCGGCCGCCAATGCCACGCGTGAAAGCGAGAATCCAGCGAGTTCGTATATGGACGAAACGGGCCGGTCCGCACCAAAAATGATGGCCCGACAGCGACCGATAGGGGAGCAAGGACGGCGCCTCTAGAACGGTAGCGGGCACGTGCCACCGCCTAGAGACGGAAGAGCGCCCCAAAAGGCAGCTCGGTGTAAGGGTGACGATGGCAGAGGCGGAAAAGAAAACAGCTGGGGAAGAAAGGGACTGAGTGGGACTGCCGACTACAGAAGACAGTAAGCTAGTGGATTAGATCGAAAGCAGTGATAAAAGTGATAGCAGGTCAGGGCCGAAGGAATCGGCCAAGGCAGGTTGGGAGTAACACTAGATCGGGAGCCGGGCACGAGTCAAAGTGGGGAAACTTGGGTACGTAACATAGGTAACCTGTAACGGGGGCATCGTGGAAATAGTCTTGGGTAACCTGGGTCCGGACAGCACTGCACCCGGCCTGGCCAGTAAGTTGTAACAGACACCTCAGGGAGCTGACGAAGCCGCCGAGCCCAGGGTGGCAGAGCCCGGGAGCCACGGAGCTGGCGGAGTCGGAGCACGGGTGTCAGAGCTGGGGAGCTGGCAGAGGCGAGTAGCTGGCGGAGCAAGGTACAGATGGGAGCCGCTCGCGGTGTCCCCGGCCACGTGTGACGGACGGCCGACAGTGGCCGCAGCCGCGGGGGACCGACACCGGAGAGTGGCCGGTGACGGACGGCCGTGTCGGCAGCGGACCGACACCGGAGCCGGCCGCCGACGCCGTCTGTCCCCGTCCATGTCGCCGGGTCAGTCACTGCACACCGCGGAGGACGCCAGTCACTGCCGACAACGGCTGCTCTCTGTTCTCTGCGGCTGTTCTTGCCCTACGTCCACCATACACCCGACACCGCAGTGAACGTCAGTCACCGGTCTGCCCTCTGTCCTCTGCCTACCGTCCACCCATTACAGCCAGCGCGGCGTCGGCAGCGTCCACTGCACACAGATCCGCAGCTGCCGTCAGTCACCGAGGATCGCCCACCGGCTGTCCACCGTCCACTATCCACCGACAGTCGACACCCACCTACCCTCCTCTCAGCTCCGCCAGACCCTGACGATAGTTGACATCCCTCCGACACACCCCATTGATCACAGCTGCTCAGCGGGACCATCTCTTGTTCCCCTCCGACCCGACGGCCGACATCATGCCCGGACGGCCGCGGCTGCCGTTACCCAGCTGAGATATCCAGGTGCCGGTAACCGAGCATCCATTCACTGTCATCACTGTCGTCAACACCCTGACAGGATCCTCACCACTGTATGGTAGCTGCCACGGCCAGCGAAACCCCGTGTTGTTCAGCATAGCCAGATAGCTCGTTCAGTCTCTCGCCTGTCATAGAGCAACGGTTCACCGGGGTTCAGAAACAACAAGTAACATCGAACTGCTGGTGCAACTGGTGCCGAAGCATCCGCTCCGTGTTTAAACGGCTCGGGAAAGGGTGTCAATCAACAGCATCGAACCAAACACGGCGCGGGGCTCCTCAGCAGCGGGTCCCCGGAGGCCGCAGCTCCAATCGGGACAATGCAAAACAAAGCAGCGACATGCATGTGACGACACTCGATCTGGTGATACCCCAGGATGTGGCGAGCTGACCGCAGTGACCACCTGTGACCAAAGCGGGCCACAGTTGCGTGACAGGCCACCGCGGCGGGTCAGCCCAGGTCAGGGCGTGGGCGAACGCCGGTCTTCAGCGCACTGCCCACTCCAAAAGCCCTCCCGCAAAAACGCCACCAAATGCCAGCGATGTCCACCCACGGTCCACAGAACAGGAAACCCGGTCCGTCCGGCGCACCGCAAATCAAACCTGCTCGTCTGGCCCCCCATTAGCCTCCCAAAAAGCGCAGACGGCTTTTTGACGCGATGTCAGCGCCCGATGGGTTTTTCCTTGGTGGAGGTCCCGCCCAACACGCACATGATGACCGTGCGAGCCAGGCGAGGCTCGGAGTCAAAGGTGACATACTCCAGACCTAGCACGTGGGTAGCACCCCATGTGACCATCGGGCTATACTAAAACATCGTTTGTGACCTGATGTGACCCTGTTGAACAGACAATGACGGCCGCAACTGATTTGGGAGCTTCGGACGCCCAGACTGCAGATGTCCTCAGCGCCTATCCACGTATGACATCACCTCGCACCACCGGGCCGGCATCACCGGCTCATTGGCAGCACCCCGGCAGATGCTGGCCGCTGTCTGCGGACAACGAGGCGACAACACGTCGCCGGACACGGTCCGCGGACATGAGGTGAGCACTAAGCAGCCAGAGGGCAGCGTCCGATCGCAGTCGGCGCCGATCCGATCGGAGGGGTACCCGACAGCCGGCGCGTCCCACCCGCCGCCGGGCCGAGATCGTGTCAGCCGCCGCGGAACCGCTGTTCTCCTGACGGCTACCAGCACTAGTGAGCTCCGCCGGCAGGCCGCGCCACGCAATGCGACTTTCTCGGCGAATACATTTGCCCGGTAGTTGCATGTTAACAGCGCCGGGTACGCGGCCACTTCGGATCAGCACCGTGTGCCGGAGAATGATGAGCGGACCAACTCCCGGAAACGAGCCACTGGAAATTCACCACATAGCTAATGAAGCGCAGTGCACAACCTGAATCCCAATCACAAACGCCAAGCGTTGACCATGCACAATAAATGAGACACAAATTCATTGAAGATTGTCCATTGTTACACGAGCAGACTAGTCACCGAACCAAGTAACAACAACACCATGAGGAGGGGGAAACCGAGAAGAAAGGTAATTAATGATGGTTGAATAAACCGCACCAATATCACTTCGTGACCAAATTCACCAAAGATTGATTCCTAATAATGTGTTCGATGACTGGATATCGTTAAAAAACTGTGAGGCTGCTGGTAAGCGTTACGCAAAGAATGGCTGATTCGTCGAAACTGTGGAATCATGTCCGAGGAGGTGTTTGCTGTCTGTCATTGTTCGCATTCTCCGTCAGCGTTATCGGCGAGCATATCTAAACATAGCACCTATACAATGACACGACTTAGACCAGTGAGTCTGCTTCGCTTGTAGACATCGTTTAAGACAGTCTGAACAGCGAAAAAGTCGTCATGCTCCTTTCACAGTGAGTTAGTCGGTAACAGCGATCACAATAGCTCGGTCTTTGTGGTGATAGCAGGGAAGAACATGCGTCTAAAGTAATATCCGGCCGTTCGTCACGCGGTTATCTATAGGCGACGTGTTCTGAAGCGGCCACCGATCACAGCGATAAAGGAAATATATGTTATCCGCTGGTTGGAATGGCATGCCCGCATGCGCCCGCCCGGCCGCTGTATTTTTGGGCGATAATTAAAAACGACACGCTGGCGTGTGAGGCTGGCGTTCAGTGTCCGCTCTTTTGTCAACGGACAACTGCAGGAACCGGGCCGGCCCGACTGGCGTGCCGCGTGCACGCCAGGCGGACGAAACTCCTCAGAAATGCCACCACTAATGAATGCCACGGGTCTCGGACGAGACGTCCGCAGTTCAATGAGCGCATCATATGCTGAAACTATACGACCGTATGTATAATGCATGCGATAAGTGGAACCCGAACCTGAATTAAACACTTCCGCAACAGTCATGGGTAGTTTGCACAGGACCATTTGTCTCCGGGGCGGCTGTCCATATAGGTATTTATATCGTTTTACTGCTGAGATGGAGAGGTGATGAGCCGCCAACCGCTCCTCACTCAAATAATCGGGAAAAGTCGCCCTTAGTCGGTTTGGAAACGTGTGCAGATTGGAGTTGTGAGCATTCAAAAGGGGGCAAATTAGTGGAAAATCAATCAATTAACGCTCATATAAACTCAGAAATTACGCTGAGCGTTGCACAATCGAAATAAAGCTCAGCGTCCCTGTCGAAGGTAGCAAATGCGTACAGCCTGACGCATAACTAACTACAACAGGTGAACAGCGAACACGATTAATCTACCGTGATGGTGAGTTAGACAGATTTTCCTTGGCAGAGGGATGGAGGGGGGGGGGGCAAAACAGCTAACGAAGTCGAATGGTCGTTAGCGGCAAGCGTAAAGAGCAAGAGCCAATGCTCTTACAACGCAGCCTCCTTTCTTTTTTATTTTGCTCCCAGCAACTTAAGAATAAAAATGGAACTTACAAAAACTCCGAAGCCTCTACAGCTCCAGTAAATTCAAACCAAATAAAAGTATAATCTATATCCATCATCAAATCATAGCCACTGATTTAATGCAAACACCTTTAAATCTGCTGGGACCACTGCTGCCGATCAGGCGATGCCGTGGGACAGTACAGTGATTTCGTCCATTTTTCACAGCGCCATCGAGCGCATTGCAGTGCTCAGGAAGCCATTCGCCGGTCTTTGACCAGCATGACATACTGTCACGCCAACTGGTTTGGGAAAGCCCCATCCGGCTGGCAGGTCACTTCACTTTGTGCCGTATCGATAGCTGATATACCAGAGAATGGCGTGCGGCTTACACGTGGTCCAAGCAGCCACACAACAGTCACCCTGGGAGGGCTTAGCTACACCCAGAAAGTAGAAGCACAAGACAACACATAATATAGGTAAATAAGAACAATTCAGGGGTGCGGAGCCGGAGCCGGAGCCGGAGCTGGAGCCGAAGCCGCCGAAGCCGGTATATTTTGCCCGGAGCCGGAGTCGGAGCCGGAGCCGTGAAACAATATAGCCCGGAGCCGTAGCCGGAGCCGGAGCCATCAAAAAAGGGGGCGACTCCGGTTCCTTTTTTAAGAGGAAAAATGATTGACCTAGTTCGGTTTGACAATACAAGGCAGGAAAACATGTGGTATTCAAAATATAAAAATAGCCTTGTTATGCAAATACAGAAGCAACATGCACCAATCCCATCGTCTTTTTTTTTCTTCCACCCGTATCTAATTGCATAGGGGATGTACTGAGTACTGGAGCCGGAGCCGGAGCCGGAGGCGCCGGAGCCGGACCATTTTACTCGGAGCCGGAGCCGGAGCCGCCATTACATTTCACCCGGAGCCGGAGCCGGAGCCGTCTAAATTTCGACGGCTCCGCATCCCTTAACAACATGTGCATCTGTGTGCATCCAACAAACACACATCGCTGAATAAAGATCCGGGATCCGGAGAAAGATGAAAAGGTTGAGGAAATAATCGAAAAAAAGACAACAGCATCATCATACAAGAAAAAAAAAATATTTGAAGGACTTATCATCCATGCACATAAATAATATCAGTGTATGACAGCTTTCAATTAGGAAATGAAAACAGAATAGTTATACTATAAACTATTAACTGCGATCACCGGCCACCCCTATCCATCGACAGGATTTCGGTAGTAAACTTATAAGAGGTCAAGGAAAAACAGCAAACAAAGAAATGGTTAAGACATAGGTACAACAAAGCAATTTCCAATGGACTCTGAAGATCAATGCCATGTCAATTGACCAGCCACCACTACTCGCCTGGGTCGTTTTATCTGTCACCGACACCGTCAATGTCACTGGGACCTTCCCGACACCACGCCACGAGCCACGCGCGCGCGAACTGCGGTCGCCGCGGCTTAGAAGCGCCCGGCGAAATCCTCTGACGGATGGCCCGATACCGACCGCTAATACCGGCGAGCGACGACAACGCCATTGTCGGCACGTCGCACCAACGCCACGCCACGGACCCCAAACCGGACGTGACGTCGGAACGCAAAGCGATGAGGCGTTGTTCGTGAGGACGGGTGAGCAGACGTTAAGGACGTGACAGATGCGTCCTTTGGAGCGGCACGCAGCGGCCGCTGTTCCTGCGACAGGATCAATGTAAATTGGTCGGGACAATACCGATAATCCGGCTGATGGGTGGTCATCTGTACGATTCACCACTCGCTGCAGGATGAGCCCCGATATTACAATACCCGACATGTCACGGAACATTACGCATTCAGGTGGGGAGACGTTAAGAAACTCGATAGCCCGAAGATGAGTTTCGAGACGACGGTAGAAGACTGGTCTTTGCATGCTCTAAGTTCGAATTTCGATGTTCACTTTCTCCGATATTCATTCGGAGTGTCCACGGTATCCAAGTCGTTTGTCGATGCCTGACGAAAACAGCTTGAACATCGCCCTTTAGCATCGCATAACACACAATGGAAACCCACAGCTGCAAGGCTCTCATCAAAGGGCGCCACTCCCAGTGCGCAATTACCATCCCACGCAGGCGGGAGTCCTTTGAAAGCGGCTGGCGCACGCCATTCACGGCGCCTGGCAGGTCCGACACAGCATGCCGTATGCAGCTCCATTAGGTGCCAATGGAGATACGACTGCCGCGCGGGCAATCTCGCACTATCCGTGTGCGGCAGCGGCGCCATTCAGCGATCGCCACCGCAATGGCCCGACCGCGCCGACAATATGTTCGGCAATATCTGCCCAACAATCGGCCGCCGACGCCTTATTCGGCGGCCGGTGATAGAGATAGCAGATTGCCTAATTAGGTATGGAGCATTGAATCACCGATGGACATAGTTCACATGCAAACTGACCAAAAACACGGACGTTTCTTCTGGATGAATGGCGCTGAACGCTATCTAGAATGTCATCTACCCGCAGTGCCCGTACACCGTGTCTAATACGATGGAGACGCCATCAAACGCATCTTCAAATGGAGCAAACGTTTAGCTGGGACACACCGCGTGCCCATTCATTCCACGCCAATTGGCTGTAGAACACCGAGCACGGTTCCGAAACCGACCTCAGGCATTACTGACTGTTCGACCACCTTGGACAGAAGTGCAGCTCGTCACTGCTGGCCGGGGCTCGCCCACACAGCTCGTCTCGCGTCCCATGGCACCTCCGCACAGTCGCGCGCCCCGCTGCCGGTGTCGGGGTGCGCGGGCGTCGTGTGCCGCGTGTTGCACAATCCCACACGTGATGTCGGCGATAGGGGCGGCCACGTGGCGAAATCCGCCGCCGCTGCCGGATACCGCGCGATGGCCGACCCACGCAGAGGCCAAGAACCCTGGGGGCTGCGCAGCTGACAGCGCCGCCACTCCGGATATAGCTACAGAGAGGCTGGCAGCATCCGGCTGCCGAGTGTTGAAATAGGAACACGACTGCAACGTCTGGCACAAGCAACTAATGTCCCGGTTGATACATATTCCTAGATGAGAATTTCGAGGAGGAAGAACCAAAGTGGCAAAACCGTTGATTCATTTACATTCTCCGTACCACAGGCGTTGTGATTTGTTGAAAATAAATCAAATGAGGAATTCATCGCATCAAGCTGTGAGTGTGGAATCACCATGAAAATCAGCGTAGGGAATTTGGCAGCGGCTAAGTGAGAAGCATATCGAGCAAGCTGGCACCTATCAGAGACCTTTTGAATCTTGCTCAGAGCTGTGTGCAACCCATGCCCATTTCTTGGGCCGATATTGACCTGAATTTGTGAGTGAAACATGGGCGTATCCAGGAGGGGGCAGAGCGTTAGCAGTCCGAAAAGATGTGAAGACAAAAACGATACAGACCTGTTTCGAACATGCAACACACTAACACACGCCACATTTTAATCTAGATAGAGGTGCACACATCCGTCTCGCACAAAATATCGCCCAAGTAACTATCACGTTCAATTTTACAGGCAAAGCATATCTGGCATATCAAGGGTGTCACCTATAGTACTCCGCAAGGAAAGGGTAACAAGGATAGGTATTAAAGATAGCTTCAGGCATAAACCTCTGCATACAGAGGTGTATGCTTCAGGGCATTAAGAAGCAGGGTACTCCTTTAAACCTCGTCCCAGCTTCCAGAGTGCTAAGCTTTAACTAAAACAAACATAAACGGAGTAACAAGTAAGAGAAAGCCCGAATAAAGAAAAACTGAGCTAATAGCACGATGGAGGGTCAGAGCAGGTGTTGCTGAAGAAACACTGCCGCCATTCAGTGAATTTCGTACCCATCTCCCACGCCCGTTTGCTACGACTTGAGGGCACGTTGACTGCGGTGCCACGCACCTTCCTACGTCTCGTGTCACTCGTTGCAATTTATAACGGAGACGACTGAACTTATCTGGCGCAAAACTACACCAAACTTACGTTCACAGCATTAGATACCAATATGTATAACAAGCTAATGAGCGTTTTTTTATGTGAGCGTTTGGTTTGTTCAACAAAAAAAAAAGGTTTCGATGCTACTCATTTGTCACACTGATTGCTATCAAATCCTGAGGTATGAAAACTATGGCGTTGCCTTGTTACAACTAGCTAGAATACATCGCAAATGTTCAATGCTTTACCAGAACCTACATGTCCAAAAAGTCTACAAACATTTCAAACATTAGTTAGACGGCAAAAGGGACCATAACCTGGACTATAGGTAACATCTTTGCATTTTCTAGTACGGTTGCAAACATTACGACCTAAAGGCGGATACGAGGTCTGAATCAGGCTCTGTAGCGCCGATGATGCCGAGCCTCAGCTAACGGTCACACTTTGGCGAACGGTTGTCCACTGTCAGCTTTGGTGTCGTGCGCCACAAAATTAGCCGGGCCTGATCAGGCATTGACAGTCCTACGATCATAATTTAAGGTTACACGGGATATCGACACCTTTTTTTTAAACCCCACATTTGTTCTCCGATGAATTTCAGACAAGTTGGTTAGAGACCTTCAAAAAAGGTACAATCACTCGATTTTTCTCAAGTTTGTCTGTTTTGGCAGATAAAGCAATACCAGAACAGGCCTACGAACACACACATATTTGCTCAGGATCGGACGATTGGACACTTTTAAAAGGAGATCTTTCGTGCCTAACGGAAATTCACGGGAGAGCAGATGTGGGGTTTAAAAAAGGTGTCGATATATCCGCCTCGGGCAATTCGTCAGGTATTTTCGATTTTGGCGAGCACCAGGTAGTTTACGCGAAAATTCAAACCAATCCGCCGCAGGCTAATGCTGATTTGGAGGCTTAGGCCGCCTGAACCGCGGTAGTCTTCGGTGCTATAAAGTGACCGGAAATGTCGGACGAGACCAGTCCGGAAGCAAAGCTCAGTTTGCCAATCAGCAGCGGAATACGAGTAATGCTCTATTTCTCAGCTCTTCGGAAGGATCGCGGGCTAGGTACTCCACCTGCGCATACCCATATCCAGCGCCTGATTTCGAAGGATTTTAAACGTTTCGGGTGCGTTCGAGCAATGAGTTTATCGGCTTTGATACGCCGAAACTCGCTTCGTTTGACGGACAGTAGGTAGAACGTATCTAATCTTACGCCGCAAGAAACGTCAAATGAACGCCTTGCATTACAAGTGCACATCATCTCACGAGCACTTTACCGTGCTGTCGAAATAGCTCGCAATGCTAATGAATCTTGCGCACTTGACATGAAACACATGAACCATTAGAAAGGCAGCGAGGGCAGCAACACGAGCCAAGAACAACGACACACATGCAGCTGCATTTCCAATGCGCTTCCTGCAACAGTGGGCCCTGCTGCCAGGGGAGCAACAACGATCTGAAATGCGTTTCTTTCATTTAGGTACTCAATTGTATCACTTCTATTGAGTGAACCCAAAAGGATCACCACTACCGACACACCACGCTGATGCCCCAAAGAACACAAAAGTTTATGGGCTTTACATAAAATGAGTCGGTTTCCGTGTCAGCAAATCGTTTCGTTACTCGTCTTTCTCAAACCGCCAAGCCATGGCCAGAGAGCCACATATGCCAGAGTTGAAAGCCCGTACTTCTCTACCAGGCTGTAGAACGTTTTCGCTGTGGGTAGCTATACGAAATCGTCCACGGATGACGGAAGAACCCACAGAGTTGACAAGCTGATACGAATTAAAATGGTCGTAACGCGGCTAAACTGTAACCTCAGTTACCCATTATTCGGGGCCACAATAGGTAAGGAGAGGTAACTTCGTGAAATCCTCAACTTCGTGATTCGGAATTTCTCAGAAATCTGAAAACTTGCAGCACTGTCAACCATCTCATCCTCTGGGGCTCGGGCAGTAGGCGGAGTGACTTTTTGGTAAACAGTTGTCCCTCCTTCTGTTTAGGTATATGGTATAAATGTACAGCCTATAATGTATTTTTCGAGGTCAATTCTTCTTTTTCTGGGTTTATTTAAACTAGCGTGCCTTTCTCAGCTTACCGAATTGAGAATTAACAAGTGGTGTTTGGTTTGCTAGGTCTATGTTATGTATGTCATTGGGCGACCTTTTTGTCTCGCTTGCCCTGAACCTTTGTAATACTGACAAATGAAAAAATATTGTCCAGGTTCTCAACTTCATGAAACCTAACTTCGTGATGAAAAAGTAGGTAAAGCATTTCCTGAAAAGTCACCTACTATAATACTCTTTCCTAAAAGATATATACTTTCCATTGCCAGATATTTGCCTTTACGCTCCCCGCTACGATTTTATGCTTAGCCACGGGCCAGGAGGGAAAGTATCAGTTATGGTCTGAAGACAACATGCGAGATGCACTGACGGCTGTTGGAAGAGGCTAAATTCAGCAAAGCTTCTCGCTTTTGCGGCATCCCAGGACAAGCGCTTGTTTATTATCATCGAATGATAATTCACGAAGTTATGACCCTAGCACGAAGTTAGGAGCAAAAGCGTCTTTTTTAAAATGCAATTTGCGAAAAATCCACAGACGATAAATCGAACTAAGAAGGACCATAGCGTGTGCAATGAAATGGTCGCGCTAGACATGCTTCAGCCTTTGCATACCATACCAACGCAAAATGCTGGTTCTGGAGGAAGATTTGTATTTTTTCACGAAGTTACCTCGCCTTACCCTACACACCCCTCTGTCAAATGACAGTCGCGTATGGTATTCCTTCTTTCCTTTGCCGGAACGTAAAGAGTGCAATTTTCATGACACATTGAGGTTCATCGCTGTTTGACCGCCCCAGGACCAAGCCAGAGCTCCAGCGTGAGCGGCAGCATCTGACCCACGACTGGAGATCGGTCTGAAAGTCTATAGGACTCAGTTTGAAAGGTCCACCATTGCAGGGGCCCACACTACCCTGAAAGACCCTCAAACCAATCTCAGAGGGCCCTATTCTCGTGCGATGTCACCGGGAAGATCCTCAGGGGGCCACACCGGCCTCTGCAAGTCACTTGCTAGTCTGAGAGGAACTACTGCAAGTGTGAGGGGACTCAAGGGACTTTGGTGCTCAGTGGGCCCACAGGGGTCCGGGAACCCACGACCCCTCATGATCTCCAGCCCTGACCCGACCCGTTCTGGGCCATCCGGATCACTTCACACGACAGTAGCAAACGAACGTGAAAAGGTTCGACAAGCAAAATAGGAGCATGACATTCAGCAAAGCGATGTTGACTCTGACTGCGGCTGAAACTGTCGCCTTCGACCGAATTCACCTCAGACTCCCGGTAGTCCTGTACGTTGCCATTCTTGGTGTTTCTCATCATGGTCACATCGAGTATCCGCCATGTGAGTAGGAGGCCTAGGAAGGCGAACCAGTAACCACCACGCTCACCAATCTAGCACATCTTCCTCCTATTCTGACGAGGTGGTCATGGCTGGGTGGCATCACTGGGGAGTGGAAGTGAAGGTTGACGATTTTCCCGACATGGGATTGAAAAGTCTGCATCTTCTGGTAGAGCTATGCCGTCTCTCGACCCACAGATCGTCCATATTGACACTATCGGCCCTCGTCCGATTGCCAAAATGGAAAACAATTATACGAGGCCCTAAAACTGTGATTATGGCAGCACAGCCACATGTTTGAGGCATACATACCAACAAGGGAAAGCATGCAGTGCTGCATTACAAATGTGCTCTCATGTGTATACCTACAACTAAAATGCATTGCAAAAAAAAAAACACACATGCCAACTCCATATGATATTACTTGAAGCTTTTAGAAGAGGGTTATCTTATCTTGTGACTGAGTAGGTAGGTACCTATAGGTCAGCTGGTGGTGGGTTCTAAAAGGTTCCTTATGGTTCAGCTGTTTTCATATAGGTACCCATGCCTTAAAATCATTAGTCTATACAGCATTTGCCCATATATCAAAAGACATTTCAATGAAAGTGCTGTTATCAGCTTTGCAATTTGTTCAAAAGGTGCTAGATTGCTCAAAAACAGCCAATGCATACCCAAGCCCATATGCTATTACATAGCTAATAAAAGGAACAATGATCAAGCCTCATAGCATTTGTGCATGCTCTCAAAAACATCACATCTCCACTTCATAGGTGATATTTACTGCACTGCAGACTAAACAACTAATAACATCATGAAACTGGACTGCTATCCAGCAATTGACTTTGCTGAATGGATAGCTTGGTAAAATCAAATACATACCTAGGTATACTTTTACAAAAGTTTTTGCAAAATAATTGAATAAAATGATTAATTTTAGCCAGAATGCCGGCTATGAAAGATAGCTAACATGGAGGAAAACTGAGTAAACGTAGATGACTAAAACAATTCCATAGTATCAGAGATTTAAAGAAAATTGGTGAGAAAAGTGTATGAAATAACAATAACACTGCATTTATAGTTCACCCAGCAATGTGGTACATACCTACAAAGCCTTTGCAAGAAGAGAAAGTTTACCTAGATGATGCTGGTGTTGTTGCTTGCTTTGGAAGTCACTTCAGTGACATAATCAGAATCATTTATCACGCAAGACAGTAATTTTAGCCAATTATAAGCAAAACTTGATCTTAATAAGCCTCAATATACAAATTTGTTCGAGGTCCTTGGAGCAGGATCGTAATGTATGTGGAGCGCATCATTCACGCATACTTGAATTTTATGCTTTCAAAAGAGAACCTACCTTTTTCATGATTCCAGTCTTTCTCTTGGAAAATGTAGTGTATCTTCTTAGCTTGTTGTCGATGAACTCCATCTTAATCTTCACCCTGCCCTTGGTTTTCTTCACCACTGGCGAGGCATCCGATATCTTTGGCTGGCCCTCAGTCGGCGACACTGATGTTTGGGGTATTGAGAATTTGTCCGATATGGAGCCATCATCATCAGATGATGGCATCTCACACTGTCTCTGGTCAGAGAACCCTGCATCTTGGGCAGTTCTTTTCAAGGGGTTGCTGCCTGGAACCACATAACCATGGCTGGCCCCCGCAACAGTCTGAATTCCACTGGATACCACTGGCATACCCATTGGGGAGGTTGGTGCGAGTCTCAGAAGACCTGGTATATTGGACACACTCGAACTTGAGGATGTCAAGTTGTGGTAGAACTCCGAACTTGGATTCACAGGAAAGTTCAGCGAGTAATGTTGTGAATCTTGGCCGTTACCATCTCCACTCGAATTCTGCATTGCTTTACTCACTCACTTTTTTCCCAGCAGGGAAACGCACGTTGCACTGTCTTTACACCTTCCACCTGACATTTGCAATGATTTACAAATATGGATGTGGATAACCAAAACAAACAATCCAATTCTCCCGCACGAGCACGAAAGAAGAGCGTCCAACCCCCACCGAGACAAATAAGGAAAGTGACTCTTGATTTGGCGAACGAGCACCCTCGGCTCGTAAAAGTAGTGCTGGCGGAGGCAACTATTTTATTCAAACGAAGGTGCTGTGGGAAGAAATGAGCATACTACATCATAAAGAATACATTTATCTGTGTGTAAGATAAAATTTGTAATTTTTAGCCATCAAAAAATATAGTCATTCAAGTTTATTGGAAGTCTGCCACACGTGTGACGTCATCGCAGTATGCTCTATGCCCCGCCCTCAACAGCTGATCCGACTCGGAAGATCAGCTGTGACGTATCAGGCACGTGCACCGTCCGTAATTTTCACGAGCATACCGAGTCGCGGGAAAGCCGAAGGGGTTGGCGGCGAAATATTGAAGAATGAAAAGGAAGTAAACGTAAGGTGTTAAAACTCCGTGGGCTCCACAAACAACTTCCGGTCCCGGCCGAAGTAGGTACGGAAGTAGGTTAGGTACCTACTACCTACTGCAAAATATGCATATATGTGCAAAATCCCCTCACCGTTTGACTTTTCACCCAGTCAGCGGCCAGCGCTGTAAATTTATAATCGAACTTAGTTGATGCTCGCGAAAAACGAGCGTTTGCGCCGATCAATACGAACAATACGGAATACCTATCATTTTGCGGCATTATCGCATGAAATAAATAAAAGCTTCTCGTAAGTCGTAACCGTCCCTGATGATGCATAAAATAAAATCTAACTTACAAAAAAAAAACGTTTATTGTGCGGTCTACAGAACTGAATGATTCTGAAGACGTAAAAGCCGTATAAATCCAATGAAACTACCAATCGATCGATCATGTATAGTCGACTACAGAATGATGCTCCACTTTTCACAGGCAATTATTTGCCTGGAGTGGTAGGCTGTGCCGCATCACACGGGCTGAGTTCACAAATTATAGCTTTGTAAATGCTCACAATCGACACGCTTTTAATTGCGTGATAAACGGCACAACTTAGCGCTCCGGTCAACTGATAGCTTCTGAGGAGTGGAACATCATTCTGTAGTCAACTATACATACCTTTGTGAATGTGGCCGCCTCAGCACATTTCTAATTGAAAAAAAAAAAACGTAGCTTTTTGTCAATGGGCAAGTCGGCCCTCTGCTATGGTGAACGGGCGCGATGGAGCGTTACGGGAGTTCCAATATTTGTTGCGGATGGCCGATCGGGAGCGGCATGAAACCACCGTGACTCGATCAATGACAGTGAACACTAAGCGCGCTTAGGTAAGGTGATTCTAACCTTCGCCAGTAATTGATGTTTTGCCAGCGTCTAACGTATAAGGGGAAGGGGGTCCGTTGCCCCCCCCCCCCCTTATCCCGGCAGTTGCTGGGGTATTTCGCCACCCACCGTTTGCTGGGGGGGGGGGCGTTAAACGCCCCCAGCCGATAACTCGAGAACCAATAGGCGCAGCGAAACGCACGAGGCGGCAAACGAAAGAGCGCGACGAGACGCTTCAGATGAATACTTTAAAGTTGAATTTTGAGGTCACAGGTCAGGTCAAGGTCAGGTCAAACACCAGAAATCGGGCTTTCAGTAGCATGAACTTCAGGACTTCGCAATGGGCGCCTCTCGTCATAAACTCTGTCAAAACGGTGCACAATCCATCATATAAGGCTTACAAGAGTGTCAGCTCCATGTAGGGGTCAGTCAAGCATAGTTCAGGGTCAAGGTCAGGTCAACCAGGTAGGCACATATCCCCGAAAATCAAAACTGATATTCGCAGCCTGTGACATATGTTTTATGGGTAATTTTGAGCGTAGAACACGATGGTGACATTCTTTTTCTCATATGTGTACGAGTTTGGCTCAAAAAGTTCAATTTAAGAAATTCATGTATCATGGTCGTGAAGTAGTCACGAGAAATTGCCAAGATTTAGTTCAAGATTTTGGAAAATGCGGAACAATAATCAAAAATCGAAGATAACCATTAGATTGCTCATGGTATTGACAGTCTAATGGCGTTCACGGCATGTCTGTATATCTATTCTGTGATTTTATATGATTTTTTGAACTTACGCCGTTTTTGGTCGAAAACTCAGAAATCATGACGTCACTAAAACCTCGATATCTCAAAAATTTTCCAAATGATTTTTTTGAAACTTTGTCACAATAAACTTCAATCGATTCCCTACAGGTACTTAAAATTTGGCGCGCCTGCGGCGCGCCGTTTTTATGCTATGGCCCGGCGAAAAAAGTGGGGGCGTTTAACGCCCCCCCCCCAGCAATTCGCGGGTTATACGCTAGACGCTGGAAAAACACCTCCCTCCCCCGCCGCTCAGTCCTTGATCGAGGTAAAGCTAAGCAGAAAAAGACGAACGTGTTGCCCGTGACGAGATTAAGCTGATGATACCCACTTTTAAGGTCCAAGGTCTTTGGCTGACCTTCCAGATCAAGTCAGTGATCCAGAAGTCGGGGAAATCGGGACCTGCTGGCTGCTAGAACTTCGTAAATTTTATTTGTCCATGGGGTCTATGGGGGTCTGATTACGGAGCGAGCGAAGCGAGCGGAGTCTTTCCTTAGATTAACGGAAATTTCTGAGTATGAGCGGCCGGCCGGCCGGCCGTGGTCACGCTTTTGCGACGCTTATATCTCAGCAACTACTTGACCGATTTACACGCGGTAATTTTTGTAGGGTAGCTTCATTCCTTCTACCAAGTATTGGACTATTCCCGATGCATGCGGGTGACCCCTTATGCACGTGCCACGTGCAAAACGAAGAGGTGTCACTTTTGTAATTGTTGCAATATCTCGGTAACTACTTGGCCGATTGCGCTGAAAGTTGGCATGTAGGTAGGCACCCACTAGGCAATGCATATCCATGTGCCAGAGTTGGGGTGCTGCTGCACGTGCGCACGTGCAGGGGTCGATTCCAGATCTCGAGAACGGCTGGACCGATGGCGCTCAAATTTGGTACATGGTTAGGGACCGGTTAGTAGGGTGCCGTGCAAAAGTCAGTTGGGACCCATTTTGCACGTGCGCACGTGCAGAGTGCCGCTTCCAGATCTCGAGAACGGCTGGGCCGATTGTGCTCAAATTTGGCACATTGCTAGAGACCGGTTAGTAGGGTGCCGTGCACAAGTCAGCTGGAGGTACCCCCTCGAAATTTCGCACGTGCAAGGCTCACCCTCTCGCTCGCTCCGTTAGTCGCCCCAAAAGGCGTTATACTGGTTACGAATCAGATTAATTTGATGAAGATGATGTGATTCAAACATATAGGCCAGGTCGGGTCAGGTCAGGTCAGCCGTCAGGTCAACCAGTAGGCGTCGACAGCCGCGGCAGGACGCCAAACAAGTTTCTTCAACTTCCTAAAACTGCTAAAACTCACCGGATTTCGATTCCTTGCGCACTGTTGTGCCGTTTAAAACAAACTTTTCCCCATAAAATTCGTTTTGTTTTCGTTTTATCCTCAAAAATACCTACCATACCTACATGAATTTTTGTGGATTTCAGGCGCTGCGGGGAGGGGGTATTTGCCCCTAATGCCACCCTGGATCCACCATGGGGACAAACATGATTTCACATATTGGACCCTTTTCAACCACAAAGACTGGAAGCGCACGGATAATTATATGTATGCGCTGACACATGCCGATCGCTATTTCGGCCTATCATAGTCAGGTGAAACAGTTCACAGATCATATCAAAGGTTATTTGAGTCAGGGTCGTGAAGTTTCCACAGTAAGCACAGAATTTATTAACTCGAGAGTATACTTAACCCGGCGGCCGCCGGGCCTCCGCGCCACCCGCCGGCCGCGGTAGGGGGGGGGGGCATATAGTTGCCCCCCTTCCTTACTTCTGCGACGATATCGTTGCAATGCGAAGAACTAGGGAAGTGAAACTTTGCACACATCTTCCTGAATACCTAGCTGAGGTTGTGACTTGTGTCTAAGTTAAAGGGACCCTCCCACCTTCAAAAAGTTTATGAATTGGCATGAAAGTGATGTCGCTCGGTTCAGAAAGAGCAAAAACGAATATCTACCAAATTTCACCGAAAAATATTCACCGGTTTTCAAGATATTAGGGTGAATAGGTCAAAAACGCCCCCATTAAGCGCGAAACCTTCTGACACTCAACCCAACACAGATTACTCAAACCTTTGGGCACCATCATGTAGCTCATTCTTTTTACTACGCTTTGAGACCAAGAAAAGACACCTGCGTGTGGTATTTAACCCCCCAAAAAGGTTTTCGCATACCCTTACAAAAGGGCGTTTTGCCCCATACCCTGGGTAATACGCCCACACCCATGTGCAAAGCGCCCCCGCCCCATCCATCAACAGAAAATGATAAACATGGCAGAACTTGACGTCATTCTGACGTCATTTGTGGTCAACCTATCATAGCCTTTGGAATAAAATTGTGTTGCAATGTGTAAAATGGATGCCCGGAGGAGTCCTGAAAGTTTGGTGACGATATCTGCAGTCGTTTAGGATATATCAGCAAAAAAGGACAGGGAGAGGCCTTTTCGGCACCCACCTACAGGGCGCTACCCTGCACTCTCACCACCGTGCAAAACGCCCCCCTTTCAGAAAACTGGGGGCGTCTTGCCCCATGCATCGAGTAGGCGTCTTTCCCCATCCACTCCATTTCCGGTCAACAAAATATTGACAAAAAACGCGCCACTAACGCCGCAGAATAATAAATTCAACAGAATGGCAATAAAACGCAGTTTTAAGTGATGTGCACAATAGCAAGTTTTGTGATATAAAGAGGGCATCAAAATCTTAGGAATCTTCTGTAAAAACAACAAAAACAACACCCAAAACCAACATCAGCACCTACCCACGCTGCTCCTCAAGACGCAGAACCGGAAATAGAGACCTACGTAAACAAGCAGCTGACTGTTCTGAAAGACAGGATAAAACACCTATCCGTCGATAAGAAATACGATTTTTTTAGGGGAGGCGTTTAACCCAGGGGTGCGTTTTCCCCACAGTTACCCTAGACTTTTACTTTTGTTTACTTTTTGGGATCTCCGCTGTTTCTAGCGACTTTATTTTAGAAGTGCGGCGTTTGCGGCAGATGTTGCGCGCAAATAGCATATACCACCGCGTGCTACAAAACGTTTTAGTCAAACCTTTAAAAATCGTTAGATATCTGCGCTGACGTCACACATTCAGAGGGGTATTCCTCAGCATTAGCCCCTCTGAATCAAAATGCTGCAATTTTGAAATTCAATATTTCCGATTTAAGGCATTTCTCGATGTTGTGAGTGCCGAAACCGGTAATTGTGAGCCAGGGACCCCATTTTGGCTATCTCAACTCAAATCTAATGTTAAGGTGGGAGGGTCCCTCGATCCCTCGATCCTATTTGAAATGACGTCACAGTGGTCAGTGACGTCAGAAGTCAAATTATAGATATTCGATTTGCGACTCTCACCTTCCCCACGATACATCCGATATATGAGACCGAATATACCTAAAGGACCAATTATTGGTCAGGAACTAGTTGGAAGTGTACTTAGATGTTTTAGTACCTATGACAGCAGGTCAATCTAGTTCATTTACAGCTCAGTTTCATGCTCAGTGGCATCAGAAACGGTCCGTAGCAAAAAAAAAAACGACAAAACTTTATGACGTCACTGTGACGTCATCTTATGTGCTACAACCACCAAACTTTCCTCAAACATTGCCTAGGTATTCATTTGAAGCTATGCCAAGTTCCACGTTCGCAGCTCATCAGGTTTTGGAGATGTTCCATAAAACGTAAAGGGGCCGGGGGGCAACTTTATGCTCCCCCCCCCCCCCCAGCGACTCGAGGGTTAAAGTTCCGTAGCGAGCGTCCGCTTTTTACGCGAGGATTTTGCAAAAAAAAAAACGGGGGGGGGATCCGTTCGAGTTCCCAATGTCCGGCACCTGTCGATCAGTAAATGTTTGTGCATTTGTATGTATTTTCATCAGCAACTGGATGGCAAAGGAAGTACGAGTATTTTGTTAAAGGGACCCTCCCACCTTAACATTAGATTTGAGTTGAGATAGCCAAAATGGGGTCCCTGGCTCACAATTACCGGTTTCGGCACTCACAACATCGAGAAATGCCTTAAATCGGAAATATTGAATTTCAAAATTGCAGCATTTTGATTCAGAGGGGCTAATGCATAGGAATACCCCTCTGAATGTGTGACGTCAGCGCAGATTTCTAACGATTTTTAAATGTTTGACTAAAACGTTTTGTAGCACGCGGTGGTATATGCTGCTTTGCGCGCAGCATCTGCCGCGAACGCCGCACTTCAAAAATGAAGTCGCTAGGAACAGCGGATATCCAAAAAAAGTAAACAAAAGTAAAAGTCTATTATCTTGAAAACCGGTGAATATTTTTCGGTGAAATTTGGTACATATTCGTTTTTGCTCTTTCTGAATCGAGCGACATCACTTTCATGCTAAATTATTAACTTTTTTGAAGGTGGGAGGGTCCCTTTAACCAGCGCCCCCGGCCCCGTTGTTAGTCTGCCGAGCAACGCGCCCTGTTGGGGTGGGGGACCATTTTGGCCCCCTTCCCCTTAGATCTCGAGAACCACGCAACATAGCGACAAGCAGCAAACGGTGTTGGATAGCCCCAACGAAGAACTACCTTGTGACCCAATTTCATTGACCTCGGTCAAATCGATGACGTCACAAGTCAGGTCAAATGTCGAATTTTCACCGTTTACAGGCATTTCAAGAAATGTGTTGTAAAATCGAGCCAAATGCATGTCATTGAAAATCATCGATGGGGAATTGTTCGTCAAACACATCTACTATACTATTTGTTGAATGAAACTCTGTGTGTCTGTTTGCACCGTGCAGAGGGGTGCTTTGACGCTGTGCGCAGGTCAAACGGTGCGGTCGATGGGGCTGAAATTTTCGCAGGGTGTTGATGACGTCACGCGCACGTGCAGTGTCGAGGTTCGAGTCCCGGGGGGTGGATGGTTCGCACGTGGCACGCGCTGGAAAAAGGCGCATTTCCTCACAAATTTGCTCGGTCTTCAAGGCATCGGCAGCCGGGTTCGACGAACTTTGCAACTAAAATGCATGACGATCGGCGGCGGGTGCCTCTCATTTCCGGATTGGCAGATTATTTATTTTGATAAACAGAGGCGAATGAAGGTGCTGATTTTCGGTAAATAAAGACAGTTTTCAATGCGCTTACACAAATGCACCGCGTTTGACGCAATGCGCCACATTTGTCACGAGGCGCCATTTTTGTCACAAAACGCACAACTTTAACAAATATGGTCCGATAAACGTGCGATTCGGTGGAAGGATGCATGACAAACGGACAGGAAGAAATGCACCACTTTTGTCGCAATGCGCCACATTTGTCACAAGGCGCCATTTCCACCAAATAGGGCAAAGAATAATGGGGTGACACGAGTAGGAGCAGGGTTAGGAACTCTTTTTTTTTAGTTTATCAGTTTATCTGATAGTCTGTGACCTCACATGACCCAGTGGTAGTGGTAGATGTAGTGGTAGTAGTATATGTAGGGGTAGTGGTAGTATTAGGGGTAATGGTAGGGGTAGTGTTAGGGGTAGTAGGGGTAGTGGTAGGGGTAGTGGTAGGGGTAGTAGTAGAGGTAGTAGTAGGGGTAGTAGTAGTAGGGATAGTGGTAGGGGTAGTGGTAGGGGTAGTAGTAGTGGTAGGGGTAGTAGTAGGGGTAGTGGTAGGAGTAGGGGTAGTGTTAGGGGTAGTGGTAGGGGTAGGGGTAGTGGTAGGGGTAGTGGTAGGGGTAGGGGTAGTGGTAGTGGTAGGGGTAGTGGTACGGGTAGGGGTAGGGGTAGTGGTAGGGGTAGGGTAGTGGTAGGGGTAGGGGTAGTGGTAGAGGTAGTGGTAGGAGTTGTAGTAGTGGTGGTGGTAGAGGTAGTGGTAGGAGTAGTGGTAGTGGTAGGGGTAGGGGTAGGGGTAGAAGTAGTAGAAGTGTGGTACAGGCCGATCTTATGTGACGTGGTGACCTATACGACCTGGCCTGACCCAGTGTGACCGGGGATGACCAACTTGACCTGACTTGATCCCGTATGACCCAAATTTCATCCAACTAAGTTATTATGCTCAAAATTTTCCTCTGCACGTTTCCGTCCATATCTCTGCTTCCAGACGACAGATCAATTTAAATCTAACACCGTTCGAAAGCAAATTGGCTGCTGCCGCATTTTATGGCTACGCCGCGAAGCAAGTGGCGCAGCCGCTTGTCTATATTACTATTTGTGGTGACGTAGTTTCTGTCTATTACGAAGGTCGCGACATGGTGCTACGTAGCGCGGGTTACAGGTCACACCGTTGCACCTACCGCGCTGAAGTTTGCGCAACTCATAGAACAAAGATGGACAACGTGCCTTTGATGGGTCTCAGCTCGATCCGATCGATAGCGAGACCGTGGCGCGTGCCCAAAAAGTGCAAATTCGCGTCATAGACTTTACATGTATTAATCGGCTGGCAAAAACGGGCGAAAACAGCCAAATTTGCCCGACACGGGTCCGGTCCCGTTGCAATATCTCGGTAACTGTGGGCCCGACCGGTACGGGGAAAACAGCATCGTGTAGAGAATCGAACGGGCTATCGAATGGTGTGCGGTGCAGGGGTTGGCACGCGCCACGTGCACCGGGAGGACACTTTCTTTTGAAAAATGGACGTTTTGGACGGATTTTGGAATTTATATTAATTTCAGGTGATCGTCAGACGGAATGAGTTGAAACAGCGCCTATTAGCAATAAAAATGTACCGTCTCTCATGGAAAAATTGTGAAAAGCTAATTGATCAAAAACAATGTGGAAAAATCGCTGAATTAAATGGTATTTGTCCAAAATGTGCCACTAAATAATTACACGGATTTTGCTGCTTAACCTGATACGTTTGACAATTGAAAATGCTATCATTGGAAAGAGCATTCAATTCTCTCCAAGATCCAATCATCACGTTTGCATGACAAGCAACAGTATTCTTAAAAATATAAATGTTTCAAACCTCTGCAAAACGATTTTTAGTGAAAATTATCTACGCCTTTAATTTGTCATAAAACTACGCGCCTAAATTATAAAGCACATTTGACAGATTCTGAAGTGGAAAGCATGCTTATCAGACACGGGCACCGCGATGCGGTGGATATTTTTTCCACAAACCAAAACGTTTAGCCGTCAAAAAGCAATCGACCGAAATGGATAGATAACCCAACCGACACAAGAACAACCGAACACCCGCCGATCGAAAATATCCCTTTTCGCGTTGTGGAGCACGCGGGTCACCCTAGTATTTTGCTATTTGAGGTTACTGATGCCAGGTCAGGTCACAGAGGTCAGCTCACTGAGGGTCACAAAATGGAAATATCACGTGATGAATATTTTATGGACCATTTTACATAACAAATGCAATTATGTGGGTCAGGCCGGTCAGGCCAGGTCAGGCAGCCTTTGGGGCCACTTTAGGTTATGTTCTGGTCAAGCTCAGGTCAAGGTTAGGTCAAATTGGGTCAAATTTCAAACTTGATATTTTTGCATAAAATGGTTAGGTACTGATTTGATGCAGCTCTTCACGGAGAGTCTAATGGTGGTCTTTGTTTTGCGCTACGTGGTCTAGAATTGCTAAAGTGAGTTAAAAAATTTGACGTCAACAGTTTTGGACAATTTTTTGCTATAACTTGGCCAAAAAAGTAGGTATCGATTTAAAATTTGGTCCTATAGGAGAGCACAGGGACTATCACATTAAGGGATTCTTTTTTTGAAATTCGAAATAGTTTTGGGTTTTTCGCACTTTTCTAAAAACAAATCAGCTTTTTTAATTTATTATTTTGAAGGTCAAAATCCCAAAATTTTGAAAATCCGAGATAGCAGTTTTGTGGCGCCGTCTTTTCCCTACATGACCATGTACAGAACTTTGAAATTGCTTGTTAACTCTAGCTTTTGTGAGCGTTTCAAGATTTCATGTTTTTTGCTCATTTTTGCTCGAATATGACCTTAGTTTGACCTCAATAACTCCTGACCTAAGGTGACCTAAGGCTTGAAATTTTGTGTAAAGGTGTCAAATTGATGACCGGGAAGGTAGGTACGGAAAATTTTACGGCGCTGCGCGCCGCCGTTTTCTTGTTATTCAGAAAAAAAAAACAGAGTGTGATAATGGTGAAGTCACGTGAACGACCTGACCTCAGGTGATCTATACAAAATCCGAAACGTACAAGTCGTGAAGGCTCAGGAGGTTTATAAGTTGTGCTTACATTTAAGTTTCATTTTTCAGCGAAAGGCTCCCGACCCCCTGCCACTGAGGGCATTGCGAAGTTGCGACGTTTTAGAACTGTGCAGAGCTTCAGTTATGGTGTCATAGGTCAAAGAACTGACCACCTGACGTGACCTGACGTGGAAATGAGGTTAGTATCAATAAGATCTATTTTGAATCAAAAGTTGAGAGTGCTAGCGTTCAGTTTTTTTAACCCGCGCCCCGTAGGGCTACCGGCGGACCCTACCACCCGTAGGGGGGGGGGGGGCGTTTCGGCCCCCCTAAGATCTCGGAAACTTACCGGACAATTTTCAAAATTCAAAGGGCGTTCAATAGCCCCACCCGGGAACTACCTAATGACCAGATTTCATTGACCTAGGTCAAACCAATGACGTCACAGGTCAGGTCAAAGGTCAGATTTTCACCGTTCACAGGCATTTCAAGAAATGTGTTGTGAAATCGAGTAAATTGGTAAGTTATTGAAAACCATCGATGGTACATTGTTCGTCAAACACATACTTGGCTATCTGAGGTCACTGATACCAGGTCAGGTCACAGAGGTCAGGTCACTGGGGGGTCACAATATGAAAGTGTCATGTGATACATGTTTTATGGTCCATTTTACATGACAAATGCGATTATGTGGGTCAGGGAGCCTTTGGGGACAGCTAAGGTCACGTTTTGGTGAAGGTCAGGTCAAGGTCAGGTCATATTAGGTCAAATTTCGAAGTTGATATTTTTGCATAAAATGGGTATTGATTCGATGCAGCTCGTCACGGGGAGTCCAATGGTGGTCTTTGTTTTGCCCTACGTGGTCTAGAATTGCTAAAAATTGAGTTAGAAAATTTGACGTCATCATTTTTGAACAATTTTTTTCGCTATAACTTGGCCAAAAAACGTGATATCGATCTGAAATTTGGTATGTATATAGAACGCAGTAGGTAATATCACATACCTACATTCCGGTTTTTTCGAAACTCAAAAAACTTTTTGGATTTTTAGGCTAATATATCCAAAAAATAGCATTTTTGATTTTTGGGGGTCAAAACTCGAAAATTTCAAAAGTCCGAGATAGCAGTTTTGTAGCCCTGTCAATTCTACACCTTTTATGTCTTGCTCATGTTTCTGTATCTTCAAAGCTGTAGGCCTGGCAGCTCTTCTCGCGAAGGTCTTTTTTCGGTCGAAAATGGCAGAACATGACGTCATTCTGACGTCATTTGTGGCCATCCTATCATAGCCTCTGGAAAAATATTTGGTCACAATGTGTAGAATTGATGCCCGGAGGGGTCTTGAAAGTTTTGTGGCGATATCTCCAGCCGTTTGGGAGATATAGACGGAAAAGGACAGGGGGGCCGTTTCGCCCCCCCCCCCTCCCTACGGGGCGCGGGCCATCGACCAGCACGTTCCCAGTAATCACAAAATAAAGAAGAAAACGTTTCAGTGGGTGACACCTCAGCCCTACCCCCTCAGCCAGGGATGAGGGAGGGCTTAGTCATTAGTGAGTTGGATATGTATGAAATGCTTACATGTGCAACCAATACAAAGATGCATGACTAGGATGTAGGCCTTAGGGGGCGTAAAAACATCGCTGAGTGTTGTGAGTTGCGACTTGTTCATACTCATCTGACGGATGTTTTAGAGAGCAAACAAGGCGCTGGCGGTCGTGAGGATAAAGTTGGCATCCCTGTTTTGTCATTTCCTGCCAAAAGATCGGTTGGCGGTGACTCTATGGATAAACAGTGCCGAGAGAAATGAACGGAACCACTAAGGTTCATCGAGTTTGTTTGTTTGTTTTGTTGGTTTAGGCTCTTTCGGTCTAACCTAACGAGATTATTCCAGAGCCAGAAGGATGATAGGAATAAGAGGGAGATATTGGCCTGGGCGGGCACCCTGGACCCGCCGGAGCTGAGCCCATCACGTAGACAGGCCACCTGCAGCCCCGCTAACGGTCACCGAACTCGGCTACGGGCCTGCTCCTGGGGTGGAGCTAGCTACCCATGCGAAATACCTAAAGTTGCCCGTCCAGCGCGAAACTGGGGGATTGAGGTGTAGAGCAGGATTTGACTATTCTAAGGATGGAAACGATGGACCGGAGCGTTTATCGAGCGGTTCGTTTCATTCAAGAATCTGGTCGCAGCCATCTACGCATTGACTATTGAGCATCGTAGTAGGCGCACCGAGCAGGGCTCCAACTCGCGCGCCATCTACGCCACCCGAGTCTCTGCTTCGGTAGCAGAATTACGGTGAGCGGAGAGCACACATGACAGTGACATCTGGTGGCGATCCATTGGAGGACCAAGGCCTCGGCTCAGCCTGATCAGCGATCATTTGTAGGTGCATATAATTGGTGATTCGGATCACGAGTCCAATGGAAAATGCAGATGCTGATGCAGTTCTGCTGTAAATTGTCGCCTCTGAATGACATCCGTCCCATGGTAGCCGTGCCTTCCTCATACGTCCACTAGCCCGTAACTTCGGCACATGTGAACCAGTCCTCCCATTCGCTCGCCGCTCACAGCGCTAGCAGCAGCGTCACCTATGCGACGTCAACGCGCTTTTCAGTGACGCTCCTAGCAATAGCGGGGCTCAGATGACGCCACTGTCGCATAATCATTGATCAGCTTCTACCTCCCAGAAAACGGTCGTCAGTCGTGCAACACGGTCGTGTAAAATCGATAAAGCATGTAATTAAATCCGCATTGTGGAGTTAGTCAGATGGAAAGTAGCATATCGAGAGATGGCGATCGAGACGATCCTAAACCCCAAGTAGCGAGATGAAGGTAAAGAAGGAAAGGCGCGGAACAGTGATGGAAGGAGGGTCACTCTAACAAGGTTCGGCTGGGCCGACAGGCTCTTCGGGCCTGACGGCCCTCGGAGCTTTCGCTAAAAAACCTCTGAAATTTATTGAATCATCCAGACTCCGGGTATGAATATAATATTCTATCGATAAAGCGAGTGGGATTGATCATAACCCGCATAAAAGCTGGTCAAGCTTCAATCACACTGCTTGTCTAACAGAAGTGGAAAATATGGTCGCATTGGTCTACTAACTCAACTGAACTGAACTGACCTGAGTCAATGTCAAAGTCGGGCTGATATTGTTTTTTTTCTAGTACCCAATACCTTTCTGTGGCGGGATGGTAGTTAAGTTACGCGGTTCAACATTGTCCTACCTAATTAGTTTTGAAGCACTTTGGAACATCCTAGCAATTAAGGTTGTTTGTTCTCTAAGGCTTCCCCGCTCCCAAGTGATGCGACGAACCTTTATTTTTGTTCCCGTTGTTGGAAGAATGTAGCCGAACTTGTCGTATCGCTCTCGATATATTTTCACAAATTATTTGACGGAATCTGCAGATTCTCACAATGCAGTCCGAGCTATGAACTCCAGACTGATTTCCTGATTCACGTAGTACAGAGCGCATAAAATCAAAATATGATGTCCTCCTTGCATTCCTTCTACAGTTTATGTGGCATACTCCCGGCAAGACGTGACGACAACGAGCTGCTCCCACCACTGTCCACTCCTAGATCATTTTTTTTCACTTTTACGTTTGCAGGACATTTCGTTGGGTCGACTCCATTTAAACTGTTACAACATTTTGGCATCGTCAAAAATTGCAGTTATCCCTTATTTTGAAGGACTACCTTTCTCTAGTTAATGCCGAATATAAGAAAGTGATTGTGTGACATGACCGGCGAAGCTGGCAAGGCTGGGTTGGTGGATACAGGGGTGTGTACCGTGTATGTTTGTGGTCCATCTCCAAAGATCGCCGATCAGTGTCGTCGGATCCATTGTATTATTGTAAAACGGACGAAATTCACCGCAGTGCAATCATCAAATCAACGTGTCGTCACTCGTCTGACCCTCGGTAATGCACGCTATACTTAATATATGGTTTAGAGGTTAGTAACAAACCAGTAATGATGTATACCTACCTGAGAATGATCAACATAAGCGCAAACAAAACCGCTAAATAGGACACACAAATACACAACAATCCAACACAACACTCCAAGATACGCACAGCGTTTCGAGGTTTCGACACAAGTTTTTAACGTTACAACAACATCGTTTATAACAAAGACAACCGTTAACAGGGGACACTGAATGTCACGCTCGTAAACCGGAGCAGCCCATTCGACCGTGACGACGTACATATGTCCGCTTGACCGTGATGACTATAACACGCTCAACCGTGGTAACGGCCGCCGCCGGTAAAGCGACCGAGGCTGATAACGGATCGGGTGGCTTCTTTATATCCATGGTGTCGTGGAAGCCGATGATTCCTCCGTTTGTAATTTGGTTTATACTCGCACTCTTCAGTGTCAACATCTGAGGAAGATCAGAGGATCAAATGTAATACGGAGCGATACTCGATAGTACAGTTTTAATATCTTCTGCACTTTCAGAGAAGGCATTTTCTTCCAACAGTGCAGCCTTTCTCTTCTTGTATTACAGCAGTTTTAATCAACAACAATGCTCAAGCCTTTTCTGACGCCCATTAACGATAAGCTACTCAAGTATCACATACGAGAACCAATTAGTTCTAACTGGCAAGCGCCGCAGGTACGGGCGTGCCGCTGCACGCCACTGAGAGCTGTCATCTCACCTAGACGGTCTGTATCGCCGCGTGGTGCAGGTACTCGGATACGAAGACGCGCAGCACTCGATTCAGATTGGTCACTGTCGGACCATGGATGGCCGAAGCGTCGTCAGAACTCTTGTGCCATACAGACGGGAACGGACTCGGGATGATGTGAAGCACCTTTACGCCTGGAGGAAAGAGAAAAATGTCAGAATGAGTCGCTGCCTCACTTCAGTCACGTCACGAAACTACACTGTCATGAAACTGTCACACTGTCACTAAACTACACTGCAGCACTGTCACGAAAGCGGAAACTACCGGAGCAGTGGAGCTCACCCCCCCCCCCCTAGCAGTTTCTCCCGACGTCCCGACTGTAGCTTGAGCCAATAGCAGAGTTTTGTCAGGATCAGGCTGACGCCAAGACGCCTTTGTTACGGAAATATGAATAATGGGATGAATTCAGTCAAATCCCAGACGTTATTTAGACGTGCCCATAAATCACCAGGTCCGCTCACTCTGGGCTTCCGGTTTACTTTTTAATCAAGGAAAAGAGTTGAACAAAACATGAACCACGCAAAAAATGGTAAAGTTTCATAAATTTATGCGAAAAGTCGTCCGTAATGTTAGGGCGAAATTCGTAGGTAGTGCTTGTGCGTTATATTGCTCCTTCAACGCTGGCATAAGCGATGCTCCAGAACCTATTGAAGAAAGGTATACGGCAATGGTTATGTGTGATACATAGACCTCTGTATACATGCCATTGATACAGAGAATACAGAGGTCTGTGCGTAATGTTTTAGATAAAAAAGGAAGTCTGTTACCATAAGAATATAATTTGATGCATTTATGGATGTGGACACATCACTATAATAAAGCAATAACGATCTACTCTCTGTCCCATACCGCGTCTCTGGAAGGGCAGGTGGTCGTCGCTGATCTGCGGCGGCCCCCAGAGGCCCCACGACTTGCGGTAGCGGAACACGTTGGGCGCCTTTGTGAGCAGGCCGCCGCGCCGCAGTCGCTTCTCGACGCCGGCCAGGTGGCGGAACAGGGCGTTCGTGTCGGTGATGTAGTTGGAAATGGTCGGTTTTGAGGCTCCCAGGAGGTCCAGCAGCACAAACAGATCCTGGCGGAAGACGTGTAGGTACGAGTTAAAGGTATGAAACTAATCAGGCGTTCAATCACTGACAACTTTTAACTCCATGGCTCAATCTTATTAATCCGCGAGTTAATCCCAGAGTTAATCCTCTCGCGCTGGTGAGGGAGTACGAGGCAGCAGACGTTTTTGTACTACGCACATTGGGGTAAACTCTTCTCATTTACTGTATTGCACAGGAAAACATATGATTGAGAGTTTCTGTTACTTCAGTTCATGGGCATAATTGTCTAGTTTAACCGCTGAGTAGTTTTTTTAAGGCATTCCAGGGGAATGTATACCAGACTTTCATCGTACGACAGTTCAAAATGCTAAGAGCAGTTTCCGATCGACATGCCTGCTTTGTTCGCTTTTCCTCGGTCAGCGTGTGTTCAATTCATGTGAAAAAAGATGAGCACTGTAAATTCCTTGACGGCATTAACATCAACTTAAAAGTCATCACTATACGTGAAGAAGCCAAACGGAAATGAAAGGACATCTTGTTCTTCCGATAAGACGCGACTTAAGCCTTACATAACTGATAACGGATAAGAAATCTGCTTAGAGCCCGTTTTTCAGCCAGCGATCTCCAGTCGTTTTGCATACAGAAAAGCACAGAGGTAAATGTTTACGGTTGCCAGCGTAAAAACGTCTTAGATATGATTGATACAAAATCTCCTTTCCGGTTATCATTCTGATTTCTGTAAACGGAACATGAGCCATCAATCGGAAACGATTACACTCAAAGTGGTTCCAACTTCCAATGCATCGATCACTCCCAGAGTGGTCTTGGATATCAGACCTGAAAGAGAAGAACCATAATTTGCAGTTCTCTCATCCACATGATTCTTCGCATCTATGTATGCGTAAAAGATATAAATTTTGCTCCATTGCTGCACAAGCACATGCACCGGTTTAACATTTCAAGGCGCAGGAACGCGTTATTCTGTTGAGGATTTTGGCTTACGAATCCTATTTTGGTTTCATAGATCCATGATTGAAAGTTTGATAGTGCCAAGGATACTGGTGTGAAATATTTGTTACTCTGTACCATACCACATCTCTTCTCGAGTAAAGGTCAATGTGCACCGGTAATAGACTGAACTTTAAGCAGATTGGAGCATTACCCCAATAATGCATACAAGCAACTGAAGTCGATGTCTGATGTGTTGTCAATGTCCAGTGCTCGCAGCCCTAAAAGTCAATTAACGAATTTAATTATGTTGCGTGCTTGTCAAAAAATATTGTTGTAGGTATGCATAGGTAGTTGTAGGTGTAGTAGGTATAAGTATTGTAGGCTTCTCACTTCCGCTAATGTGTAAAAAGAATCGTGATAAGCAATAAAGTTCAAGACCTTGAATATAAATCGTGCGTGCTTCGTGTAAGCGAACACAATCGTCTCATAACTTTTGCCATCGAAAGTAACAGAGGCTGACTCGCCTTCCCATGCGGATTTCAACCGACGCATCACCCAGATCCGCCGATACGTTTATGTAAATGCCGACGTGTGGGAGCTGCAGCCAGAGCGTAGAAGCTGCGTCCAAAGGGAGATATATTTAAGCTGTTCGGGCTAGGAAGCCCACAGAGCTCCGTTGACTAAGCGACTCAGTTGGAACGGTTACCGGTATACCGGGTGGGCGGAGAGACGTGTCGCCGAATAACGAGACGTGATTAGTGGACCAGCTCGCCCTGCGCACCGCCTCACAAATGGGGGTTGAGTGGGCGTGTCTCACACATGCATTCACAAAATGTTGAATGCGCAGCTGTATGCTGGAAGGCCGGGGATAATATGCCCGCGGATATTATGGCACATTGGGTCCGGTATGTGTAAGGTTTGGTTCACAGAAACGTGTATAACAGAAACATGTTACCGATGTCTTTTAAATGAACTGCTAAATTTACTGTAATTTCAAGAAATTAATTATATTGCAATCGATTTACAATTAGGAAAACGGCTACGAAATTCAAATAAATTTCAAATATATTGTAAAATTAATGTATAACGAACGCTCTAATATGTGCTGTAGGCGTTGCTTTTGATTGTTGGGCTAACTCACGATTCGGTCGAGGTCGGAGATGTTCTCCTGGCCTCCCCTGCTCGGTCGCTGCTGGTATACGGAGCTCTGCAGCTCGCGGGCCAGTCGCCGCGAGCCGTAGATGGAGTCGCGGTCCGACCAGCGGACGAACGCCTCCTCCCCGTCCAGGAACATCAGCTGCAGCGAGATGTCCGACTGGCCCTGTGGGTCACAGGTCACAGGCCGGGTCACAGGACAGGTCACAGGTCAGGTCAGCACCGCTGCGCGGTCCAGGAACATTAGCTCAGAGAGATGTCCGACCGGCCCTGCGGGTCATTGGGTCAGGTCTCAGGTCAGGTCAGCGGTCAGGTCGTGAGTCAGGTCAGCTTTCATTTGCAGAACAAGAGCATCAGTTGTACTGGGATTTTGGACAGCTCCGGGGGTTCACATATTGTAAGTCACAGTAAATGAAAACAATAGTCCACCTCGCAAGTTGGGTCGCAAGCAGGTCACACAGTTTGTTCGCAGGTAGGATTCCAGTTAACATCACAATCCAGATACCCAACTATTCGTCAAGCTCGTATGGACAACAAACATTTGACGGGCAAACAACTTTTCATCCACTATATCCATATCAGGAGGTCAATAGAGACTGATATTACCAATTACTATAAATACCACAGACCTTTCTATATAGCGCTGCCAACCTCTATATAGGGAAGTCTGTGACTATATATACACAATACACATCGAGGCGATTCCGACCACTCTGCGATACCGGCTAGTCTAGTGCGTGTCGGCGGCCCCTGACGAACGAAGCGATATTGTGCGGCCGTGTCGGGATCGCACGGTTTTCTGTATCATCCGGAGGTCCGGCTCCGCTCTGTTGAATCAGCCCGAGGTCCGACAATTTACTCTGCTGAATGAGCTTGGCACTGACTGATAATGTCGCTCCCACAGGCAGCCAGCGGCGCATCTGAGAGAGTCGCCCCAGGCGCTATATCCACCTAAAGAGTTGGACTGCCCAGTGTCCATGGCTTGTGATCCTATTTCAGTCGGAAAGAATGCATTGTCCACCCCCACAGTCACTCTTACGGACAGCTGGCCGCCCCCAGGCGCCATTATCTCCGACAAAAGAGACGCACCATCCACAGCTGGAAGTCTTATTTTAAACGAGAGGAATGCATCGTCCGCTCACGTGAACCACCCACTCTTACACTCGACCCTACGCCACCTCATTTTCCGTGTGACCAGTTGAGATGCTAAGGATGACGTAACTTCCATCTTCCATGAATCATCGTGACGAACGGCATGTCGCAGTGAACGGGTGACTAAACGGTAGACGACGGCTGTCAAACCACGCTAGGCTCTACGTGACTTAAGTCGACGCTCATTGATAATTTGACGCACACAGAGCTGCAGTAATCGATTCAATAACGTCGAAGTGTTTGAAGGCAGAGCGATGTCCCCGCACAGGAAAAAATGGCACGGATGCCTTCAATCGTTTAGTCGTTTAGTTTCCGATTTCCTATGGTACTTTGATGTCAAAAGGATCAATCGTCGTCGGTGAACCACGAAAACGGAAACAGTTTTGCTTCCCACATCAGAGTAGGTTCGAGCTTATTAAATCAAGTCAGCCATTGAACGATGAAAATAAATTGATATGGCCTGTGTATGAATAAACGGCAATAGAGTATCCTGATTACTTTTTCGGGGAAGCCCGCCTGTGCATTGTGGTGGTCGGCGGCGGGTCGGTGGGCGGGGCGGTTGGCGGGGGCGGGGGCGGGGGCGGCGGCCGCCCACCCGGGGCAGCAATCGGCGGCCGGCGTGCCACTAATTGAGTCGCCGGCGGCTATTCGGGGAGCGGTCGACGAGCGGCTCGGTCGTGTCGTGTCACGGGACGGCGTCATCAGCCTGCGGCGTGCCCCCCCCCCCCCCAGCCCCAGCCCGGGGCATAGTCGCACCGCGGCCACCAACGACTCTGTCCGGAAATAGGCGGACCGCGCGGCCTACAGCTCAACTTTGCCAGGCGTCGGTATATTGGGATGTTTGACCAATGACGTACCCTTTTAGACCACGAAACAGGAGACCATCGGGCATAATGGGTATTTATAGCAGTAGAACGTAGGTATCAGACTGTTTGTAAAAGTTGAGATTCACCTTATATTGCTCTTTATAGAACACATCCATATTTCACAGTCCATTTAAATGACCGTGCACAGGGTATTTGACCACAATGGATGAAGTTGATAGATCCCATTCCAGGACGAGTAACGCCCTGCACCGGTCGTTCTTGCATCATCCCCTGGCAGACAGGTGCTGAGGTAGCTTCCGCGACATCAGAGCGCTGCAGATGGCTCGTATGAGCCGGCCGGAGAGCCAACGAGTGCCTATATTGGACACAGGTGACCGGGCGAGTGCCACGCCGTGCGTCACTGAGGTGAAGTGGTCATATACATACACCGGGACCAAGATCTGACGTCAGTTGGGTGTTATACGAAGGAACACGGTACGGCTACAGCTACATCGGATGGTGGACCAGGTGTTGTGGTCTGTTCAGTATGCACAACATCATAGATACCAGACCACGTAACAACGCAGACAAGTAATGAAACAACCAGGTTATGACTCATTCACCTATCTGCTTCTCTACACCCTTCCATGGAAATAGCGCAACAGCGATTTTTAATAACCATCCTATGATTCCCGAGGGATCACTTTATAACTGATGATGTAATAAAGTTGCCACAACCTCAATCAATTACAAGCGTGACAGCAAAGTGAAGTTATTGCTCGACTACATCGACAATTGATCACTGCTCAGCGTTTTAAAACAAAGACTGGATCCTAGAGAGCAAAGTGCTCGGTCATCAATCAACATGCAAGTGGGGACACTGACGAATGGCATTGTCTGGACAGCAACTAACTGAATTTATGACTCCATCGAAATGCTCTACGTTTTCGACAGTATACTTAAATCCAAGTTAAACATTTTGGGCGATCTTTGGTGTTCTGTTGGTAGAACAGCTACCTTCATTCTTTTCCAATTTAATTATGGGCGGTGGGTTTCACGCTGGAGTCCTGAGATGGGTAGTATTATGCCGGCATGTGTAGGTATGTGCCTCCAGTGGTATAGTCCCCGGAATAATATGAGTCGAGAAGTGCATACTCTCTCCATGAGACGACACTCTATCTAATGGCACCTAATGGGTAGACACTCTTGACTTATGGGTACCTCGAGATCACAAACTGCCAGCCTTAATGTTAACGGCGTCATCTCAGCTTAGCGCGCCTCGAGAAAATGGGTCGACATTGTGTCAGTGATGCCATTAAGCCGAGGGAAGTTTCGTTAGGTTAAGAGGTTCAGTGAAATCATAGAGAAGAGCGAATAATGACCACCGATGGATGCACTTAGGAGAAAAACTAGCGAAGTTTTAATATAAAACCATGGTGGTGGCGGAAAGCGAGTGCTACAATAGGAGTGTTTTTTCTAGTCCCTATGTATATCAACATATAGCCTGAGTGCTAGTTATGCTAACAGCTATCGATTAAGAAGAGCCCATAGCACCGAAGAAACATTCATAAAAAGACAAGTGTTTTAGTTTATATAATTACTCATCATTTATATATTGTCTAATTTATGCAAAAAAAAAATTATCTTATATCCCAACCACCTACAACCACCAGTACCAGTGGTTGTGGTACCAGTGGTAGGTGGTTGTATTTCTAAAGCAGAAACATGCCAACATGAAGATAATTACGAAATGCAGAAATCAAGAAGCGAAGCACTCTAGCATTGTTTGTCCACCAAAACCTGCCGACCCATTGCCTTGTGAGGCAGGGATGGTCACGTGACTGACCTTCATGGGGTCGAGGTAGTCGCGAGTCATCAGTGCCGCCAGGTACAGCATCATGGCGCAGGGTACCGCCGAGTCAGTGGCCGCTGGAACACGACGGAACCTGGGTGTCAGTGTGACCGGGGCGTGCTAGCCAGGGATCTCTGTGGCATAGCGGTAGACTGGGCGACAGTTAACCCTATTAGTGGCAGGCTCCTGGCTACCCCCTATTAGTGGCAGAGGGGGGCTGTTTACGACCCCCCCCCTTGATATCTCGAGATCTAACGGGCCGATTTTCAAAATTCAAACGGCATTCGATTTCGCTCAACGAGATCTACATTTCTAAAAAAAAAAATTGAAAAATGTCAATAGGGGGGTAGAGGGGGGGGGGGGTAAAAACGGGCAAATTGCAGATACATTTTAGACTGTTTATCACGGCCAGGTTTCTGAACCAATCTTAACGCAACTTTTGCCGATCGATAGAGAATGAACCAGGAATTCACATGGATCCTAAAAATATGCATTTTCAAAAATCATAGGCGGATACAGATCATTGAGATTGGGGGTACACAAAAAAGTATAGTAAATAAGGTTTTTGTTGGTACTGTTTCTAAAAAGGGTGGCAATGGTCTTGTTATGTTACAATTTTCTTATGAGAGAACGACTAAAATTGTATTGGTCATGCATAGGCGGTGTAAGGGCACCTATGTTGGGAGGTAAAAAATAACCCCCCTTTTTGGACGCCTGGATCCGCCTATTATAGCAAAAACGTCAAAAGAGGATGCACAATAACTTTGTATATGTTACCAGTATAACGCCTTTTGGGGCGACTAACGGAGCGAGCGAGAGGGTGGGCCTTGCACGTGCGAAATTGTGAGGGGGTACCTCCAACTGACTTGTGCACGGCACCCTACTAACTGGTCTCTAGCGATGTGCCAAATTTGGGCACAATCGGCCCAGCCGTTCTCGAGATCTGGAAGCGGCACCCTGCACGTGCGCACGTGCAAAATGGGTCCCAACTGACTTGTGCACGGCACCCTACTAACCGGTCCCTAACCGTGTACCAAATTTGAGCGCAATCGGTCCAGCCGTTCCCGAGATCTGGAAACGACTCCTGCACGTGCGCACGTGCAGCAGCACCCTAACTCTGGCACATGTACATGCAGTGCCTAGTGGGTGCCTACCTACATGCCAACTTTCAGCGCAATCGGCCAAGTAGTTACCGAGATATTGCAACAATTACAAAACTGACACCTCTTCGTTTTGCACGTGGCACGTGCATAAGGGGTCACCCACATGCATCGGGAACAGGGTTGTATACGACTCAGTCAATAGCAATCAATTCAATCACGACAAATTTGGGAAACCAATCAAATCAATCAAGTCAGAGCAGTTTTCGGGAATTGATTCAATCGACTCAAACGCGACAATGAAAGGAATCAATCAACTCAATCAAACGACTCAAACCAAGACATACTTTAGGTTTTTTGCCCACCAACTTGGAAAGTGTCCATAGCAGTCTGGTGTACCTACCTACCTACCTACCTACCTACAGAAGAAACATAAAAATATTGTCATTTAAAATTATAAATTGCCATGCCATTCAAAGTTTCTATGTAATAAGGAAGGATACCTAGTGATGGACAGGTGGATCATGATATTGAGGTTCAATGGGTAGAATTAAAGCAGAAGTTTCATTTAATGGGTGCAAAATAACCCAGTAGTTGACTTGCCCCTTAACCCAAATCACCACCTTTCACCTAAAAGTTGTCAATTTAATTTTGGCCATATTCCAACTCCATTTACACTAAATATCAGATATTGCAGTTGAAAGTTGGCTGCTCGGATTTTGGCAGTGTTCGTGATTTGGCCATTTACCCTACACCATGTCTATTTCAATGGATTATATGCATCAATAACATATTAACCATAGGGAAATAGAAATAAATATCTTACCTGTATGTGACGGTTTTGGTTAGACAGAGACTGACGGGCAGCCTGAAAAATCTTTCCACACAATGTGCATTTGAGACGTGGGATGTTGTCAGATTGGGAAGGAAGAGATTTGAAGTATTTAGCGGTCCACGACTCTGGACGTGGCATGTCAATGTTAGGTACCTATGTGAAGAATTCAAAACATTTGTGTTTGAATTTTATTGCAATACAATTTGAAACTGTTAAGACTGGGGGATAGGGATGAGGGTTAAAAAATATATTTAAAAGGAAATGGAGAGGACAGGAACTCTGGAACCACAGTATAAGTTATGGACAAAGGAAGTGGGAACGAGGAAAATTAAAACGCGAGAAAACGGCACGGTGCGACTGCATGAAAACGTTTTGCCAATAAGTATGCTAAGCTTTTATAAATCCTTATTCTACGTCTTTTGATTTTTTTGTAAGATGACGTCATTGATTATCATGTAGTATGGTAGATCATCATAAAATAAATCGGTTATACAACACCAATTTCGTTTTAGTTATTATTTTATTTGAAATAAAACCACTTAATAATATTCGGTAAAATATTTCAAGGAAAATGAAATATATTAAATATGTTATGCTTAGGCTCTCAGGAGAAAAGGATCAACAAACGTTCTGCTGCAAATTAAACAATGCAGCAAATTAGCTATTAATTAGGCACGTAAACGTAAATAGCGAGACGAAAACGGCGAAAACGGCGTTTCAGTTATTTTTGTAGGGGTTTCAGATATCTATAGAGTTCAGTGGGTTGTTTCTGAGGAGATGTAGAGATGTGAATTATTAATTAATCACACTTTATTAGTATATAGGGCCTTGCACTTTATCATCTGGATTAGAAAAAACGTTTCCTGCTGAGTGCAGAAAGGTAGGTAGGTGCATCGCCAGGTTCTATCACCAGGATTGGTGCAGTTATTGCAGTTGAAAGTCAAAGTTGGCTGTTCATGTTTAGGCCCTGTTCTTTATTTGGCCATCTACCCCATATTGCAGTTGTGATGACAAGCAGTTTTCAGTGCAGTTTTGTGATCTTTTGGTGTCATTATTTTTCGTCAACTAAAAGTTATTTGAACTCTCCTTTCAATCGACTCAATCATACGAGTCACTCTAATTTTCAGGAATCAAATCAGTCAACCAGTCGCTAAAGTCAAACGAGTCAGTCAACCAGTCATATCGAAAAGTCAATCAACTCAATCCAATCAACTCAAAATACGCGTTGAAACAAATCAATCAATTCAATCGACTTGATTGGTATACAACCCTGATCGGGAATAGTCCAATACTTGGTAGAAGGAATGAAGCTACCCTACAAAAATTACCGCGTGTAAATCGGTCAAGTGGTTGCTGAGATATAAGCCTCGCAAAAGCGTGACCACGGCCGGCCGGCCGGCCGGCCGGCCGCTCATACTCAGAAATTTCCGTTAATCTAAGGAAAGACTACGCTCGCTTCGCTCGCTCCGTAATCACATGATACCTTTCATTCACTGTTCGTAAAACTGGTGCAGCATCGTGATCTTCGCCCAAATGACTCGCTTCACGAATAGGACCCCCCAATTCCCAGTGCTCTGGAGCCGCCCCTGGTAAAGTTATGAACTTGAAATTTTCAGGGAATGTGCCCAATTTAGTTTTAGGAAAAGTCAGAAAATTTCAGCATCGTAGCTTCAGCGGTTTCGGAGATATTCCCGAAAAACCTGAGGGGTGGATAAAAACAACCCCCCTGCCACTAATAGGGTTAACAGAGATAAGGTAGAACACACAACTAAACAAAGGTTAGATACACCACGTGCCCACTCTGCACAGATTGTAGCGCGTATGGATGGAATGGGAGACTGTACCGCAGCACCCAGTAAATAAATGGTAGACTGCACCGCAGTACAAAGTGAGTGGTAGACTGCACCGCAGTACACAGTGAGTGGTAGACTGTACCGCAGTACACAGTGAATGGTATACTGCGCTGCATTACACAGTGAATGGTATACTGTGCCGCAATGCACAATACACAGTGAATGTGCCGCACTACACGGTGAATGGTATACTGCACCGCACTACACAGTGAATGGTATACTGTGCCGCATTACACAGTGAATTGTACCGCAATACAAAGAGAAAGGAGAACAAAAGACGGAGGACGGCTTCCGCAATTCGATCGAATATATTTACAAACGTTGGAGTAGACAACCTTTCCACACACGAGGAATGGACGCTAATATCTCTGAATTCTTGAAGCTAATCCTTCTTCTTGGCTTTGAATGAAAATGAATCGTTCCCTGGGGTCCTATACAAGCTGTAAAACAATCAACTTGTCGCCCATATTTCACATTTAACCAAATGTTAGTCGGATGGGCACTTTCAATCGTCCACATGTGGCCCAGTCGAGCGCGATGAGAAAAGTACATATGTACAAAGGATACGCATTGTAAGCTGGTTATGCCAACAACAGAAGTGTTAATTGTCGAAGGCCAGTAGCGGCGAAAAACCCTCAATTAAGGGGGGGGGGGCACTGCCGACTTTTGGTCCCATTCTTTCCATGCAACGCCCATAGGGCTAATGTTAAAATGCAAAATCAGAGGGGGGCACGGTGCCCGGTGCCCTTCCCGTTCCGCCGCCTACGTCGAAGGCGCGTATCATCCTTATTTTCATCAGCGTTTACCGTGCTGGCTATTTTTTATTGTTCATAGACAATATTTTCTAGTTCTAATCCCCACCACAAAGTTCCCTTGACAGAGCCCTTCGTGCTGTGCAGAGGAACCGAATCGATCCACACATCTCTCCGACACAGCGATATGTGCGGCGCCACAGGTGTCTGTATGTAGGTGCCTCGTCACTTGGTGCGTCGCTGGCCGCCCGTCACTGTCACCGGACTGTCCAATGCTTCTGATAACCCTGTAATGACGTCATCATTGACATTTTCACACTCTGTATCTTTTTCTTCCGAGCGTACTCATCGGGCTGAGTATTAAAAAGCTTCTGAGCAAAGGTAAAAGACATACTTGATATGTCAAACCGTCAAACGAGATAGCATCCATTAAGGTTGACTCGAAGTTCATATTATGTGACTTAGGGTAGTGTGGGGTAATTTGAACATATTTTTACGTCTTCTCCATTGTACCAAATTCCAGTTCAACCCTGGATGAAGAAAAACTGCTTCAGTAGCGCAAGTGTCACTTGCTTTCACCATGCAAGCCTCATTTTTGGACGAGCCGAGCATACCTTGAATAGCATAGCCTCACTTCTCCACCAAGTCACGGTGTGTTCAAATTGCCCCACCGTGGGGTAATTTGAACATACTGCCTTTACCTGTCATAAAAACGATAGTCTCGCCAGCACCGATGTTGTTTGACCCATAAACAAATAGGCAGAACAATTCTAAACATATCTTCACTTGAAAAATCAACACAACAGCAAAAATAACAGTTGCAGAGTATCAATATCTGCACGCTGCACACCGGTCAGTTGACAGAATTGGCCCCTTTTCAATTAACAGAACGTCTATCATTTTTGTTCGATAAAAACTCTCCCAACCGTACTACATCTGTTAAAGTGGTGCCAATCGAAACCTGGACATTTGGAGTTCTGATTTTGTCCAATATCCAATTCGGAATTGGTTGGACAAAGGTAGCAGACTGGACAACATTGGACGATGGCTTGCTACACTTCAGCGCTTTTTATAAAGTAGTCGTGCATAGCATTGATTGGCGAATGGAAAGCTTGTTAAGCTCTCAATATAATGAAAACTTTTCGGCTGGTAAAATTACATGATAAGCAATATAAATGACGGTTTTGAGTGTTGATAGCTGCATAAATTTTCGGACATATTTGGACAAATAGTTGACTTTAACATTTTTGGACGGAAAATCAACAAAAATGCCGGACATTAGACGGATATAAGACGTAAATTTTCTAAAACTGGCATCACTTATCTGCTACTGCCTTGGGTCGAAAATATTGGCAAAAAAAACTGGGAGCTTTGTATTTTTCGGAGCTATCCCTGTCTTCATTCAAATTCTCACACTATGTTCAAATTACCCCACGCTAAAAGTTATTTTGCCATTCTAAAAAACAGGGTTCAAAAGCAAATTTCCTGGATTGAAGGCACTGATTAGGTCATTATACAACAAAAGCCGTTGCGTATTAGGCGCTAGCAATGCAAGATTTTGCGCTGCAATGATGCTGCAATGACGTGTTGTTAGGCGTTTTTCCTTGCAAATTGATTTTTTACACTGTGCGTCAACATCTTCATTCCCTGAAACTTTAAACCCCGTTCATATGATAGCCCTTTTAGTTACGATAATTTCTCTCATTGGTCTTATTGTCATGCGACTTATGGATTTTCCGTAATTTTGTGTTATTCACACTATGTTCAAATTGCCCCACATGTTCAAATTACCCCACCCTACCCTATACGTGTCCCTTGCTATCTTCTAAGTAACATTTTCCATCATCCTAGCTAGCTTGAAGCAATGGCATGTGAATGACGTCATGGTGCACCAGCTAATGCAGATGAACCATGCTCGATCTAAATACAAAGCAGTGGTTACGGAAAAATAAAATAAGCTACAGAATCCTCAACGAGCATGCCCACCGCAATTAACCTTTACTTATACACCCGAGTCGCATACAGGCATTTTCGTGTGCTATATTCGGCTAACATCCCCCTCGCACCGAGGCCTGGTGGATCATCAAGGATTAACCAAATGATACTTTAACCTCCGCTTAATCTGCCTCCGTGGACGTCAGCCGGGCTTCGTATTTATAGACCGTTCCAGGTATGGCGCTTTTCCAGCCCCTCTTTAATCCCCCGCGGTTATTCCAAGGTACGAAAACCGGAGGAAACTGCCGCTCACAGACCCCGCTGAGCCACTGCCACGACAGGGAGCGGGCTGCTGCACCGCGTCACGTGCGATCAATGGAAGAGGGACGGCATGCGAAGGACGGTTGACGCTGGGAGGGTTGGGGACGGGGTGACGGGGGGGGGGGTGTCGAAAGGGTGTTTTCTGCAGCGGTCACACCCAGCGCCTGGTCCTTGTCCTCCGAGGAAAGAAGTAAGTTGACGTAAATGCAAATGGGAATTTTCAAGCCGCGATGGGGAAAATCTACGCTGTTGGAAAAAAATGATCAAGGACTTCAGTTTCATGATAAAGATGACATGCGATTCCAACTGATCACGCAGACAAAGCCACTTGAGCCCTCATTGACATAACGGAAGCCCCACAGCTGTGACCCCGCCGGCTTCTTCGCGTGCGTTTTGCCATACATCATTTACGTCTCGATCACCTTTGTGACGTGAATTGCCTCAGTCAGCAGTTTTGAGGCCTTAACAGATGTGCCTTACTCCTCTTCACTGCTCAGTCCCCACAGCCCAACGAAAGGCCAAGGCACTTCTCCAGCAGTGTTCATAGAAAACATGGGATAAGTTGTTCAAGCACGTCCTATTTAGTTAGGTTAACATAGCACTTGTGTTTCCTGCTAGATTGCAATGGGAGATATATATTTACATTTTTGCACACGATTGCGTTCGAAATTTCTGAGTTTGTCGGACATCAGTTGTGCTGCCAGACCCTATTTATCACTCCCGGATACTGTCTGCCCAGGACTACTGCGGCTACTGTGCAGCTGAGACGCAGCTGGTCTATTAGGACCGAATCTGAACTCGAATGTGGCGCATTTAGGTCGAGCTCTGAGCGCTGGAAACGGACGCGATGGACGGAAATGACTAGACCTGACGTCTGAATGATCGGAATTAATTCACTGAGAGATTCGCAAATGCAGTTACAAACTGACCAGCTCAACAAACGAACGAGACTCGCAAGCCTCATCTTTGTTATTTTTAGCAGATCTCAATTCGGGATGACTTACAACTCGTCCGTTTGTAACGGCGGCAAGTCCATATACGAAAAAAAGAAAAATATGAAAAAGGGAGAGAGAGAGAGAGAGAGAGAGAGAGAGAGAGAGAGAGAGAGAGAGAGAGAGAGAGAGAGAGAGAGAGAGAGAGAGAGAGAGAGAGAGAGAGAGAGAGAGAGAAGAGAGGAGAGGCAGACCAGCGGCGGACCCACTGCCCCCTCCGTCCGCGACGCTGACTGGTCAGTGCAGTGGTCTATCCATACATCCGGTGACCTCCGCCGTCCCCATCAGACCGATCGTCATTTATCTAAGGGGCGGCTGAGACAACACTACCGCAGGAGACACAACATCAGCGCCAGACGGCCAGGAGAGCAGGCGGGACAGAAAACCGACTGACCAGAGCACAACAACAGACGACGGACACAGGGGGGCGCCCGTGGGTGGCGACACGGTCCGGTCGCAGGGGAGTGACGTTTGTTGTGGGAGAGACGACGGGTTGCGGTTTACCTAGTGCAGTGGCGGGAAGGATGGGCAAAGGGAGGGAGGGAGGACGAGAGAGAGAGAGAGAGAGAGAGAGAGAGAGAGAGAGAGAGAGAGAGAGAGAGAGAGAGAGGCGGAGAGAGAGAGAGAGGGAGAGGCGAGAGAGGGAGCTTATGGATACCGATAGCTAAAAAGAACTATGCCTTCTTGGCTACATATAAAAACAGGCTAATATGGTTCTCCATGGGTCTCACAGTTGAGCGAACACTCCCTAGGAGTTGGCTCAAACGTCTGGCCTCTCATGGTGCAATCGTTTTGTCTTGAACCGATCAAGGAAATAAATTGTCAGATTATTGCTATCCCATCAGGTGTGCAACACGATCATAAATAAACGTTGGTTTAGTGCCGCTGTGTCTGAAACATGCTGTGGAGCCTGCACGACATGCTTATGTCGTGTACCGTCCTGTTTACAGCATGTGATGCTTGCATCAGCTTAACTTATCAAAATCAACTAGCCAGAGAAAGGGAAGGGGTGACGAAACGGTCGAGGAACATATCTTATTCAGTCAGCTGCTTTCCCTCCTAAAGTGGTACCATTTTCACATACACTGGAAAGGAATGCTGCTGGATGACTGCAGGGTTTGCTAACATCTTGGCCTTGACAAAACGCTTCTGAAGAATAACACATAGGATGCAGATGACTGCTGCAAGTATATTGCATAAGTTTAGCTTCCTGGTGTAGCATCATTTGCACCTCTCCAAATTCGAATGCTCTTGATTTCAAAGTAGACTATATACGATGGTGCAAGCGCCGAGGCCATGTTGGTTGCAACTCTGCGCGGCAGCCATCCGCTCACTCGTCGACAGGGCTGGCGCCTCATGTCTTGGACCGACAGTGACCTGGTGGGCCTCCGAGTCGCCGTCGCGTCGGCCGCGGGCCTCACAGGGGGGTCTCCCCGGCCTCTGTTAGCGCCGCCGACCGTAGGACCGCCTTTCACCACGTGCCAAGCTAACAGAGCGACGCCCAGTGCGTGCTAACGATTGTCGGGTTCGTCGGGTCCTTTCACCCCGCAGGGTCATGGTCGGGACGGCACGGGACAGGAAGGGTGCCCCACTCTGGCCGCCGCTCGACCACAGCGCAGCAGCCGTCGCACTCGGCAGTGATCGGCACCCATAAACAGGTTCAGTCATCACCACCAGCGAGTGAAACTCGTCCGGTTGTCGTGCTGAGTGACAATCAGAGCGTGTACTAGGTCTACCACTGACGAGTCAGACAACCCCGCATGGTGGCAGCGGACAGGACCGGTGGGTGGCCTGTCCGGTCTGCCTGCACCGGTTCTAGTTGTCAGACGAGCCCGGCCGACACGTCGGAGTGGCGAGCCGAGCCGCCGTCCGGCTCACTGAACCGAGCCAGGAGCGCTGACGGACCTTACAGACGACAGACGACGGTCCGCCTTTGAGAGCCATGATCGCCGGGTCATTAGGCAGAGCCGGGTGTGGCAAGTCAACCGTGAGGGAATGGAGAGCCCCTGTCCGATATGGTCTGTGCCAGGAGCGTGGAGATAACCCACGCACGGCGCGAAACGGCACGATACGGCACGGTACGGAACGGCAAGGCATGGTACGGCACGGCACGGCACGGCACGGCACGGCACGGCACAAAGATGGGGCGTGGTGATGTGAGGGAGCATGTCGTCCCACTCGGACCATCAGCCACGCAAATGGGATCAACGGGATCAGAGCTCATTTACGTCGGAGTCTCCCCCCCCCTCCCAGTGCTGCCCCTCCCCTGGCGCCGACGACGTCCCTCCCCTCCCCCCCCCCCGGCCCATCGACACGGACGCACTCCCCCGCTAACGGCCCGTGCTGCTGCTGCCTGTGGCTTGGGGGAAACACCGCCACACCTCCTCTCCTGCTCTCAGCATCCGGGGCAGTGGGTTACACCGGGAAACTAGTCTCGAGTGCTCCGTTCCAGTGTGTACCCACTGGACTGATTCCGAGACCGGCGACCGCGGTTAGGCAAGCTGGCCTTTTACCCAGCGCATGTTGATTATGACATCCATGAAAATTAACACTGCGGCAGTTACCAAGTGACATCGTCACTGGACATCGCCATGACCGTATATGAGCTAGGCTGACGTCGTTAGATCAGCGCTCTTAGCAAATGTAACAAAACGTAATGTTCATGGATTTTTTCTCCCACTCCCAATTGTTCGTAAGGATGGAGCAGGGCTACGATAGATAAAGCAAAACTTCTAAAAGTTAACCGCCATACTCAATAATGCAGTCACGGCCAAAGGAAAATAGCTGCCTGCAATGTCGACCACTCTCGCTTTCGACTACGGTTGTGCCAGACCCCCATTGACGACTGCATGAAGTGAGCCATGTGTGTGCCTGTCACCTCTCACCAAAGCACCACTTCACAGCTGCTGATGATGATTTAGCAGTATTGCAGCAGGCTTGGACTGAATACCAATGAACGTAATGGAGGCAAATGAGCAAGAGTTGTCAACCGCCTGAGGCCGCTTCCTTGTAATGTAATTTTGCAAGCCCCGTAGTCCGTACCAGCCCTTGCGTCATGTTCCACCACAAATAACCCCCAATCCGGCAATTGTGTGGTTACGAGCGAGCGAGTGCAGCGAGCGAAGCGAAGTCTTTTCAATATAACGGAAAAATCTCAGTATGAGCGGCCCGGCCCGGCCTGTAACGCTTTTGAGAGGCTGATATCTCATCAACCGCTGGACCGATTGGCCTGCGGTCTTTTTTGCTGGGTAGCCCCATCCCTTCTACCCCGTAATTGACCACTTCTGATACATCTCAGTGACCGTCGTGGCACGTGCCACGTGAAAAGTCAAGGGTGTTCAAGCAGTTTTGCAAAAGTAGTGATTTTGAGAGGCCCATATCTCAGCAGCGGCTTGAGCGATTGTCTTGCGGTAATTTTTTGTAGGGTAGCTGCATCCCCTCTACCAAAGGTCGGATACTCTTGACCTATGTGAGTGACCCCCACTGCACGTGCAAAATACAAAAAGAAGAGGTGCCAAATTTGTTCCCATTTCAGTAACTCGGTAATTACTGGGGCGATTTCGCTGAAACTTGGCATACAGATTGGCACCCACCAGGCAATGCATTCCCAAATCCCATGTGTTGCGGTTAGGGTGCTACTGCACGTGCGCACGTGCAGGGGGCGTTTCCAGATCTCGAGAACGGCTGGGCCGATTGCGTTCAAATTTGGTACACGGTTGGGAACCGGTTAGTAGGGTGTCGTGCAAAAGTCATTTTGGACCCCGTTTGCACGTGCGCACGTGCAGAATGCCGCTTCCAGATCTCAGGAACGGCTGGGCCGATTGCGTTCAAATTTGGCACACCGCTAGCGACCGGTTAGAAGAGTGCTTTGCACAAGCCCGTTGGAAGTACCCTCTTGTCCTTCCGCACGTGCAGGGCTCACTATCTCGCTCGCTCGTTCTTCGCCAAAAAGGCGTTTTACTGTTGGTTACGAGCTGATACTCTGTAATGCGCTTTCTTGCTGCGGCTTTCGTCAAGATCCGTCTCCTGAGCTGATATCCGGAGGTTCGGATCGTCAGAAGACGCTGCTGATATGTACATTACTGTAAGGTGCATCTGAGCCGATCGAGCAACATATGTCACTTTCCGAATGCAGTACAATCGAGATCGGTCGGCCTTGGCTCTTGGCCTCAGAAACTCAGGCCTGGAGCAACACAGTAAACTCAACAAAGATCAACACTACTACCAGTCCACAGTCCTGACTCCTGAGTTCCGTATACCTATACGAATAATTTCATCGGCCGGAGCTAACGAACAAACTAAGGCACGTCGTTGGTAAATATATTAGAGTACCTGATTATGGCAAACGTGGTAAACTTTTTTCTCAGTGCACTTCATTGTATTCATTGTATTCATATAGTTGTCATCACAAATGCCAGTTGGCCCTGGTGATGATATGTAGCGCTAGCAACACTTGCATATATGCACTCGACATTAAACCCACAATATGCAAACACAGATACACACATTCCTAAATTTTCATGTCATTTTATTAACACATGAGATGTAAGAGCATTATGGAACACATTTTGTGTAGCAACAACCTAATCATTATTTCTCAAGTTTTTTCAAGCTTCTCAAACCAGGAGACCGTCTTCTAGCTATCGTTACGTAAAGTATCAAATATAGCTATTTAGCTTTCCTGCGGTCTTAAGGCTAATAGCATTTCTCGAAACTCATTAAAGGAAGTTGCATTTACTACATTATGGGGAAGACTATTCCAATCACGTATGACGTATGGTTCTTGGGAAGAAAGATTGGTGATATGAAAGGACTCTAGATTGGATCCTTCTTATTTTCTTTTCATGATCATTTCTCCCAGTGTAGCAAGGCGGGCATATAAGGTCACTAACATCTACTTTCATATCGCCAGTATACATTTTAAATAACAAACACAAACGAGACTCCTTTCGTCTCACATCTAGCGGTTTCCAGTTAATATTTGACAGCATGTCATTAACGCTACTAAACCGTAGATAGTCATTCATTACAAATCTAGCTGCTCGTCGTTGAATCATCTCAATCGCGTTTTTCGAAGCCTCACCACACGAATCCCATACACAGCTCGCATATTCTAAAATTGGTCTCACCAGCGTAATAAAAACTGTTTCTCTTACAGATCGGGGACAATCTTTGAAGTTTCTCTGAATAAATCTAAGAATTTGGTTTCCTTTTCCGGTTGTGTATTCAATATGTTTTTGCCAGCCACATCTACTTGATATGTAGATTCCTAAGTACTTATATTCTTGGACAACTTTAAGATCTACTCCATTTAAGGTATACTTTGGGTTTAATGGTGCTTTATGCTTGGACATTCTCATAATGGCACATTTATCAATATTTATCACCATCTTTGATTTTTGGCACCACTCTGCTAATCTTGTAAGGTCACTCTGTAAAACATAACTACTTTGCTCAGTATTCAGAACGTCTGTGTACAGAACAACGTCATCTGCAAATAACCTTATTGAACAGGTAATCTGGTCGGGGAGATCGTTTATGTAGAGAAGAAATAAAATTGGACCTAAGACACTACCTTGTGGCACCCCAGATGAAACATTTATTGACTCCGAAAGAGAGTTTTCTACTAAAACTCTCTGGGTTCTGTTTTTTAGGAACGAGCTTATCCATCCTACGACATTTTTATCTAATCTGTATGATAAAAGCTTACTCAGAAGGAGATTGTGGGGAACTTTATCAAAGGCTTTACTGAAATCAATGAATGTCAAATCTATACACCTCCTTTTATCGATTGATGACATCAAATCCTGGTATAACATAATTAGCTGTGATTCACAGGATAGCCGTTTTCTAAAACCATGCTGATGCTCTGAGAGTAATTCGGCATCCTCTAAATAAGTCATTATTGACGTAGCTAATATCCTCTCCATGATTTTACAGCAAATGCATGTCAGTGAGATTGGTCGGTAATTTGCAGGCATTTTGTGACTACCGCCCTTAAAAACAGGATGGACTATGGCCTCTTGCCAGTCTTGAGGAATTTCACCAGTTTCCAAGGATTGCTCAAATATAACTTTTAAAAATAATGCTGCTACTTTCCCAAAGTACTTTAGCATCGACCCGCTTATATTGTCAGGGCCATGCGCTTTCCCGACTTTAATTTTTTCCAGAAGAACCACTTACCAACGAAATCGTCCCGTTTGTAGATGGAGTCGTAGTGACAGGCGAGCACCAGCCGGCGCGGCGCCAACGGGTTGTGCGTGGCCACCACGTTGGTGAACGGCATCGGACCGAGCGGCGTGCGCATCCGGAACGTCCTGTCACCGTCCACCGTCCACCCCAGTGACGTCATCACGGAGACGATGTGCTGTGGACAGCGTGCAACAAGGATTTGTGATAATAGGTGAGTGGTAATACAAATGAAGTATATATAGTGTTATATTCACGCCACTGGTATCAAATGTTTGATGCTGGTATAAAAAAAAAAATTCGAAGATTGAAGATCAACCTGATAAGAAATGAAATCAGAAATGAGTGCATTTTGCATGATGGACATGGACTCATGAAATATTTATAGGTGTGCTACCATGTTTACATATTAAATATGATGGTTGACCGTGACATGGGCCAATCAATCGCACCCAATTCGTTGACAATGCATGCCCCCTGTGCTTGCACTAACACTGAGGTGACAGCAGATAGCCACCAGTCGGCCAGGACCGCCGCAATGTTGGACTTCTGTCTCCGCACACAGTAGATCCCAGTGACGTAATATTCCCAGGAGCTCACGTTACGTCACCCGCTCACAGGCTCACAGTCCTGCGGTGGCCTGTGTTATGTGTACTGTGAGCGCTTTCACAGCCGCTCCCGACCCGTCTGAGAGGAACTGGCTGCCCTGAAGGTCAGTTTCAGCTGAGCGGCGGTAATCGCGCTACCCTGACCTTGCCTCTGGTTCCGACAGTCACTCCTCTATACTCTCACTCTTAACTACCAAACCAGCCACATTCAGGTTCCGCGCTACACGTGTGCCTCCTCCCAGGCAGGGAGTGGTCGGATTGATGGGTTGAAGAGACTCGCCACAAGGTGCTGGTCAGGATGAATGTGACGACCCTAAACTAAACGGATATTAGAAATAGGTACGATCAAAAGCGCAACGGCAGTGACTGTATTTGCCCTCGCCAATAGATGTGGTTTTCCGGCAATAATTATTTACCTACCTACAGTAGCCGACAACCGCCCGCCCCTGGTCTCTGTACTTCGGGAGACGGTCTCAAATCTTCTGATACGTCTGATATATCAGAAGCTTGCCTGGCGTTCATTGCCGAATTTAAAAGTCACTGTCTGACCGTCCCAACACAGCTGACCTAGCCCCTCACCCTCCGCACAGTGACTTACCCCTCTCAAAGTGACCTGTTTCCTTTCCCACTTAGCTGCCGGCTGATCCTCTCCCCCCCCCCCTCCCCTCTACTGACCTGTTCCGCTCTCCTGTTGTACCCTAACCGCAGTAAGTTGTCCACGTGCAGTGACCTGACCCTTCTCCCCCAGTGACCTATCCACTCCGTCCAGTGACCTGACCCCTCTTCCCAGTGCCCATCTTCCCCCTCTCTCTACACTGACCTGTCTAACATCCTCGTGTGCCGGGCTGGTGACGTATCTGGGCCGCAGGATCGGCTGCAGCAGCGACATGAACACATCACCGCGCGGGTCGGCCGTCTGGTCCAGCAGTGCCAGGGTGGTCAGGGAGCTGTCGTCCAGCCGCAGCGGCCGGTGGCGCGCCTGGGGGGGGGGGGGGGTAGACGGAGAGGGGAGCGAGGTCAGAGGTCATGCGTGCGGGCAAATCGCAGCTGTGCCAGAGTTCGATGGTCTAATGCAATGCTGTTAAAATAATGTGCATTTGATTAAATTAATGCCTAAATATGATACAAATTGTTCCATCCATCATCGAAAATTCATGTAATGCTAACTACAAAGTTCTCATATTTTGATTTCAGCTCAATGTTTTGGTAAACAAAACAACACTGCGAACAAGCACCAATGACCAAACATCCATTAGAAAGAGAAGAATAAATGCTTCTGAGGGTTTTTTGTAACTATAGGCACTTAATTTTGCATGAGCTACTCGAGAACGCTTGACTAAATGCTAGCATAAAGTGTCTTTCCGCTAATATTTTATTACGCACGCCCTTTCTAAAACTCATGACCCATCCTCTCAGCGGCACAAATTGGTGAAAGGCCACCGTCGTCAAAGAAGGTTAACTGGCGTGTGAAGGCACAGAAGCAGCTCACGTTCACGTCGCGACCACTGCACCGCAGCAGCGTCTCTGTTCACCCAAACACGAGCAGATACGTGATGAGAGCGTGACCCCTCGTATGGTCACGGTCAGCGCACGTACTGACCCAACGTGGGGCCGCGGTCAGCGCACGCACGGGCTGTGCACCTGTTGTGCCCACCGGGAGACCGCTAGGTGACCACTGTGACCTCAGAAGGACCGCTGTGACATGACTTCAGAATGACCGCTGTGACCTGGCTGTGTTAAATGTGTGCGGACAAGTGAGTTATATGATATTTGGAATGTGTTTTTAAACGTTATGTGATGAGAAATTTCTGCGACATCTAAACGTTTTCCTGAAGATCATATATCACTTAAGTTTTGCTTAATTCTAAGACGATTCAATCAGACCAATCCAATATGACTTATGCATTGGAGCATATTCATTTATTTATTTAAAAAATAAATTATCTGTCTTCGTCCATTCAAATGTCAAACGGGAACAAGCCCGCTGGGCCAGTCCCCTTTAGTTACGTCCGAGCAGCTGTTTTCAAAGTGACCGCTACTGCTTCGCTGTGCAGCATTGCGTCACTACACGCACTAAACAACTAGCTACATACATAAAAAACATGTCTCAGTAAGCACTCACTGCAGTCAGCCGTCACCTAGTTCCCCAGACGGAAGCGATGAACTAATAGTGACGTCAAAAAATCGCCCAACACATGTGAAACCACCGCTGAGGTTTTTCCTAAGTCAAATGTCAGAGCGGTGCATCCTTCCCCGAACTCGCTAACGGGAGCTACACCGCTGAAATTGTCCACTGCTCGCTCAGCAACTGCAACGTTAAAGGCGAGAGCGTTTTTGTCGGTCAGCCTCAGCACACTTTTCATTACGCCGCTCTCTGCGTAGAAACTGTGCTTATTTTTGTATGCCACAAGTGTGTGTGCGTGAGTGCACCGAATGGTAGTCGGGAGCATCGTATTGAGTTCACGTCCATATCTTACACATAGGCGGCAGCCATAAAGGAGCTGACGTAAGGGTTGCTAGAGAAACGATACTAAACAAACTTTATAATACGATTAGCACTCGCCAGTCGTCACGTATGGGTGCACTCTCCCCCAACATGGGTGATCATGTGAAATACATGAGCATTTAGTGCACAATGCACATGTCCACAGCGATGGCTGCGTGAAACGCTATATATGTTTGTGTCTGAGCGCTTGTCTTACGCGTTGTCTGATATCGACATTGCTGGTTTCATAGGACATAAGAAAAATGCAAGTCTTTGATAGATACATATTTCACAGATGACTGGTGGACATTTCAGCATGTCATTTTCCCACCCTTTATTGCCTTGGCTTGACGCGTCAACACTTAGTTAGTATGTAGTCTCTTACGGGTGCAGTCGATTCGAGCAAACCGCATTTGATGCGTGATAAAACGGTGTGTCTAAAAGTATGTCCCTGCCATCGCAGTCTGGGACTGGTCATATCACACAAAAACACGCAGACGGTTTGATGTGGCATGCAGTTGATATATACGAGCAGATACTGCACATCGTCAGTCGTTCAGCTTGTTACAGCCCGTAATGAAACATTCCGTGCGAAAACTAATTCGTCACAAAAACATCCACGGAATGCTAGCACCAATACCGAAACTTCTCACCCTAATCGACTTTAAGGAGAAGAACGAAATAATTTAATCACGAACCGGATGACAGGCGGCACTTGCCGTCCGTGAGCCAGTTTTTCGGGGCGTGTGCAGGCATCGTTTTTCATTCTCAGACACTTGCGGAGCGGATGTTCCGACGGAGTGAGGACTGTCAGCGATCAATGTACATTGTGACACGGCAGAATTTATGGACCGGGCCAGTACCACAGCGCACGGGTCTGCACTCGCTGCTGTGCCGCCCCGTTTAGACCACGGGGTGAGGGTGGGGTGGGGGTCAAAGGGCCCCTTTGAGGTCTTCACAGATAACTCAAATGCGTCGAGGAGCCTCGTCAAAGACGCTTGCTATCGCCATGCGGCTCTATGTAGCGAGCTACCCATTTCATCACTTTTATTTGTTCGGACTGTTGATACAGTCGCCATTGCTGACAGAATGGGCGGATAACCGGCATGGAGAGCCGATTGTAATGCACTCAGCGGATATTGCTGATCTTAAAGTGCAGGTGCGTTATGTGACAGCAGTACGCTGCTGATACATATCTAGGACGATCCTGATCTATTGTCTACAATAGCCGCGGAGTGCATTACAATTGACTCCCATACAGATAATCAGATTGTCAGTAGTATGGCGATGCTCTATGCGCTGGAGGGGCTGGCGTGAGGACTCGACGGCTGTCCTGCAGTGACACGAGTTTGATTACGGACTATGTGAGAAAGGAGACTACGACTCGAACTCCAGAACAGGCCTGCTTCTAGATCATCAAAGCTACCGGAAGTGACGATTTGGTTGACTAAAGTCCAATAGACTCGCATTCTGTCGTCTGTAATTCCAGCTCATCTGTTTCCAATCTCGCGACGATAACTGTAATAAATGAAAATAGCTTCCAAGAGCCGCTTTATCTGCTTATAGTAAGTAAGCGCTCCATTCAGTAGCATGAGAATATATGAACCGGAACCGGATCACCGGCAGTCTGTGTCCGTTTCTGAGCGCGCCGTGTCGGGTCGCCGGGCGGGTCGGGCGGTGCCTTTTGATGAGGTCCGCTGAGCGACATCCGAATTCCGAACACTCCGATCCGGCGCCGGGGCCGCCGCTGATCGCTGACGCCCACACTCAGCCCCGACGGAAATAGGTTCCGGTGCCCAGATTAAAATCGCCACCGTCGGCTAGCCAGCCGGGGGCGGCCGGAGAGCCTCGGGCGCTCTCAGTACTCGGCAACTGGTCTGATTGTGCAATGCACAGAACGGACGCAGTTTTTGTTCATGTCCCAGCGTTAGAGTCTACTGATAGGAGTCAGATAAGGCCGGAGCAAGGCTACGTCAACATTCTCTTAGACTGAAATTAAACAGTGACACGGTAAAATCATTACTGAAAGTTCTGAAACCAAGAGTGTTCTGAACTTATCCATAGCATAGCTCAATAAATTTAATCGCAATTTGCTTTGTTAGAACTTCACAACGAAACACGTTATTCGCACTTCTTACGCGTTTAATTTTGCGCAGCTCAGTAGGTATCGGCGCAAGCATTGAAAAAAAAAATACAAAGAATTATTTATGTAACGGAAGTTAGCAGGGATTCAACAGGGGCTCAGCAGGGGTTCAGCAGGGATCGATGTCCCCTTCGATTTCGCCAAATTTTGGTGGAGAGGTGCAGAATGGTGTCCGCTTTTCTCATCTATAAGTTCTAAGGTCATGGTTTCTGTAAAAGCTCACCATGCCGCACTTATGTCAAGAAAACTGAGTACGAAGTACGAATGCCTCAGGCGCTGTCTTTTGTCGTCATTAATCTTCTAAGCATATTAGTTCCTTTTCCTGACTGAGTGCACTTCCTGTTAGCCTTGACCCTTCCTTGCTCTGCAACTCATAAAACGGCGCAATACAAAGGCCTTTAGCTCGGCTTCAAAGTTTAGCATTCCATTCAGTTCTCTCTCTAAGAGTCACCTCAGCGTTCTAACTACCCTGTTGCCGAGTCATTAGTCCATCACACGCTGCCACGAACACCTCGCCGGATACTCAGAAATAGCGTCACGTAGAGCCCAAATCCAGCCCAAACGAAAATTGATGAAGGTCGGGCCGCTTACCTGTCTTTGCAGCCACGAGAGGTCCTGTGCTAAAACTGGAAGGCACACCAGAAGAAAGACGGGAAACAGGGACGAGAGCCAGCTCATCTTGACCTGTGGAAAAGGAGCAAGCATGAGCGTTCGTTATTGGTTTTGGTGGTTTGTAGAGCACGGCGAATAGGTATAGATTGTTCCTCATAGGTATATGAGCTGAAACGAGTGATGCAAGAGAAGTGTATGTGACTTGAAAAACGAGTGTGAAGTACGCATTTACAATGAAATAAACAAGCTGAATCATGGTCGAACAAAAAGCTACGACAAAGTCTGAAGGCCAGCTCTGAATGCCACCGGAAGAACAGCGTTCCGTTGCCTTCTTCGGCGGCGAAAGGAACAAAAGCACGTCAGCCACGACGTGCTCGCCTGTTGTTTCCTTTCTGCTGCGAAACACAACAATAAATGTGCCACAAATGCATCTATTACTAACTTTCTAGAGCTTTAATTCAAGCCTTTAAAGCACGCGCACATTTCTTGAGGAGTGTTGTTCATTATTTTCGGCAAGCCAAATTGTTTGAGCCAAGCAATGTAAGCATTTGAAAGCGATGGATTTGGTTATCTGCTGCACACTTCATTGCACACTTCATTAAGCAGCGATCATTATACGAACAGTTTCTTGCTCCCCGAATTACGGTACAAAATAAGTGGTAAATGGATTATGTAATTTAAAAATCAGCATTAAATCAGACACTGTGAAAGTGCATGTAGGAACCTGTAGTGTGCTCACCGCAATTCATGACAAATCGGAGGCCCGAAGTATGTTTGCATCACAGATTAATGTGAGTACACGCATTAACACGCGCACTGCAGCAGGTCTGAGCCGAACACGAACTGCAGGGGGGGGGGGGTTGAAAACAACCCCCCCTGAGATCTCGAAAACGGCGCAACGTAGCGACAAGCGGTAAACGGCGTTGGATAGGTTAAGATGAGATCGACAAGAAATACAAAGATCATTTTTGGGTCAGGTCAAAAACGAGGTCACCAGAGGTCACCGAAGACAAAATGTTACGATTTTCACAACAGGAATTTCGCGGTAGTTTTCTTGAATAACTTGTCTTGCACACAAGACAGAGGATCGATTCGAACGCCATCGTTCTTAGCTCGTCAAGGCGCATCGAATGATATATAATATGACCTCGAAAGGTCAAGTTGAAAATTTGACCTCAGGTCAAGGTCATGACCTGACCGAAATAGGTCATGTTGCATATCATTCGATCCGCATTGACGAGAAAAACACGATAAACGTCGAACGGAGTCTCTATCTCTACTCAATCTCAAGTTATTGAAGAAAAACCGCTGGTGACCTCAGGTGACCTAAGATGACCTGGAGATCACCTTCCAAAGGTCATAAGTGATATGTTTCGGTGAAATCACCAACAGGGACCTGTAATACTATGATCCTGAGCGTATTGAAGTCATAGGATGGCATTCAGAGTAAGTTGAAATTTCTCCCATTGACTTATAATGGGCCGGTCGCAAAAATGACCTGACCTTAGGTCATCGATATAAAAATTCCGAGATATACAAGTTGTAGCTCGTGATGACTTTACTATTTCCTGTGGGCTTCAAGATCATATCTCAACAACTGTGGGCTTGGTGGGATTGCAAACTTCGAAATTTACGTTTCGAGGTAGGGTCACTTGACCTGACCTGGTGACCTGACCATAGGTCACCTGGGGTCAAAATTTTTACTCAAGGTGTGCAAAAGTTGTGAGAACAGGTATGCAAAATTTGGCGGCGCTACGCGCCGCCGTTTTCTCGCAATTTGCGAAAAACCACAGGGGGGGTTGAAAACAACCCCCCCTGCAGTGCGCCAATGACCTGATTGGTGGTGACTTCCAAGCCGGGTTCAAGTTTCGGAATCGCATTGTTGGAAGCTGTAAGACGCCATCACCGTCTTCCTCAACGAAAGATAGATCTGCATTTTCCTGTTCAGCCCAGCCAGGACGATGGCGTATGGCACAATGACAAAATTATCACCCCAGTCATCAAACAAAAAAACGCAGCGAGTGAACTATGAGTGCCATGTCTGCCATACAAAGAGCACGATACCCCCGGCTGTCCGTGTCTCACACCCATCTCACCTCTGTTGTGTCGTCCGGTGTCTCGTGGACCACTGTGCACCACCGCCGCGCCACGGTGCGCCCGTGACGACTGACTCCGGCGGCGGCGGCGCGGCGGCGGACGCACCGTTACGGTCGGCGCTCAGGTACCGCCCGCCAGGCGGCGCCTGCTGCCGCCGACTGTGACGGAACGGCTCAACATCGGCACACAGCCAGCGGCGGCGGCACGGCGAGCGGAGGCAGGCGGGCGTCATGACAGCGTGATTGACAGCGCTATTGGTGGCGGAGATTGGTATTGGGAGGCGGTGGCTGTCACAGACGACGGTCAAAGGTCATCGTTGATAGCTCAACCTTCAGCGATTGATGGTAGAGCGGGAGACGTTCAGATTCGGTAGCGTATCCTAAAGGTACTTAACGATAGGTCAAGCACTTTTCCCGCGCCATGTCATCTCATCTTAACTGAGTATGAAAAAATGAATAGAAAACTTACTCATTGGTATCCGTGAAAACATGCACTTAGGTAGGGGAAAGTGGGTTAAGAGGGGCACCTTAACTTTGGACCCATTTTTCAGCCGGTTAGAAACATCATATAAACGGGAAACTGAGTGAAAATCTTTTTTAGACATTTTACTTCCATTTGCCAGAAGATGAGACTTAGACTTGATTCAACAAATAAACTGCAGCTATTTCTGCAAAACCTTGCAAAAACCCGTCTTACCCCACCCCATGGGGTAAGACGCTCACATGGGTAATAGGGCAAGACGGCCATCTTCTTTCAATGACCAGCACAGCTCGCAACAAATGCCCGAGATTAGCCGCATTGATACAGTCGCTCGTTGGTCTCAAGTGCTTCGGAAATGGCAGTATACGAGATTCGTGCAGAAGGCGTATGTTCGTATAGGCCCTAGTTCAGAAGCCATGTAGAACCGTTTTTCACATTCATTATTCGAGGATAAACGGTGCCGAAGGAATTTTGCTAACATGTCTGTGAGTATCGGAATCGAACATATTCTTATTAGAAAGCTTCTTTTTTCCTACAGCAACAAAAATATTTTCACCATTACAGACCCATTGGATTCATAGTTGCCCGTCTTACCCCAAACTCAATGTCAGAAGTTCAGCACGGTTTTTTATGTGGACAATTTGATGCAGACAAAGCAAATCCGCGGTAAATGAACACTGGTGGCATGAGTGTACCACAAGTGATTGCTAGTTTTTAACTCCATAGTGCTGCACACAAAAGCTTGTACAATACCTACATTTTTGATGTTTGGAATGAAATGAGTGTTTCAAAGAAATCAAAATAAAAGATTATTGACTGAACAGTGAACACAACTTCACCAGATTTCAATGGTGATGTGTAGTGGGAAAGGCAATTCTGGTCCTAATTTTTCTGTCTCGTAGCGCTATTGGTTTGGTCTGCAGAAGGGGTGCCCGTCCTACCTACCCTGACCGTCTTACCCCACTTTCCCCTAAATTACGGCTATTTTTACGCATTTCTACATAAACGTAATATTTTTCAGAATCGTTTACTTGGTGGTAGCATTATTCCTTTTTTGAGCCGCTGCTCACTCTTTGTCTCGTTGAATAGCAGTACACACACCACAATACACCAATGTCTGTTGGTTTGACGATCTCAACGAAAGAATGGCCCGAGGAACATTGCTTAGGAAAGAACACCGTGCGACAATTTTATGCGCTTATATACCAGCTTATGAAGGCAAATAACCAGTGCTTAGCACTGGTGCTAGGCCACGCTTTACGATTTAGCATACCAGTCGTCATTTGCTGCATTTGCGTTGCAGCGTGAAGCACACTTTTCCATGTCTTACAACAAACGGACTGCATTCTGCTCGGTGGCCAGTCCGTCCGCCGGTTGTTACGTAATGCGGCACAGCATATCTGCAGGCGCTCACTACTAGCGACATCTCTGGACAGAGAGTGAAGCTACAAGCCCACTACGCGAGCGGGATATGCAGATTCCTGTTGCAGCCGGGCGTGACGGCATCGGTTCGGTTGAGTGCGAATCACGACCGTTAGGTAGGTATGTATTTTGTTATGTAATGAGGCACACTATTCAAACGGGTTTTACTAGCTTGTGACATCTCTGTGTGTAGAAATGAAAAGTGAAACCAACCAGTGTATACCAGCAAGATGTATTTACCTAATTTAATCGTCCGAAACAAAGCCATTGGTAAAATAATTTTTTACGGCTCCAGAATACATAGGCTTCGATGTTCGCTTTGGTCAGCGAACATCGAAAACTTCTCACTCTTATTGGCATAAGCATAATCAGAACCCCTTGCCAACCAGTGTTATGATGTTTGCGAGTCAAGTTATGCCGCCGCGAGCACCGGACATGTTTGTAAGTGCTCGGTACTGGTATAGGACATGCACGTACGTGCCTACACGGGGCATTATGCACGAAAAGGGTTATGTCCCGGTGTCAATAAAGCTGACACCGTCTCCTTCAATAACCCGGCTCTTCCGACGAACGATATTCACGGTACCTACACTATTCTTTCTTGCTCGTTCCTAGTCAGGCAAATGGCCACGCCTACGTTACGTCCTACAGGTCCTATATTTAGGTCGTCTTATTAAAACTATTATGTCTTAGAATGGGACCAAAGTGTCCAGCCAGCTATCCATTTTCAGCGCCGGTCCCGTAATAACCTGCGTCTCGTTTTATCAAATTTACTCCGTAAACCTCCTTTTTCGTGGACATTTGCCTACTCATTTCGCATTCCGTTTAATACTAGCCCCATTGCGGCATCAAAACCCGCCTCTGGAGACGCGCAGAAATCGAGTAAGTTTGGGACGTCCGTCAGCGGAGTGTCAAAGGTCAACAGCAACTACCGGCCGAGTTGGCCGGCAGCGTCATCCACCGCCCGAGCCGGCCGGTAAACAAACCGTCAGCGGGCTGCAGCGGCCAGCGAGGCACGGAACATCGGGGCTTCAAAATATAACCATGTCTACCTAAAATTCCAGTTAGTAGGCGATGGACGCATTTAACGTGCCATCACGGGACAGGATCAGTGCTACTCAACTGACTTTAAGCTGGCTACGGCTGCTCCCTCTAACCGCAAACTATATCATTCAGGAGTCTCGAATATCGAGCGCCGGAGCGAATCGAACCCCGGCTCTCACTTACGGGAGCTCAAAGCTCTCCTAAACACTAGATGATCTACAGGACGGACCCTTCGCTGTAACCTGTCATAAATCTCACCGAAAGTGGCCGACAAAAGGCACCCAAAGGTCAAGGTGCCAACATGATAATGATAATCCCATTTCCGGCCGGCGGATATCTAAATCAGTGACGTCATTTGAATGACGTCAGCGCCACTGTCGCCCCCGGCAGTCTCCGTAGGCGGGAGACCATACGTGACCGTTCGACCGCACACGTTCCAGTCCAGCCGTCGTGAGCCGAATTAGTGTTCTAGGCACGCTTCGGCACATCACGTGCTGGGTGTCTGCAGCAATACGAGGTATCGCGTCGTAACGCTACGTTCGAACAATTTTCATCTAGAAGGCAGTCTTTGTCGAGGTAAAAAGGATCAATTCGACGGAGGCTTTTCTCAGTCCCTTACGTCAGAACCAAAGACAAAATGAGGAACAATGGCATCCCAACGTGTTGCGGACATCGCTAGCGAACAAATCTTCGGTATTTCCTCTTCAACCAAACACGCCTCTTGCCAGTCATGACTCTTGCGCCTACGTCTCTACTTGTAGGCCGGTGGCACTTCAATGCCACGATTATATCACCACAACCAACACCACGCCCTCCACAAACACGACTTATTCTGTAGAATGTCGTATTCAATGTCTAGCAAAATCAACGCCACTATAGTGAAATAAAACAAACATTTGGATAATTTATTTAATGAGACATGTGTACAAAGCAAGCACGTTGTGTACAATCATCTGTAATTTGTCGTACGCCGGTGTCGGCTCTGATTGGTGCGGGGCGGCCCCTCTGTCCTGGTGTCTCCCGTACCGCGCCCGTCCCGTGCTCTCTCCGTCGTGGAATGCCTACACCAGCGCCGACTGGCGGCCGCCGCGCGCACTGCACGCTCCGCCGCCGACCGGCAGGTGGCAGCAGCAGCGGCGGGCGGGCCGCCGTTACCAGGGGACGTGCTCTCTGCGACGACACTCTCATAAATAACCCCGCACTACACAGGACGCTACCATATACAGAATAAAACAGGCATAATTTGATCACGCACAACGCCAGAGTAAACAAACCGCCGGAGACCGCCCCAAATTAGCCCAGCAGACACAATAATCAGATAATAATAGAAACTCTGCCGTAAAGCCGACTCGGCTGACTCGCTGCCCGGCGGCGCCGCCGCGCTCCGGCCGGCCGGCCGGGGCCCGCGCACCTCTCACACGCAGGGATCACTCGCCGGTCCACACCACTCGCCTCAGCCGACCACGGATCACACTCGTCACGCGCGCACACACTCACGCAGTCTGTCTCGGTATATGTACACGCACAACACCTAGGGCGGTGGCTGTGTCCGTGTTTAGAGAAGGGAGGAGCCGCGCGCTCCTGGTCACGCGCAGCCGGTTATAAACTATCTGTGGACAACCGAGCGTGAGTGCCTAAATGTACCTCCGCGTGCCGCGAGTCTCCGGAGGGGGGTACGAGTCAGTAAGTAAGTGAGTCAGTCAGTCGGTAAATCAGTGAGTCAGTCAGGATGTGCGCGGTTGCGGATGTTCTATTTCCTAGTTGCATCTTGATGTGTCCCCGTCCCATTTTGTGATGTTTACTAAACTAGCGTCCGTCGTAGGGCCTTGCAGACCGATATGTCCTCTCTCTGTCCGCCCCTAGTGTCTCAGTGTCCGCCGTGTGTCCGTGTGTGTCCTGTGTGTCCGGGTGTGTCCGCCGTGTGTCCTGTATGTCCGGCGTGTGTCCTGTGTCCTGTGTGTCCGTGTGAGGGCGCCGCGTCTGGCCCGGGGGTGCTGCGTCGTCGGTACTTGCCGGCGGAGCCTCGCCAGCCGCTGTTCCGTCTCGGCGCGGCGATCAGTGCCAGCGGGCCGGCCCCGCGACCCTTCACCTGAAACCCAGCGCCGGGCGGGCGGTCAGCGGCTGCAGGGAACACGTGCTCGGTTATCGGAGCGGGGAGCACGAGCGGGCAGTGACGTCACGCAGTGATGGAGTGCAGAGTCCAGGCGGTCGCGGGTTATCAGTAGACATCAGCATTCATTGAGTGTCGGTGCAACAATGGTATGATATGAAAACAGTGTCCTGAAATTGATTTTTCGGAGAGTGTGATTGAAGCCGCAAGGACGTCAGTATTTCATAAGGACGTCGATATCGGTGCGGAGCCTCAGCCACTAAAGATCCCTTAAATCTCTTAAAATTAGCGATTTTCACGAGCAATTGTGACTAATAGCACCTCAAGGCACCTCAAAGGATCATATCACGTGGATCATATATAGACGCAAAGTAATGCCAGTTTAACCCTAGTACAATACAAACTTCAATCATTCATCACAAACACCAAAACAACACTTTGAAGATGTTTAGTTCTTGTCCATGATCGTACACAACAGTCAGTAACAAATATGCTTCAACAAAAATCAGCCCAAGAGCCAGCGGCTATCACTAAATATTGACGTCATAAGAGGGATATTATATCGAGCAAGAGGAGTGACGTAAAAAAAACACGTCCAAACAAGGAGATGGAAAACAGCTAGGAAAATTAATTTCCATAGCTTCCTGTTATGAAATTCAATTAAGAAAACTCCAAAGTAGACGCTGAATTTTTCTTGGCTGGAAAAAATGTGGAATCATCGTGCACTTTTCAGTTTTGTACCGACGTCGATTTAATGGGAATGACAAGGTCAATCGACGTCCCCAACATTGCGTGTATTTTTAAGCCAAAGAAGACATACTTTAATTAAAACTGTTGAAATTCGGTAACTTTATTTTAATTCAAATAAATAAACACAAACTTTTTTCCCAACCACTATCAACATATGCAAAATAAACTACTTTTGAAGGGTAGGTTCAAGGGGCAGCGCTACTCCGTTACTGTGGCCTTCTGAGGGGAAAAAAATAATTAAATATGTTACAGTGATTTGATACAAAAGGTATCTTGTGTGCTTATAGATGAATGTCGAAGTAATATATTCGCATGATTAATTTTTATCTATACACTGCACAGTTACTAAAACTGAAAAGTGGAAAACGACGTCCTCAGATCCCTCTATTCCGACGTCTTTTCTCCTTCATATGGCAGCTCTTACCTTCACATGATAAAGGAAAAAACCTATCCATATCTGACGCACAGAAAACGAAAATAAAACCGCGTTGTTTACTGTTGCGGCAGTTCGCCAGCGGTGTTGGAAAGGGGAGTTAAGTATAAGAGTGGGTTTGTGATGCCGTGGGATATATTTGTTGTCATTTTGCACAGCCGTGTTTTTAGGCCACAGAGGTGATATTTCTTTTTGTTAGTTTGCTTTTGGTGTTCGATATACTTGTCTACTTTTATCTGTCAGGGACGTCGTTTGGCTTTCCGGGACGTCACAAAGAGAATCTGTTCGGGTGTGGGTTTCCACCCAAATTCACGAAAATCAGGACACTGTATGAAAACGCTCGCGCAGGTCGGGTGAACATAGAGGAAAGTGGAATCACATTATCGCATGAAACCAACACGATAATCCAATTCATCGCTTGAAAACCATTCAACAGCTAGAGACAAAGACCTCTGAATTTAGCCTTAATATCATCGCCATGGCTCAACACCTCTTAGTATTATGACCCTTTAGCCCTAAAATTATTTAACTAATAGTCTGACCGAAGGGGCTCGTTAACTCTGAAATTAAGCACCACACTAAATCCGATCTAAGAACACACCGTCATGTTGCCCTGCCCCCTCCCTCTCCCCCCCCCCCTCGACACGCACCTATCGTTGGTCGCTCAGCAGCAGCCGCTCTTGTTGGCCTCGATGGGCCGTCCCTCCTGGATGTTGACGCGGCCCGCCGTCTGCTCAGCGGCCGACTGTGGGCCCATGCGGCTCTTGATCTCCGAGGCCATGGTCAGGAAGGCCTGCTCGACATTGGTGGCCGACTTGGCCGAGGTTTCCAGGAACGGGATACCCAGCTGGTCGGCGTACTCCTGTGAGAGGAGCGGGGGGGTTGAGAGTGAGCTACGAGGCACATTCGGCAAAACATCCGTCTACAGAACTAAATTTGACTGTAACTGCATTCCACGAGGTGCGACGCAGAGTCCGTGAGTCATCAAATGCGACATACGGGTAACAAAAATAATAATGAAATAAATACTTCGCACATTAAAACAAGCCTAAGCCACCACGCGTCAAGTACCCCTCAAAGTGAGTCAATTAGCATGATTGTCAGCAGATACAGGACGCCAGAGATCAACTTCTGAACCATACCCATTGTCAAGATGTCGCGGTCGTTCGTGAATGAAGCTGCACAGCGCACACGGTAAATGCCAGATGCTCGGCGACCGACCTTTGGACAGAGTTCAATGGAGCCGAACACACGTCAAGGACAATATCGCCCCACGATCGCGTAGTGTTTTGTTACCGTCAAACGAAACCAGTTATGTAGACGGTCCATTGACCAAACGAGGAAACCATATCACGGAACTGCATAAACGAAGTGTGCTATGAAACAAGGATGGTGATCAATGATTTTTCCTTAGAAGCTAGACAAAAGTGGAACATCGCACACATTTGTGAACGAAATCGACGCCGATCGCCGAACGTAACGTATCCAAACAAATCTGACGCTATATTTACGGTAAAAGTATACACTGCTATCAATATCCGAAGGAGATCCGTATCGCCGCCACCATGCTAGCGAGCGCCAGCGGCGGCTGAGGCGTTTGACACCAATCCTCCTCATCACCATGATCCCTCTGGGGGTGGTGCGCGTGGTGACGCTCACACTGGGCGGCCTGGTGCCCGCCTTCGCCACATTCAGAGCCCTGGAGCGCGAGGACACCCCTGCGCAGCGCGTGCTGCTGGCCTACTGGTGTGTGTTCGCGGTGGCGACGGCGGTGGAGGTGCCGGCGGACGCAGCGCTCTCCTGGCTGCCGCTGTACGGCGAGACCAAGCTGGCGCTGCTGCTGTGGCTGCTGACGCCGCAGTTCGCCGGCGCCGTGCTGCTCTACCGCGGCCCGCTGACCGGCTGGCTGCGCCGACACCAGGACGCCATCGAGCACGGCCTACAGCACGCGCACCTGCAGTACGGCGTGTGGGCGCTGGCCGCCCTGCTCCGCGGCACCTTCGGCCTGCTCATCACCCTAGCCAGGGCCGCCTGGCTCATGGCCCCGGCCCACACCCAGACAGCGGCCGCTCAGCCGCCGCCGCCACCGCAGTACGGCACGGCGGTCTGCCCCGCGTGGCCCGAGGCGGGGACGGCGGCGGGGTCCGTCCCGGCCCGACCTAGCTCCGGGAGACCGGCGCCCCTCGACACAGCTCAGGTAACCCTACTCAGCGCTGGTTTAGAGGAATCGTGCACCATGCTGCTGCGCACAGCACTGGCCGCACAGGCTGGAAACCAACTCCTGGCCAGCCTGCAGAGCCAGGCTGCCGTGCTGGGCCAACCACCGCCGGGCACGAGAAAACGCCACAGCCGGCGGCGCACCATCTCGGCCGCTGCCGCTGCCGTCACCACGGCCGGTCCCAGCGAGCGGGGCAGGTCGGAGAGCCCGCCCGAGTCCAGCGAGGCCAGCGTGTTCGGCACCCCGCCGACGGCCGGTCCGCCCGACAGGCAGTGAAATCAGCGGACAGCCGGCCAGCGGACAGGACCCCAGCGGATAGACACAGACGGCGATCGGAGCGATAGGCGGCGGACGGCGGCAGATGGAGATCGCAGAGATAGCGGAACGACGGACGACGAGCGAAACGACGACCGGGTGACGGCTGGACTGGGACGAGTTTTGGGAGCGGAGAGCATGGTATCGTATAGTGGGAGATATGGGAGCTTATGATGGTTTTCGATTCGGAATAGAGAGGTGGTTCTAGTGCCTGTGTGAATATCTTAGTGCTATCAATTTTCTTACGTGACAGGATGATACCATTTGAAATAACCTCCAAGACATCGCAGGCTAGTTAAATATCATTGATCGTAATCACTATTCGTGATTCAACCCATCAACCTTTTAATCACCAGTTCTCTCTCGCTACTTCAAATCCCTCCCCGTGTCACACCTCTAAAAAAGCTCGCCGAGGGCGGCCCGCCCGGCGTCCGCGGATCATACGGTACGTCCGTTACCGTCCGCCCGTCTATCCACGCTCTGACGAGCTCAGTCTACCCGGCGCACCGTGACACCCTCCCCGGCCCGGCCGGCGAGGCAGCCAACCGCGCCGTCCGCCGAGCCCGACCGACAACGTTACCAGTCGCCGAGCACAGCGGAGCAGCGGCGCCGAGCGCCCGGCGACAGATCCTCACCTTAGCCGTGGTGAAGTCGACCACCTTCTTGGTGGCCAGGTCGCACTTGTTGCCGACCAGCAGTTTGTTGACGTTGTCGCACGCGTAGCGGTCGATCTCCTGCAGCCACTGCTTGACGTTGCCGAAGCTCTCCTGGTCGGTGCAGTCGTAGACGACGATGATGCCGTGCGCGCCGCGGTAGTACGACGATGTGATGGTGCGGAACCGCTCCTGGCCAGCCGTGTCCCAGATCTGCAGCTTGATAGTCTTACCTTCCAGCTCGATTGTGCGGATTTTCTGCAGAGAGACGAGGGGGGAGTTAGCAGGTATGGAGACGGGTGCATCGAATGTCCGTTGCGTGACCGGGAATGCCACAGCGTGCTAGGGGGATTAAGCGTGAGAGAGGAGCACGACACGGGTGGTACCAAAGGGTCGATACAATACCAGTGCAACGAGGCTCAGCACGACGAGAAAATGACATAAAGTCGAACCACGGAACTCAATAATATAACGCTCCACCGTGTATACCTCACGGTATACTCATGTGAGGGCAGAATGCAGAAAACGGGAACATTTCTGTTTAAGTTTGATGCGCTTCGACCAAACACTACAACAATAAATAATAGCATACCACCGTCCACATTAAAAACGATCAAAGCCTAATAGCCACTCCGACATTGAAGCACCCGCGTTGGGGCTGGGCCCAGTAACCGACTCTCAACACCAGCCGGTCAAGACATAATCGGTGCTGTCGGACACCATGACATCAACTGTCGAAAACACTACTCGATCCAGGCCACGGCGCGTGTAATCTACTGTAATCGCAAGCAAATCAGCTGGCTACGGCGATAAGGAAGATGGATAAGAACGCTGCAAAGAACTGTCACTTCCAGGCGAAAATAGGTTAGTAGATTAATAAGGCGAAATTAGTGAAAAAGGAAAACTGATCTTCAAGCGAGTGAATGAATTGATTTACACCTGTGCGCACCGTTCCACAAGGAAGCTCATTTATTTATGGTGTGTTATTATTCACCAAGAACAATAAAAGAGTTGATATATCAGTAATTGACCTTCGTCGGGATCTGATATTTCGTCGCTCTGGCTATTAATCCACATATAACACTTCCAGACGATCAGGCTCCTCCCTCATACCATGCGTAATGCGCCCCTCTCCCTCACAAAACACCCTTGTCGCAGGGACGGGGCCCGTTATCAAACCCGTCTGGGTCGGCTGTTCCGGAACAAACAGCGCTGGCCGCTCGATACGCGCCGATCAGCTGGGCAGGTGACGCGTCCGGCCAACGCCTAACGAACAGACACTGGCTGGTAGCTGGCCGTATACAGAGAGACGATGGCCGGTAACTAGTGAATACTAAAAACCACCAGGGAAAATGGATACGCCAGGTACCCGAGTGATTCTTAGGATATTACGATTTAAACCGACCAGCATAGCACATATTCCATACACGAATGACAAAACTTGGAACAAAAAGTGGAAAGAAGCTAGATCACCTGGGAATTCCAGGTTCATACGTGGCGAATTTTTATACACCGTGCTTTTCCCTGACGACAGTGATGTCACGACGAAACCGGTTTTCTGACATCAGAAGAGCCCAACATCATCCAAAGGGCCCTAAAAACGTCCAATCTCGAGTCCTCGACGCTTGGAAACAATAACACAAACATTCATTGATGTTTTCTTGGAATCGCAGCGATTCAGCCAACTTCGCCACAGGTGGGCGAATGACAGAACCACACCTGAGAACGTTCTAGGCACTTTCTGGTAGAGAAGTTTGTGAGTCTGACACGAGGGGAGTGGGGCTATTGAACCACGGCACATGAAGCTCTAAAACATCTCATGTGTCCTAACAGAGGCAGAAACTAAGCCAGCGACGTGACGGTCAATGGATCGTAGTCGAATTGGGCCGCAGATGGCGCCCTCTATACGGCGGCAGCTGAACAGATCAGCTGCGCAGCACTCGATGGGCTAACTGCCGCCGACGCGTGACTCACAGAGCCAATGACGTCATCAGGCCCACGGCCAGACCTACTGCGACGGAGATGCGCCCGAGACAACAAAGGCGGCCTCCACTCAGACTTCGCAACAAACAGAAACACGAAATACAAGGACACATAACAACAGATTGGAACATCATAAAAACAAACACTAAAAAGTTGTTGATACACTGCACCAACAACAACGGATATGCAAGTGCAAAAACACGCTAAATACAATAAACAAATACAAAGACCGCCTCATCCTAAGCCGTCCGGTCATCTGCTGGTTCACCCCAAAGGGACCCTCTCACCATTCCACTAGGCCGTTCTGTCCCCCTCCCCCCCCCCCGAGTATCCTGCCCATTCCATGGGACGTCTCATTCTCCCCTGGGCCTTAGCTTATAAATGCCATAGAATGGATGTGGCAGCACTGACCGGCTCAAGTTAAAGCGGCCATTAAATGATTTTTTTCTTCTGCACAAAACCAGTCCATCATGCATCGAAAGGCCCACGAATCGTTTTGTTTACTCGGATACACATTTAGCAACACTGGCATCACTGCAAATGTTACCAAATACTATGATAGAAGAGTCATGCCTTCAGCCACTTAGGACACCCCGCCCAGCGGTACTTACGAAGTCCACTCCGATCGTACTGATGTAGCTTTCCGTGTATGTGTCGTCCTGCGAACAAACAGACACAGTCAGTACAGACCCAGACAGTTAAACAGGCCCAGACGGTCAAACAGACCCAAATGGAGTCTATTAAATAATACAATATAAAAATGGCACGCAAAAATTCACGACAGAGTTTAACAGACCCACAAGAAGAGAAAGTCTGAATTAAGCCAAGCAAACGCAATGACAGTAAAAAAGCGTTGATAGACACAAACAATAGACAATAGACATACGGCATAGACCCAAAGGTCAGGTAGACAAACAGAGCCACATGTACCTAGACTGAGTCAAACAGAACCACAAACAGGCCCGAATTGAGTCAAACAGACACACAAACAGGCCCAGATTGAGTCAAACAAACCCACAAACAGGCCCAGACTCAGTTAGCTAGCGACGCTCCCACCCGCCCGACACATGCTCCGTGGCAGACACCGGCGTCACGGGCGCACATTTCGCACGGCTATATACACATGAGACACCGTCCTTCAAGGTCGCCTATTGCAGCATACGAGATACCGCACCATGCCGGGAAGCGTGTACAATATTTGGGGTGGAACAGCTCTTCAAAAAGTTATCGACCTTGGTTGACTCTGATAAGCTCCGTATGACTGTATGACTTCGTTTAACCTAGTTTTTGCGGCTTTCGTTGCGATTTCGTACACACACGGTGGTTGCCAATTTTCGCGTGCCGTCCGTAGCGGGATTGGTGAGCGATATATCGCTAAAATGGCACGACGATAGCGCACTTGAGCTGGGCAGTGTCGTTAACAGATCGGTAATATCCACAGAGTTGTAAAATCTCGGACATGTTGGTGAAATCCGACAAGTAAATCCCCTTCGCAGCATTTCATCAAATAACCAACTGAGATAGCTAGCTAGCCAAATGATAATTTGTACACCTCCCGATGCATAACGATGCATAACGTTGTCCGTAATGTTCTCGCAACAACTCTAGAAAGTTACGATTTTGTCCGTTTTAACAATGCACATGTCAAAACTTACTCCTTAGGAGTTAGTCCAAAAGAGTTAAACTGATATGTTTATCCCAACTTACCGCAAACCTGAGAAGTAGGCATGATTTTCCGACGCCGGAGTCGCCGATCAGAAGCAGCTTGAAGAGGTAGTCACTGGAATAGGCACAAAGGGTTATATTGTGCTACAAACATCTCACCAAATGCACATAAATGGCCGTCAATATGACAGCTCTAGGGCCATTCGATGTGTCATGGTCGTCAGCTGCAGAACTGCTAAGGTCACAACATACTGTCACAGAAGAAGAAAGACATGAAGCACATGCCATGGAAAACAAAGCTGGAGAAAGCACATAACAAGCATTATTATTTATAGTGTATATAATGTATAATATTGTAGCAAAGAAAACTTATCACAACCCCATGAAAGATTGAGCAGGCCAACAACAACCAAAGGGTCAATTCCCTCATTTCCCTACCACTCTGCCAAAGAAATATAAATGTGAAAAATCACACCAGAAAAGGGCCTTTTCAAGTTTTATAATCTAAAAATTAGAATCAAAGTGAAAGCAGATTAAGCAATGCAACTTGGTGCAGCAATGCACCCCCATTTAATATTCTATAAGTATACTTTTCTGTAAAAAAAAAAATACCAAAAATGTTAATAAACCAAGCTCCATTGAAAGAAAAATGCATCCAACCAGGCCACAACATTAAAAACATAAAAGGAAACTAAACATTTCTATTGTGAAACAACATTATTTTGGTGAAAGAATGTACATCACATGTCATTAAGTAGCTCAGTATCTCAAAACTGATAATGCAGTCTCAAATAAATAATGTTCAAACCATGTAGGTATATATGCAGTCATGACACATTGCCTGCTTGTGCAACTTGTACAGAAGCCAGTTCCACACGTCCAATTTCGTTAGACGTTTGTGGTGTGCTGGTCCATTCCTGACAACGTTGATGTAAAAAACTGTCAGATAAGCATGATTCACTGGCTAAGAAAAGTTTATAATACATGACAGCTCATGATGTCTGTAGGTAAATCAAAATATTTGTCCCAGATCTCAACTGTCCGAACACCGAGTGCAGCCATCATTTGAAAAGTGAACTGGATTACCGACCAAAGTTTAAGGATCATGCCAGAAAGTTAAAACGCTTACATTGAAAAATGTGTTTGAAAAGCCCAACATAACATGAATAAAGAAAGCAATGGACAAAGGAATCATTCTTCCTCAGGAATGGGCCAGCACGCCACAAACGTCTAACAAAATTGGCGAGTTTCTAGCATCTAATACTTACTATTCAGGGTTCATGGTGATATATCAATAAGTACACAAAGAGCTTGACTTTAATTCCGTGTGGCCCCGCTTTTTGTACACTAATTCGAAATTATCAATTTTCCTGTTTTATGGGACCATCAACTCAGAAATAACACTGGCCACCCAACAGCTGACGTCAATGCTGAGGGCGTGCGTGCAATTATGACGCAGCAATTGTGACGCATTCGTGATATTTTCTGTCAAATCCTAGAAAAATTGTGGTGATCGTTTTTAAAATTTATTTCTATTTTGCCACATATACAACTTTGCAATGGTGGTATGTGATTGAATCCTAATGAGCACCATAGCCTTCCCATTTTGTATCAGACTTTCAGGCACATAATTTAGTATCGGTATCTCTCCAAGTTTGGAGATGCATATTTTACAGTGCTATAATTTGTCAGATATAAAATAAAGTTTCCATCAGAACTTTTCTCCATTCCAAATTTTAATTGTTTCTTAAAACAAAATTATGACATTCAATAGCTTAAAAAGGATAACTTTAGCACAAAAGGTGAATAAAAATTCATCCTCAAGAACGTTACTTGAAATGCTCAATTATGCCGCAGCGTATTCATTTCGGTTGTCTGTGGTTATTGTGTTGGGGGAGGGGAAGATAGATTATATTAATTTTGGATTAATTAATTGGTGGATGCTTAAAGGAATTTATCGTCGTATATGAAACCATGTGGTCGTTTTTCTCAAGAGATCCAGCGAAAGACTTTGCATTCGATATTGGTGAACCAGTAAAGGGACTCGAAAACAGAAGCTTTTGGCGATTGCACAAAGGACGTAGAAAGGTAAAGAAGGTTTAAACTTTTATTTCATATTGCTGAGCTGTTGTGAGTATAAGCATAGGTGGTGGAACGGGGAGGGCACCGTGCCTTCCTTTGATTTGGGAGTTTTAACATAAGCCCTATGGGCGTTGCATGGAAAGAATGGGGCCAAAAGTCGGCAGTGCCCCCACCCCTTACTGAAGGTGTTCCGCCACTACTGAGTATAAGTGTGCATTCACAAATTAAGTGCAGACTGAAACTGTAATCAGGACACTGCTCAGATGCTGCTTTCTTGTCAGCAAGCTGTGAGCTTGCTAGTTCAGCATCTTATTGATCTCAATGATTTCATTCTCATGGCCTGTGTGATAGGTACAATCATAAGAAAAGAAAATTGCCATTTGCCAGCAAGGAGTTTCCACATTTGCAAAACACATCATCATGCTGTTGATAACTAAGATCAATGTTCAGCTAGTACACCAACACTGCTTATACATTTATTTGTTACGTTTCAACCAGGGATGCGGAGCCGGAGCCGGAGTCGGAGCCGGAGCCGCCGGAGCCGGCATATTTTGCCCGGAGCCGGAGCCGGAGCCGGAGCCGTGAAACAATATAGCCCGGAGCCGGAGCCGGAGCCGGAGCCGCCAAAAAAGGGGGCGACTCCGGCTCCTTTTTATTTTTTGAAGAGGAAAAAAATAATTGACCTAGTTCGGTTTGACAGTACAAAGCAGTAAAACATACAGTACTATTGGTCTCAAGATAAGGGCCCAGGCGACCTGTAGTTTTGATGCGGTGAATACCCTCACCCTAGCCACAACTCGAGTGGGGGTGGCGCTGGCTGGAAGGAGGGGTGCACTCGGCCCGAGTTGTGGCGAGGGCAATAGTATTCACCGCATCAAAACTACAGGTCGCCTGGGCCCTTATCTTGAGACCAGTAGTACGTCATGGGCCATCAAGTGAATGAAAAAAGCCGAATATCCCCAGTATCCCACAGTACGCAATCAACTTCCTGTCTGCTCCTCCCCCCCCCCCCCCCACGTCTACTGCATCCCCAGAACATGAGGACCGGTCATCAGGTGACGGCCATTGTTTTGAAGCCAGTGCAGTGGACTGCGACTCCCAGCACCGTCTCTTCCCACCCCCACCCCCACCCCCCAATGCAGCCGAGACGGGTGTCAGCTTACGATGGTTCAGTGAACTCCGATTCGCGGCGACTGCGTTTCCAATGCCATCGCTTCCTAGTCCTTTGTTCCTAGTCCTGTTGAGAAAAATAGCCTTAGTGGTTAGTTGTTATGCAAATACAGAAGCAACGTGTACCAATCTAATTTTTCTTCCACCCGTATTTAATTCATGATTGCATAGGGGATGTACTGAGTCGGAGCCGGAGCCGCCGGAGCCGGAGCCGCCGGAGCCGGACCATTTTACTCGGAGCCGGAGCCGGAGCCGGAGCCGCCATAACATTTCACCCGGAGCCGGAGCCGGAGCCGGAGCCGATTTTTTCTCCGGAGCCGGAGCCGGAGCCGGAGCCGTCTGAAATTTCCACGGCTCCGCATCCCTGGTTTCAACTATTAGAAGCATGCTGGCAGGCCAAATTGCTTTCAAGACACAATGACACTTATTGACTGTGTCTTTTCTGAAGAGTAGTGCAGTGCTGAATCACAATTTCACACTTATGTGAGCATACTTCAAACCTTGTAAAAACATCAATATTTGTGTCAACTACCTATGGATTTTCAGTGCTGTAGCCATTGCTGCCACATGCAATGCCGCCCTGATGACAGATTGAAACTCTGACCGACAGGGCACCACTCAGGATGTATCCGTGTTTGTGTGTGATGCTAAGGACTCCTCAGCCCAGCTGGAGCTGGCTAAGACAGCTGTCAAGAGGCTGAAGACCCTCCGTCATCCAGGTGTAGTCACCTACATTGACAGCACTGAGGTGAGATATTGTTGTGTACACAATTTGGTCTGTCTTAAGAGCTACTCTGATGCCTTCTTGTTTATAGATAATAACTAATATTTTTAGTAAAGGTGTTAAATTGTATGCATGCCACATGGACAGTACTTGTAAGTTGAACAGGCATATTTTGCCCAGGTTGGTTTCAGTATCAGCAAAACCTACTACATTTGTTTTACCAATAACACTGAACCACCTCTATCTGATAGGGTATTTTTTGTGGGTGTCCAGGATGGGTGAATGTTCAAAACCAACATGTACAGCTTGTTGAAGTTGTGACCTTTGTCACCTGATTACAAACTGCCATTTGAATTGAATAGCATCACTTTGATTCAGATGCTTTGGAATTTCACATAGGCCTCTGACAAGACAATTTGTGTTAGAAGCAAATGACGAATATATGGCCAAATGACGAATATGTGCCCAACTCTATACTCTATAGCATTCTCACCATCCCCTGGCTCATTCTCCCACTGGGGTACTGAAGCGGGTAATGGTCGACCAAACCCTGACACCAGAACACCGCATTTCCTCGATCACAGACGGACAAGCTGGTGTACCTGGCCACGGAGCCGGTGACGCCGCTGGAGGAATGGCTGGAGAACTGCTCCGTCACCGCCAAACAGCGCGACCTGGCCATCTCGTGGGGACTCCTCCAGATCACGGTCAGTGCCGTAGGTAGCGGTCATGTTTAGCAGAGGTTGCGGTCAGTGTTGCAGAGTCACGGCCAAGTTTGTGAGGGCCGTGGTGACATTTGTAGATAACGCTTGATTCTGATATCCTCTTACTATGGTTGAGTGGAGAAAATAAGTGATAAAGATGCCAAACAGTGACGCCATTGTATTAGGCTACTGGCTAGGTGCCTACAGTTTTGTGGTTTTGTAGAAGTTCCATAACTTTGATTATTTTGTCACTAGCTCTGGGCTACGAGTTGAATTGAATCTCTATTTTCTCGCAACCTTGTTTTGAAGGGCTATGTTATGAACGGCTGTGTCTCCAGTTTAGTCATTTGCCGGCCGTATCTCTTCCGCAGAAAGCGTTGAGTTTCCTGATCAACGATGGCAAACTGCAACACAACAACATCTGCATGTCGTCCGTGTTCGTGGACGCCGCCGGGGAGTGGAAACTCGGCGGTACGTAAACTACTTACAATGCGGGTTAAATGCTTCGGTTGAACCTGCTATAAAAGGACAGGCTGCTGGTGTTTTGTTATCAAATGAGATATCGTTACACAAAGTATGGTAGATATAATTTTTAAAGAATTTAATGAATGCGATTAGTACTTTCTCGATAAAACATTCATGAAATATTGAATTACGTGGAGTTAATTTGAAAATCACAACATCTAACTGGACAAAAGCCGCACTATCACGATGTTTCTGTGATGAGTGTAGGCTATGCTATATATAACGATGGACTGTGCGCTCGTATCGGCCAGGTCTGGAGTACGTGTCGTCGGAGGGCGCCGGCAGCGCGCCGCCGCAGAAGGCGTTCCCTCAGCTCCAGGTGTACGATCCGCCCGAGTGGAGCGACCCGTCCAAACAGCGACTCACCACCGCCTGGTGAGTGGCGGGACAGTGGGTCCCGAACTCGGGACGGGTCGGAGGGGTGCAGTTAGGGCGGGGCTGACCTCTCTCTATTGTCGTCTCGCAGCAAGTGAAGCCTTGCGTGTGGAAATAACGTATTTATATTTCGTTTTATTTTCAGTAACACTGAACTTTTAGGTATGGTAACGATGGACCGGTGCAATTGTAGGATATCCTATTGTGGTCTGTTGCTTTTGTCATCGAAACGCTGCCAATTGCCATAGCTTTTACCGAAACTCTGGCGGCCAGGTGGCCATTAGCAGTTGGTTGTATCATCAGAGGCTTTCAATGACACTCGAATCACGCCTGCCTAGCTACTCAGAGACTTGTGCATAACGTATTTTCACTTTTCGACGGCTTTATTTGCGATGATGATTGATGGCTTACCGCAGAAAACGCTTCTAGTTTACAGTGTTGTAGAAAAGCTTCATACCTTGTTTTATCATTTCATGTGCAAAGCACATAACGCCAGTTCCTAATGCGGCTGCCCTTATCCCAGGTCTAACGACACATGGGGCCTCGGATGTCTGATGTTCGAAGTTTTCAACGGGCAGCTGATGAAGAAAACCGCGCTCAAGTCTACTGCCAAGGTATGATAAACGGCAATCAACTGTTACCGGTACCAGAACAATCGCGGGCGGCATGTGATAAGCCTGTTTGCCAACTGATTCGATAGTCCTTTGTTTGAAAAGGTGCTTCCGGAAGCAGCATTGCATCTGGATTCTTAACACTAACAGCAGTATTTTCACCAATCTTGACCTATATTGGCCCGCGATGACGTCTTTCCAACTGCCTAGATCTCTGTCGCCGCTCTATGATACTAACCTGCACTGACCTGTAATACGTCGACCCCTCCCCCGCAGCTGCCGCAGTCCCTGACGCCGCTCTACACGGATCTGGTGAGCGGCAACCCGGCCGGTCGGCCGAACCCCGCCGAGGTGGTGGAGCGCGGCCGAAAACCGGGCGGCTTCTTCCACAACAACCTCATCCAGTCGCTGCTCTTCGTCGAGGAGATCCAGATCAAAGGTGCGCACTCGCGCCTAGCGCGCTGATTTCAGAGCTGCCGCTGCGGGAATCTCGGAAACTGATCAGGTTCATGAAGCATGTGTGCGCTACGCTTACTTCAACTGAAGGCTTGTACCTAATAGTTAGATGACATTAGCTAAATAATTCTGAGGATAGTGCAACATAGCAAATACCAAATACTTTTCTGCCTTTTGCTTTCTCCCAAGTACCAACTCAAGCTAGCTACGTTACTCGCCACCATTCCTTGATGAGTGACCACGTGATCACGTGAAACACGCCACATCTCGACGTCATGCATTCCCACGCCCCAGACGCGGCGGAGAAGAGTCGGTTCTTCAGCCAGCTGCCCGGCATGCTGGACCAGTTTCCGCCGGACCTGGCCAAGAACAAGATCCTGCCGCAGCTCATCACGGCGTTCGAGTTCGGCGGCTCTGGCTCCGGATCCACCATCCTGGCCCCCATGTTCAAGGTGCGTGTTTGGAGTGGTACGATGGCGAAGGGTGAAATTTGGGAACTTTGAACGTCAAGGGTCTTCGGTGTTTTTGGCACGAATCCATCGAACAAAGATTGTGTTTTAGTGTCTCGCCGCATCATTTTATTGTGCTATTAAATGTACCTGTTTTGGTGTAAATATTCAAATACATTCGACACAATCTTTTGAAAAAAAAATTTAGTCACCTCTTGAGTGATTCCCTTGTCCTACAAACCCCCACTACTCGGCTTCACCCTTTCCGCCCGGTGGCCTGGCCTCCCCTGACCTCTCCTGTCCCGGTGACCCGACTTCTACCGTCTCCATGAGCTGACCTCTCCCGCCCCGTGACCTCATGCCGTGACCTGACCTCTACCCTACGCGTCGTCAGCTGGGCGGCCTGCTCTCCGAAGAGGAGTACCAGCGGCGCATGGTGCCCTGTCTGGTGAAGCTGTTCTCGTCTCCTGACCGGGCCACGCGCGTGAAGCTGCTCCAGCAGCTGGAGACCTTTGTCGACCACCTCCAGCCGGCCACGGTCAACGATCAGGTCAGTGAGTGGGGCACAGAGAGGCGACGTGGAAAAGGTCGGTGGAACAGGCCGGAGGTCAGGGGTCAGAGCAGCGGGGCAGTAAGGGGTTCAGCGGGGGGGGGGGCTGTGGGAGACCAATAGAGCAGTGCCCCGTCGAGATAAATATAATGGCATTGCTTGGCAAGCGAACCTTGGTTACTTCAGCAGTGTAAGTGGCATGCTTGCCTCTCCAGCTCTACCTTTTCAGGACGTCAAGATGGATGCCTAGTGAAGCATCATTCTAACGCGCCTCAACCTTTGTGGCACTTCCGTCAGATATTTTCTCACGTGGTGACCGGGTTCCTGGACACCAGTCCCGCTCTGCGCGAGCACACGGTGCGGGCCAGTCTGCTGCTGGCGCCCAAACTCAACTACAACAACCTCAACGTGGAGCTGCTCAAGTACTTCGCCCGCCTGCAGGCCAAGGATGACCAGGTAGGAATGAGGGCCTGCTAATGGGTACGAAGGGCATGGAACATGTGCGGTGAAAGAAAACTAGATGATAGTGACTGATATGGTGATACTGAGCAGAATGGAACGTCATTCTTGTAAATGTGAGCAAAATAAGTCATTGGGAATGATGTTTGGGACGAAAAAAGATCGAGTGTAGGAACGAGAGCATAGGGAAATATGGAAAAAATATGGAAAATGTTAATGGGATCTGCGTTATTTATGGATCAAGAGTAACTATATGTCCCCCGTGTTCGGGCAATGGTGATAGCTTCAGAGCTACTATGGACAACCCTACTGCGTGAATTGAAAAGGTTGCGATGGCCGGGAATCGAACCCGGGTCAACTGCTTGGAAGGCAGCTATGCTCACCACTATACCACCATCGCTGATGTGGGTGGGCTCCAAAGCGTGTTGTAATCCAACATGCGAACTTCATGCGCATGAGGTATTCTGTAATCTTGCAAAAATGTCATATGACATTCCACAGCAGTCAGTTTGTAGACAGCCAAAGGCTCTTGCGGATGGAGTTTCCCCAGGTTTCCCCATGATAATCACAGCGACTCCAACGTTTGCCGTTTGTCCCTCGGCAGGGTGGTATCCGGACCAACACCACGGTATGCATGGGCAAGATCGCCCAGTACCTTCACCCGTCCGTGCGACAGAAGGTGCTCATCTCGGCCTTCCTGAGAGCCACCAAGGACCCGTTCCCGCCGGCCAGGGTTTCAGGTCAGTCACTGCCCACTGGTTGGTACAGGAATGGGGGTGGCTGGGAAATCAGAGGAGTAAATTGTAGGGATGAACGGGGATGCAAGGTGAAGTGAGCGGGCGAGATTGCATTGGCTTTGCCATAGTGTGTAGACAATAAACATGTATATTTAAACTTGCTACTTGAAATCATGAGAAGGCTTTAATGATCTTAACACCCGGCTGTCAATGAGACTTACACGGGATGACCACTAGCTGAGTTCCCCTCTCGGTCTCCACCAGGCGTGCTGGGTCTGGCGGCCACGCAGCAGTACTACTCACTCTCAGACGTGGCCAGCCGCGTGCTGCCGTCGCTCTGCCCGCTGACCCTGGACCCGGACAAGGAGGTGCGACAGCACTGTTTCCGCACGGTGCGCGGCTTCCTGGGCAAGCTGGAGAAGGTGTCGGAGGACCCCAGTCTGCGGGAGGAGCTGGAGGCGGACATCAACAGCCAGACGCCGTCGGCGGCCAACAGCGGCTCCGGCTGGGCCGGCTGGGCCATGGGCGCGCTCACCACCGTCTACAAGACGACCACACAGCGGGCTAAAGCTAAACCAGGTGAGAGAGGAGTGCTGAACACGGTCTCAAGACGACCACGCAGCGGGCTAAAGCTAAAACAGGTGAGAGGCGCGCTACAGCGGGCCAGGGTCAAACAAGGGAGGAGGGGAGCGCTGAACACGCTCTACAGGACGACCACGCAGCGGGCTAAAGCTAAAACAGGTGAGAGGTAGAGCGGACCACCGTCTACAGTCGGCTAAGGCCAAACCAGGTGAGGGGTGGAGCTTAGGCCAGCTGCTACTACCATGTCGATAAGCATCTGTTGAGACTGTAAGTTGATGACTTTTATACCTTGTGGGCCCCACATGACATGGGTTACTCGATCCTGTAGTAACACACCTCTATTTCTTCAGGTACGACGGAGAATCAGGAGTCCGCTGGCTCGAGTGCCGCGGTGGGCTCTGCAAATTCGGCAGAACCAGCCAAGAACAAGGACGCTCAGAGCCGTCAAACGCCCGCCACACAGGTGATTTGAGCTCCGGGAAGTACATCGTAGAGGGGCCAGAGTTTAGATGAGGTGTAGCCTCATATGACGCTGAAACGCCTTCCCGCTCTCCTGTGATTTCTCTCGACGTAACTATATCTTGTATAGTTAGAAATGCTAGAAATGTTGAGTTTTAGGATGTTTAAACGCTGAATTAAACAGCCGAAGCTACGAAGCAGCTCCCGAAGCTATACAGATTACCCGATCGTAGTCATCACAGGATTAAAGTCGAAGCAACTCACTTGATCCCGTGGTTTCGTCTACCACTGGCTCACGCTTCTTCTACACGTCTGCCTCCAGTGTAGATCTCCCACTCCTCACCCACTTCTGACCCTGACCGTTACCCTCTCCGCAGTCGTTCGGCGGCGGCGCGGAGGACACCCCGCCCGCGGACACGGGCGGCGCGGCCGACGGCTGGGACGACGACGACGACTGGGGTGCCCTGGAGGACACGACGCCCACGCTGGCGCCGGCGCCCGCGCCCTCTGCGGCGCCCCCGACTCCCTCGGACGGCTGGGACAGCGCCGGCTGGGGAGGGGACGAGTTCAGCGCGGTGCCGACCACCGCGGACACCAAGTCGGCGGCGGAGATCCGCTGGGCGGACGCCGGGGACGATCCGTTCGCCGCCGTGCCCACCAAACGCCTGGTGAGTGCGGCGACAAACCGAGGATGTCGAACGTGGAGGTTGTGGGGTGCATCGCATGTGTTACCCTCAGCAGGGCAGCTGTTCTGCAGTAATGTGCTAGATTATGAACATTCTTGTTCGTTTTCTTTCGCCGAAGCATAACTGGGAGCAGAAATGCCAGATGCGGATTGCCTCTAGCCTTTAGCACCGTATCATCAACATTGCTAAACCATGCGTTTGATCACTGCCATTGTGCTTTACTGCGAATAAGTCAGCTCAGTGAGTCGCCCGTCCCTGACTGACCTTTCGATTCAACAGAACCAGCCGAAGCCCGCTGCTCCGACCTCTGACGTCAGCGCGGCGTGGTCAGCTGACTCGGCTGACATCAGCGCGGCGGCAGCGGGCGGCGGCGGCGGCGGCTGGGACGACGACTGGGGTGACATGGGCGGCGGCACCGGTGGAACAGGTCAGTGCAAGATTACTTTACTACTCGGTCTGTGGGGGATGAAGAGGGGCGCGGTAAGGGGACGGAGGTCACGGGCTCGGTGACTGGATGTTATATGCGTGTACGTCAGCCAAAGAGGTTCATCAAATGACTTGGTCAGAAAGCACAGAAGCCTTTGGCCATTTCGATGAGTGGTAGTGACGAGAAGCAGCCACCTGTCTGTAGGTACTTGCAAAGGTGATTAACAACGTAGCTGAACGGAAGTCTGCTTTGCATTATACGAGTATAACGTAATTCTCCACTTTCAGGCGGAAGTGCACAGGACAAGAAGCAAGCTATGCAGGAGCGGCGGCAGCAGCGGCAAAAAGAGCTGGAGGCGAAGCGCGCAGCAAAGAAAGGTCCTATGAAGCTCGGCGCCAAGAAGCTCTAGCAGCGCGACACGAACGTTAGGGTATCTGTGTGAGAAGGCAGGTCGGGGTAACTCTGACCTCTCCCTGAAGTGGCGGCAGCGTACCTTATCCAGAGGGCGCGCGTGCTACACCCTGGGCGTACCACCGGTGTTGGCTTCAACAGCAAGACACACTGTTGAAGCGTCAGATGTAGAAGTCCGGCAGAAGCTAGCGGAATTCTATTGAGAAGGTGGTTTCAGGAAGGGATCGGGTCGTACGGTGTTTCGACGAATCCGGTGGGATTTTTCGGAGGCTCGGTGGCCGATAGGTGATCTGATATTGTACTGGAGAGTGCAGGGTTGACCTGTGGATGAGATGGTTTCTACTGGAGACTGTGAGTTTTCCGGCGGCCAGGGCTGAAGGTTGAAACTGGATGCTGCAGGATCGGAGAATGAGCAAATTGGGGTGGCTCGGAGTTAAGCTGGTTGGTGGTGGAGTGTGGTGTTGCGTCAGGCCTGGTATTGGTGACAGGTGCGCCGCTACTGAGTGCTCCTGTATCGCAACCGCGCCTTCAGGGGCGCCTAAGGTGTGTTGTATCTTTGGAGCGTCGCGGAGTTGATGTTGCTTATGAATTATGATACTGTGCGACAGGAAGTGAGGACTGATTGTGGATTTATTGAGTGACTGATGACGTGAGCTACATCTGTGGTGAGATGCCTCATGGGTTTGTCACCGATTGGCGCCAGGTGAGGGAACCAATGCGTAGGCTGGAAACGAGCGTTGGTGTGGGCATTTATCAGCCAACTTGTGATACGGAATGCATTCTGACAGGCGGTATTACTCTATGGTGTGGAATGAACAAGTATGTCGAATGTATGAATGCTTGGATATTATTAAGTGCTGGGATGTGTGGATATTAAAATATTTTCCAACTGGTCGAAGTGACAAGCACATGGCTGCACTTGGTTGCCTCCTGGGTTGATGTGTGCCGCTTGGACGCGGGGTGTGTCGTCCAACTGATTTACTTTTGACGTTTGCCATTGTTGCCGCTTCACATTGCGCTATTTTTGTAACGCCTCAGCGTGGGGGAATACAGGACTCTGAGAAACTCCGGCTCTTTTCTTTTCTTTGGAAAATTGCTGCAGTTTTACTCATAGATACGTGAAGAATCATTGACCTTTTCCTCGAAAATGTAAAAACAATGCCAAAAGTTATATTGAATGCGGTGAGCTTTCGGCTACAAGCCAAGTTATATTGAATGCGGTGAGCTTTCGGCTACAAGCCTTCGTCAAACCAACAAAATGACACAATACAAGGTATTGTGTCATTTTGTTGGTTTGACGAAGGCTTGTAGCCGAAAGCTCACCGCATTCAATATAACTTTTGGCATTGTTTTTACATTTTCGAGGAAAAGGTCAATGATTCTTCACGTATCTATTCTCGCTATGTTCCTCGCTCAAGCACTTCACACCATTAATTGCAGTTTTACTCAGACCCAATCAATGACAGTGGGCGCTCCTGTTTAGTTTCTGAGCGTCTTTACGAGGCTCATCAGCTACAGGAGGCTCGCTGAACCGCTCCTCCGCCGTCTCCCCTGCCGTTCGCGACCCGACGCGTCTCGGTTTCTTCCGTCGTTATCGTTCCAGTGATGGTTCCGATTGAGGCGCGCCGCCCCCTGTCATTCTCGGGCGGTATTGGTGCGCCCGGCGATTTTTCCCCGATGCGGTGCGCCCTTGTCTCCTGGATCACAGCTCGTTAGTTTTCGGCGAGGAGCGGTCTCGACAGTCTGCGCTCGGAGCCCGGCCGCCCAGAGACCCGCGAAACAGTGCAAATGATGCAATTATTTGGCGGCGACGGTGGCGCGGCTGCGACTAAATTGGCTTTGTTAGCCCACCTCAGTCAGTATCGCCCGTCGTTAGCCGACTTCGAGTGGCTCCGCAGTGAAACAGACGCTCGATTAATTTGCATACGTGCCGGCCGACTCGGCGGCTGAGAGGGCGACTCAAAGCGCCCTCATCAGACGCTCCGGTAATCATCTTATCCATACGGCTCAGCGTTACTTACTCCAGCGAGGCGAAATCGAACCGTATGAATGAGAGCCCTCCGGCGGCCGCCGCGAGCCGCCGGAAACAAAAGGAAATTGCCGAAGGGTGCAGCGAGAGAGATAGTAACTGAATTCGTAGCGGCCGTGTCGCCACCGAGTTTGGAGAGTAATCCTATTATGTTTGGGACGGATGCACACGCGACAGAGGGCTCTCTGCATCTACAAGAGGCCGCCACGGCGGTGGCGACTCATTGGAGCGCCGTCAAACGTGAACGATGAGCCAGCGCCGGAGGAGCGCCCGGACAGAGAAATGACTGAGGTAGAGAGGTGCTCAGAGATACAGCCGAGCTAAAAATGACTAACTCATAGGAGGTTCTGTGTTTTCAGAATGTCTCGGCCCACTTGTGCTCTTATCCATGTCGAAGACTTTAATGAGAAATGCGCAGATGCCTCGAAGCCAGCTTTTTAATCACGGACCTAGGCGCCTAAACACGCATCATTGATCGTACGATCACAATGTAAGCATTCTTTTGCCAACAATCTGGAGTCATTTCGTATTTTCCACTTCAGTTGTTTAGAAACACACACTTTTAAGAGCCAAGTTTTCTCCAAATCCCCGGGGGCCGCAAAAAGCGACGGCGCCACCGGAACCTTCTGCAAATTTTTCCCGGTTCAATTAGCGGGCGCGTATCAGGTTAATCTTCTATCGAAATTATTGCGACGTGCCACTCAACTGACAAATGCAATTCCTTTTCCATTTATTTTCCACTTATGTGTCTGGATTTGAAATCTCGAGGGTGGCTGTTGGCCTGTCTGAAAAATTGATCGCGGAGACGAGTGCTCTATCGACGCCGTAATTTGGAGATCGACATGTTTACCTCGACTGGCCGCCGGGGTTCGGACGGTGTGAGAGTGGGCCCCCACACCTTCAGGCGATTCTCCACTCACACTGACAGTCAATTCGACCACTGACGGCCACTCGAGCGAGGCGGCTGATGGTGTCAATGGATGATTGAGAACATGACATCAGCGCAACAAAGGGTGGCCGGGTGGGGCACGCCGTATCTCCATGATTGCTGGTGTCGATTTAACGGGGGGTGGATACGGACAGGTCTTTAACTGGAGAGAGAGAGAGAGAGAGAGAGAGAGAGAGAGAGAGAGAGAGAGAGAGAGAGAGAGAGAGAGAGAGAGAGAGAGAGAGAGAGAGAGAGAGAGAGAGAGAGAGAGAGAGAGGCGAACTCAGGGTCAATCCAGCAATAGGTTGACATTCATCGGGTAATCTCGGCTCGGTGGTTGGTCACGGTACAATATAATCCTTGCAGGATCAGAGCGTTCACTCGGCCTATATTAGGCAGCTCTCGGTGGTGGCCGCGTTCCGCTCGAGATCAGGGGACACACCCAGTCCCCACATCCCGCCGTCGGACCGGGTCGGGACGGGCGACACACCCAGTCCCCCTCCCGGGTCGAGTCGGGACGGGACGGGCGACACACCCAGTCCCCCTCCCGGGTCGAGTCGGGGCAGGCGACACACCCAGTCCCCCTCGCGGGTCGAGTTGGGGCGGGCGACACACCCAGTCCCCCTTCCGGGTCGAGTCGGGGCGGGCGACACACCCAGTCCCCTCCCGGGTCGAGTCGGGACGGGCGACACACCCAGTCCCCCTCGCGGGTCGAGTCGGGGCGGGCGACACACCCAGTCCCCCTCCCGGGTCGAGTCGGGGCAGGCGACACACCCAGTCCCCTCCCGGGTCGAGTCGGGCGGGCGACACACCCAGTCCCCCTCGCGGGTCGAGTCGACCCAGTCCCCCTCCCGGGCCGGCTCGGGGCGGCCCCAGGCACCGTTTCCTGCCGGCCGTAGCTCTGCGCCGCTGCCGCCGACGCCGTCGACCCGATCCGGCATCGTGCGCCGTCTAATCTGCCATTACCATCGGAATGTCCTCATTGGCGGCGCTCAGCGGCGAGCAAACACCTGTTTGGGACGACCGGGCCGGCCCGCGCACAAAGGACCGAGCTTTATGAGGCCGGTTTGTCGCCGGGGAGGGCAGGGGAGATGTCAGGGCGGCCGCCCCGATCGGCTTACCGCCGCCCTCGCGGCCTGCTCGCCGCTCTGATTCTCAGTCGTTCCGGCTCGTCGTTCCGTCTCGGCTGTCGCTGTTTGTGTGACAATGTGGAGATATTGGATCAGAAATGGCGAGGCCGACGGCGTCTCTGTGTTAGACACAAACCGGCGTGGCTGAACTGTGGGTCACGTGTGCTTCCCACGACTTCGCACCGGCTGCATTGTAACGAAAGGCGATCTGTTCAGAGACTGACGCCGTATGGATTTTACATGACCCGGTGTGACGGCTATGTGACCGATGGTGTGTGGCTGTTCTATTCTAAGCAGCGCCTCAGCTCCGCCCCAGCACGGAACCTGTGGCCGTTTCCAGTTTCCTGACCGTGACCCGGGCGCCACTGATGGATGCCCGGCGGCTCGGCAGCCCTGACCTGACCCCTGAGTGATGCCCGCGGCGATCTGACCGTGACCTCGCCCGCCGGCCGGCCGGGCTCAAAGGCGCCGGTGCCGATACCGACTCAAACGGAAGCCACGAGCGGCCGGCCCGCCCGGAGCCGGGTAAACAGTGCTGCATGGACCGGCGCCGTGGGAGCGTGATGTAAAGAAAACAGTGCTGTTTACGACATGGTGCACGCTCCTCGACAGACCCGTGGCAGAATAGGCACAATGATTTAACCCTGTTATTCACTGGAGTGCCCGTTTATTTATCTCATGCTCACGACCTCACCAGCAATGGGCGTTTACAGTGCTCCTCCTGAGAGATACTTCACAAGCTCCCATTATGGATCCCACCTTTTGAATGGCGAGGCCGCAAGACGAATGCTCGATCTAACCTGAAATATTGCTGATCTGGATTGGTAAGTTGTTGACTTCAGCCGGCAAATCTCCGAGGATTTCAGTTCAATTTCTACCACTGGCACCGGCCGCCTAATGCAACCGCTGTATGGCGTTATTTATGCCGGATTCTTTCGGGCACATAAATAAGGCAAACATCTCGGGCGCTCATAATAATTGCCTATAAATCGCGCTGGTGTCACACGAAGTCGGAGCCAATTCGGGGAATTATTCCGGCGGCTTTCTTTCCGACCGGTACCGCGGCCGAGCCATTATCGAGCCGCGACTTTTGAGCGGCGCGGCGGTGGCTCCAGTGCCACCTTTTGTCCCCGTCGATCCGCCATTTGTCAGTTGAGCTGGCACACACTGCGGGGGCTGAGCGCAAAAAGAAGTCGTCATTTTTAGAGCACCGACACTGACGTCATTGGTTTAACTAGTTCAGTTATGGCAATTTTTGCACGTATGACGTAAGCTTTTGGTTGACAAGTACAAGTGGCTACAATATTATGTTCGATACAATTTGCGTAAAAGGGCCGGGCCGTCTAAAATGTGCGGAACTCTATCCAGTGAGCTTTAGCTATTCAATATAAGGCAAAAGCTCAATTTAATGAGCATATCATGTTTTAAAATATTCATTGGCACTAGTACATTTTTTTTAGATATTTGACGGCTGTAAGCAAAGCATACCTACCTACCTACACTTCGTTTTCCCTATCGGTCGTCTGTCGGTTTCCGTTATCGAGTTACAGTTGACATTTATTCACTCATTGGCATTTGGTGCCTATCTGCTGACATATTTCTACGCATGTTTAGAAGGACGTGCTTCTAAAAGATATGCCGAGTACTTTTTGAATCTTTGTATAATGCTGACCAGACAAAACGTAGGCAGTATATACAATATACCTACCTACATATAACCTCTGATTAAGAATAAAGCATTTGTACAGGGTGTTTCACTAAAAGTGTCAAAAAGTAAAAGGTCATAATGCACATAATAACAATGTTTTCTAAGGAAATTTGCATATCATTTCATCCGCAATTGTTGGACATTTGAATACATAAAAACGATATCACCGTCACTCAAACCTATTCCACACATCTGCCCCTTCTTTTGATGCACCGTTTCGGCACGTGTCCGGAGGTACCTCACAGCCCGTTTTCGTCTTCAGCGTCCAGACTGTCGGCAAAGCCTTGAATTGTGCTCTTCAGCTCCCGAAGTGATGCGACTTGAGTCTTCCTCAGCTCTGCGAGAGCTACTGAGTCACTGACCAAACCAGAGGCTTAGCGGTGACAGATCGGGGCTTCGCGCTGGCCAGGGGCGGGCGGCGAGGCAGCTGATTATTCGGCCCAGGAGCTTCTGGTCCAGTCAGTTCCTGGTGGCTACAGCCGTTACAGTGGTTGATTTTAATAACTTGTAAGGCCCTGGCTATTTCTGATGATGGAACTAGCTTCTTGTTATCTTCAAAGGCCCTCAAAAAGACCCTGACCTTCTCAACGGTTTCCGCCGAGAGGTGGGGGCAACCCCGCCTTTTTTGGACTGGAACCGGCATCGAAGGAACCCTTTTAAACCTCTCAACAAGCCCTTTGAAACTTTTATAATCTGGAACGTAGCGAGGTGAGAGAGTAAAAAGTTTCCTGAAAAGTCGGCACACGGTTTCAATGTTTCTGGTGGCACCAAATGTACAAAGTGTAATTCATCCCTCCTGTTGCGGTGTAAATAACCTGTTCTTGTTCTGCATAAGGAAAAAATAACTAGTAACTTTGGCCTCCTGCCCTCGCTCCGTATGAGTGTAAAATATATCTTAAATGGATAAATAATAAATGTCCAAAAATTTGCAACAAAGCCACATGCGCAGCCACGTGATTTGCATATTCTATATATCTTTAATAGGCATTTACTTTTTGACAATTTTAGTGAAACACCCTGTATGTGTACCTAATGGAGATGTTAAAAGCAGGCTCAGGAGCCGGGGGGGGGGGGAGACTCTGAAATCCTGACAAAGACGGCGCATGCACCATAGACGGACGCACAACGGCTGGAACCGTGTCCCGTTCCATAATATGTGCATTTCCACTCACAATACTCTAATGCATGAATAAAAAGCAGCTAGAGAAAGCTCATTTTTGCCAAGTTATTTGGACGGGTGCGTTTCGCAGTTGTAACCCTATTTCACGCGAATCGTTTGCTATATTGGCCGCCAGCTTTGCTACACATCTGTGCCTCCCAGTTGAATGAGATCGCTGTCAGATAGGCCTTTTGGACGAATCTGCATCTGCCACTTCCATCTCCGCTATTGTGTTTAATCGGCATATTCATCCCGGTTAGGGCCCGAGAGAGACGCTTTATCGCCAGCATCGCCCCGACAGCGGAGGGCAAAAATTAACATGCATCCTCCGAGCAGAACGCACTCAAAGGGGATACATGGTAATTAATTACTCTTTTACGATACGCTTACGACGGGTGCAAATTGATCCGGGCCCGGACTCCCCAGAGACTCGTGTCGGGGATAAAACTTAGAGTGGCTCAGTGGGAAGAAAGAGTTAATTGTCATTAGGAAGCCATTTGAACGCTAATAGGGGCATTTGCATTTTTTTATTCTGCCGTTGTGAACTTCCTGTTCAAAGTTGAATGCTGAGGATGGGCAATTGTTAAACAATTTGGAGAGAGAGCGGGGTGAGCTAATGCGCGAAGAAGCCGACGAACTCATCTGCTAAATGCCGACAGAATCGGGGCATTAGCGCGCGGATGGAGGAGGGACGGAGACGGAAACAGTTGCACTTTGATGTCAGATGCGAGACATCAGCAGCAGGGACGCAGCGCTGCGTACGAAGGCTGATCCGTGCCAAAAACGCCTGGATGACCACTTTATAATTGTATTGAGATGAAACTGTGCAGATTGTGCTAACAATGACAAGAAGAGTCAAATAGAGAGCACCGGACGGCGGGCCGCCGATGCCGTTCATGGACATCACACACCGGCACTATTCTATGCACTAACGGTGTACCCTCATACCAGAGCAGCTCACAAAACGAGACCGGACCGCGGCGCTGTGACCTGTCACGGATCATCGTGACGCGTCACGGACCGGTGAGGCAGCACATCGCCGTGCCGTGCGACCGTCACGGAGCCCGTCACGGAGCGGCACAAGGTCCGTCACAGGCCCTACATCGCCCGGATCGTGCGACCTACGGCTCCCGATTGGACCATACGATACCTATAGTTTATTCTCGGTTTTAGCGGCACGGTGATTTGACCGACATTGAGGGTTACTATGGATTGTGTCACATAGAGTGCTGAAGGTTGTTGATAGTTGCTAAGGGGACACGTACCAGACAAAAAGTGACGGACGGACGATACCAAGGGTGCTGAGGATGCACAGGGTCCCAGGTGGATGGCGAAGGGATGCCGCGCCACTCTGGGATCTCAAGTCGCTAATAACGCTACGGGACGTCGCACTGCAGTGCCGGAGCTGACGCCAAACGCTGACAGCCGCTGCGTTGTTGGAGCCGTCCTCCAGGTGCGATGAATGCGACCCTTCACCGACAGTCGAACACCAATTAACACCGCGCTGAATGGCGCCCCTCTGCCGGCGGGGCATTCAGTCGCTCAGCCCGATCCCGAGAGCACACCGGGCCGTGGAAATGACGGCTCAGCGCCGACGAGACAGTCCATTTCTCGCTGCATTGTCTCACACCACGACTTGGCTGCGGGAGATAAGTGGACATTGTGCCGGCTGAATCTGCAGGACGGGCGATGGAGTGATTAAATTGCAGCGTGATTTGCCCAGGAAATGTGTTCAGACTCTGCTGATGAGTGGATGTGAGGATGTATGCTTTGGGCTTTGGATTTGCAAGTGATTCACCCTTTCAATACAGTGTCAATGGGAAGGGCTAAAATGGACAGAAGCTGTAAAGCTCGCTTAGAATACACGAATACACTACGTGTTACGCTACGCAAAAATACATAAGTGAATTGAAAACGAGTAACTTTCTGCTACCCTTCCCCCCCCCCAAAAAAATGAAATGAATCAGGTAAGCTGAACAAACCTGTGCGGCTGTTAATGTGGGTCATAGCGAGCTTGAGCCAAACTTAAGCCACTTCAAATGTTTTAAAAAGTGCTTCGGATTTCACTCGCTTTTGAGTTGAGCAATTCAGAGCAAACTAGTATTCCGATACAATTTTGAAGCTTCTTTTCTGTTGCAAGGAAAATGGTGATTTTTTTTTGTAAATTTGGAGCGTTTGTGGTAGGCACATGCCCTGAAGCCCCTGCATCAATAAACAATAAACGGTAATCATATAGGTCTGCATGCAAAGCTGCTTTAGAATAAACGCGCGACAGAACGGTGCGCAACAGCTGGCCATCCTCTGAGCAGAAGTTGTTCCTGCCCCCCGTCCTGGTCAGCCGGCGCTGCTGCCGTGTCCGGCGGCTACTTGGCCTCCGGCCGCAGCGAGAGTTCGGTGATGTAGAACTGCACCAGCACGATGATGTAGGTGAGCACGGTGGCGGCCACGGACAGCATGGAGGAGCGCTGCAGCCGGAACAGACCCAGCTCGCCGAGCGAGGCCAGGTCGCGGCCGACCGACTCCCGGAACAGGTCCAGCTCGCGCTGGGGCTCGGCGTCGCGCCACTCGGGCCGCAGCAGCAGGTCGCGGCTCTCGCTGATTGTGTCCAGAACCCTCTGCACCAGGTCGCATGGCAGGACGACGGTGGCAAAGGCGTTCATCAGCTGCAGAGAGGTCTGAGGCAAGTATTGCAAAATTAGTCCTTCCTTAACCGCGATCATGATGTTGAGGACGACGATGATGATGTTGATGGTTCCGAATGTCATTTGCATGATGAGTTCGAACAACATGGCGTTTGTTAAGCGTGAGAATGTGCGGGACAGTTCGTCCTGAAGAGATCTCAGCTGGAACAGAGCGGGTTGTGGCGGTTGCTGGTTCTTATCCACGGCTGTCCTGAGTCGTCCAGCTATTCCCCCGAAACCAGACAATATTTGAATTCCGGGGAGCATGAACTTGAAAGTAACAAGACAGCTAAAAATTCCATGAATACATTGGATTAATGAAAGGAACAGGCGGAAAAGGACATTCAGAAAACCTGCTTTGTAAAAGGAAGAATAAAACGCCGGATTAAAGGATACCAGCCCAAAAACTGTCCAGATAAAGATGGCAACAGATAGCAGTACACCCGAGTACTTGCGGAATTTTCGAATCGAGTTGTCTGAATCAGTCACCACAGCAACGCGAGCGAGGAGGTCGTCACTTGACGAGAGGATCTTTCTGAAGCTCGCACGCCCGGCCCACACACTACGCATCACAGCTAGCCAGGCCATTACCAGATGTAGACCGAAGACGCCCGTCTGGGTGGCGGCAGCCACCAGCGAACCATTATGGGCGAGTTGCGCAACACCGCTATTAGCTACCAGGTATGTAAAGTAGGCGGTGCAAGCCGAGTACAGAAGACTGGTGGTTGCCGTGCACATAGTCTCACAGGCGCTACCACTGCCGCTGACGAGGCCGCTCACCCGCAGCACCCCCAGCAGCACTCTGGCCGAGACCGGTCGCAGCAGCCGACCTCGGCCGCCGCTGCGGGCCTCTGGAGCGCCAGGGGAGCGCCCCTCCGCCCAGCCGGCCGGCCGGCTTCTTGCTGGGTTTATCTTCACCCTCATGAACGGTGGTTATATCTGCTCTTGTCCCAAACCAGCGCCCGATCTGTGGTCCAGCAAGAAGGCGGCTCGGAGATGCGGCTAGCCGGTGAAAGTCCGCGCCTGTCAGGACCAAGGCACGATGTCTGTTAGGACGGTGAGTACGTGGCCCGCGGTATGCACACACAAATGACACTGGCGAAAAAAATATGTTACGTTTGAATGGATCTGTAAGTGGCTAAGCAGGCAAAAGAAGCGATTGAAAGCAAGTGACCATTACTCTGCTGTTTATGACACCGGTCACTTCTGACAACGCTATTTTCATATTCTTCCGAGGATATCCACTTCTAAGCAATATGTAATGCCGCCCACGCACCTACCCTTGGACAAGTTGACTTCCTTCCAGTCAAAGTCGAATGCACGCCTCCTGCCGAGCCACCTCGGCGCCGCGGACTCCGAGTCTCGAGTTCTAGCGAGTCAGCGAGCCTTGTCCTCGAGTCCCCAGTCTAAATTTCTTCTCTTTTCTGAATACTGTCTGATTCTGTCGGCTTCCCTACTACTCGGGTCCAAACCGAACCGAACGTCCCTCTTCACTCCTCCGGAATGTCCCAGCACCAGCCATGTCGGCCTTTCTTATAACTTGATTCAGTTCAGTGCAAACAAATGATATTCGTCAACTGGCGGCCAGCTACTCGATCAGACGCAAGAGGTGTTGCGGCACAAACGTCACCAGTCGTGGCACAAACGCCGCCAGAGGCGCATGTCAATATCGAGCGGTTTGTGTAGTCAGCAGATGTGGTCCTAGAGTAAACTCGGCGAGCTTTGCACCGTTTCATGTAGGCCAAGTCGTGAAGGCGTCTGTTGATCCAATTGTTTGACGACTGGCGGGGAGCGCCGCATCGGCGATGGGCAATATGTCAGGCGAAAATGGCAATGCCGTCGTGACAAAAAGAGAGCCTTCGTGCAAACGGAGCTTTTACACCAATTGGTTGAGGAGCTGGAAATAAGTGAACGGCTACCAGAAAATGTCACAGCCAGTTCGACCAGCTATTGAATATTCCGAAACACCAATTCTACCACATTTTATTGCAAAACGTTAAAAAGTTCAATTTGTTAGTACTCATCGTCAGAGCAGTACCTAATAGCACCCGGCGCGAGGAAGGCTGCGGGATCACGTAACGAACGAGTACGTAAGTACCTAAGCCAATATTTCTTTGGTACGAATGAAATAACAATTTAACCCGCCCCCTGGTGGTGGGGGGGGGGCTATTTTTTGCCCCCCCCCCCTCCAGACTTTTCGATATATCTCCAGAACCGCTGCGCCGATCGTCACCAAACTTTCAGTACCCTACCGGACATCAATTTTACACATTGTGACCAAATATTTTTCCAAAGGCTATGATAGGTTGGCCGGAAATGACGTCAGAGTGACGTCATGTTCTGCCGTTTCGACCCAAAAAAGGGTTTCGCGGGAAGAGCTGTCAGGCCTATAGCTTTGCAAATACAGAAAAACGATAAAGACATAAAAGCTGTAGAATTGACAGGGCTACATAACTATCATCTCGAATTTTTGACATTTTTGGATTTTGACCCAAAAAAAAAAATAAAAAATAGATTTTTTGAGTATAATAGCCGAAAAATCCAAAAAGTTTTTTGAATTTCGCAAAAACCGGAAAATATGTGATAGTTCTTACCGCCTTCTATCTACATACCAAATTTGAGACTGATATCTCTTTTTTCGGCGAAGTTATAGCGAAAAAACTGTTCAAAATTGATGACGTCAAATTTTCAAACTCGATTTTTTACAATTCTAGAGCCCGTAGCGCAAAACAAAGACCACCATTAGACTCCCCGTGACGAGCTGCATCGAATCAATACCCATTTTATGCAAAACTATCAACTTTAAAATTTGACCTTTTTTACCTGACCTTGACCTGACCTTCACCAGAAAGTGACCTAAGCCGTACCTGATAGTCTTATAACCAACACCATTGAGTTGGAAATGAAAAATTGGCCATAAAACATGCATCGCACAACCTTAGTACCTGAAGTTAGGTTCATGTGACCTGACCTGTGACCCTTGGTGACCTGATCTGTGACCTGACCTGGTATTGTCAGTGACCTCTTATAGCAACACGTTAGGCGGCACGGGCGGACATCGATAGCAGCGCCTCTATCGGTCACTAGGGAAAGCTGGGCTGTAGGCGACGAAATACCGGCTGAGTTGTCACGCGTTGAATAGGTTTATAGACATCCGTCTTGTGAAAAAGTTGAACTTTTGCCTTCAATATTTCTACAGGCAATTTTAGAAGTGTCTTCACATAGATTACAACACCGTTAAGATTATTGTATTCACTTCAAGCCTTCCCTATTGTTCTTGATGATGCGGGAACTATTTCTAATTAGTGTTTCTATTTTAAAAAAGAACATATTGTGCAAACGATGAAAAAAACATAGATGGAAGATTTTAAATGCAATTTTCTCTAGCAATTAATGGTAAATTATCTACGGATCAAGGAAAAGATGCATGCTAACTGATAATTTAAAGTTCTTGGGGCCAGTTGTTTTCTTCTTTTCTTACGTCGCCCCAATGACCGCGAATACACTTGTGATAACGCCTATCGATATGTACTAGGCAACTGACGCCCTATCGCTGATTCTCGACAAAATGCGTTTTCTTCGGTGTGATAGCGCATTCCCTAGAAGACCCGTGAACGGTGAAACATTTCATCTTTGACCTGACCTGTGACGTCATCGGTGACCCCGAGGTCAATGAAATTTAGTTTCCCTGGACAAATTTGACAGGCCTTTCGAGCGCCGTTTGAATTTTGCGGATCCGTCCAGTAGTTTCGGAGATACGAGGGGGGGGGGGAAATAGCCCCCCCCCACCAGGTCGCGTTATAAACAGACCCCACTAGGGCGCGGGTTAAAACACTAACCAAAATTATCAGCTGCCACAACCAGCATCGAGCCAGTAACGTTCATTTTAATGATGGCTGAGCCTGCCGTCGCTCTGTCCGAGTCTTGGCATCATCTCTGCAACAGTTGTAGTTACAGCGGCGGCAGAGTGACCAGATCAGTCCTGCTCCGACGTCAGTTGCCGTCCAAATCACTGCGGTCGTCGACGCTAAAGCCGGCTCATCTGCATATGAAGCTGGGAGCTGGAGACGGAGGGACTGGGAGGCAGCACTGGGAGGGAGCGGGGGATCCGCGCCGGCTGAGGCGCGCTAATCACTCTAACCAGACGCTGAGCCTCATTAATACCGCAGCTCGCGCCGCCCAGCAGGCGCTGACGCTTGTTGAACACAGAGGGTGCAAGCCCCCGCCGCGACGGCTAAAAGGTTTCAGCAAAGGAGGGGACAGCGGGATCAAAGGAGGGGAAGGGTAGAGTGACAGCAACCGCCGCTCACTGCATGACTTCAGCGCGTGACACGAGATGTTACACAGAAGCCAATGATATGGAAATGCGTGCCTGATCTTGGTTCCCGTTCAAAAAGACCACAGATCGAAATAAAACACCCCGAATCTTGTTTGTCAACTTTGTCAACTCACCCAGCGCAAACGTACCGCGCCGTCCCACATGTATTCTGCGTGGCGCGTTATTTTCTCGCGCGACGCACCTAAATTCCATTTCTCGAACGCAATGGCCATTCATAACTGCATCATTATTGTATGTGGACGCTGTTGAATTGCGTTTTCCGATCAAGTGCGCTAATAAATGTGTGCCGGACGCTCCATTGGACTCCGACGCGCCGGATAAATCAACAGACGTGCGTCCGGGCTGGGTCGTCGGGCGACATCAAAGGCGGTGCTCCGGTCCGACGGCGGCGCGGCCACGCGGGGATCAATGGGGGGACCCGGCAGCGCTCCGTGGAGGGCGGGGTCTTGGAGCCGGTGCCACCGCCGGATCGTTCAAGCAAGAGATTGACAGTTCCGGCAAATTAGCAAGCAGATCGGCGCATATCCAGGCAGGGGCACATTCTCCATTCAAATGAAACGAAGAAGTTTGCTGCCAACTTCACCCACAGCGCGTGACCATCTTGTCTGCCAAAATCAGGCCACACTGCTTCATGGCACGAGCCACGCTCAACCATATTCAACCTGTAGTTATCTCCCACCAGCATCTGTGATCGACGCAGTGCCACTCCAGCCCCGGCCGACAGGGGCGACATGGGCCGATAACACTCCCTCCCCTAACCCCCTCACACATTGCCCTCACACTCGACTGATCACTAACTGTGCCCCGGTGGTCGAGGACTCGCGTCATACCGCACCTGTTCAGGCAGGAAGATTGCATCGCGACATCGGGAGGCAGACAACCGCCGGCACAGCGAAAAGAGGGGTTCAACGAGGAAGCGTAACAATCAACGTACAATTTGTAGAGCGCTCAGACAAATTTATTGGGTACTACATATAAGAGCTCCTATAGACGAATCCGGATGGATGATTTTGCAATCTTCATCAACCAAAAAATATTCACCGCTTCTCCAATCGAAATACCGCTTTTACTAAGCGAAAGCAATTCATAACGAAAAAAAATAAAAACTAAACATAACGAAACAAGAACGAGACCAAAGAAAACACGTCTCCATTTCATGGGCACAGGTGTAATATGTGCTCACCGGGCCTAAAATCTTAAGTTTTCCTGTTATTTCTCTAAAAGATTAGTCAATTAAAAACAGCAAATTGTTTTAGTGCCCATAAAATATACACTAATGAGTAATGGTCATGAATGAGGCGCCACCCTCGCCGCGCCTCAGCTGTCGATACACAGGATATCAGTAGGCGGAGCGACCCTGTTTATACATTACAATTCGCAGAAATACTTCCACCTCGGACCAGAAATACTTCCACCTGGTCCATGTTATTGGGCGACAGTTTACAGAAGCATTGATCTAAAGGGCAGATGAACCGTCATGCAGGGGCCATATCATACGGAAAACGCTGGCGGGTGGCAGAGCACGCAGTGACACTCCGGTTGGCTGGAAGGGAACAGAAAACTACGACACTATAGGAAAGGACAGACGGCAGGACTACAAAAGCAGAACAGAAAACTACGGTGCTATTAGGAAAGACAGACGGCAGGACTACAAAAGCACAGCGAGAGAGTCCCCTTCAATCTCCGAAGATTGCAGGAGTGTTTGAGTTCCAGCGACGGCGCGCCTCTCTGCTGTGAGCGAGCGAAGCAGCTGTCACCAGCTACCCCAGTGTTCTGCAGTGATGATCCGCGCGCCTCACACGGTCCTGCTGGTGGCCGCCGCTGTGGCGTGCCTGTGTAAACCGTCCCCGAGTCTGTTCACCGGACCCCGGCCGATCACGTCCCAACCGGAGAGCGTCAACACCCGTCCGGTGACGGCGGACCTGGTGAAGATCAGGGAGGCGCTGGGCATCGCTCTGGTCAACGACATGTACCTGGATAGGCCGTATATATCACCGGTAAGCGAAATGAAAAGGCTCCTTTTCATATTTGTATTGTATGTACCCCTTATGTGGCCCTCATGATGGACATTGTGTATGTCAACGGTGGTTTCATTAGTCTGTTACCGAACCGAGGTGTTAACAAAGTAACAGCTGCCGATTACAATTTTCCAGCGACGTTTCATTTGGATTAAAAGGGGTAAGTACTAAGTACGCATGTGAACGATGACAACAATAAAAACACCCAGTCACAAACATCTTCACATCTCCTCCCAAAAGCATCAATGCCATGCTTCAAACGTCCTTTTCCGCAGGAGACAGCCCAGCCGTGCGGTAACCCAGACGGAGTCGGGAGACCGGCCTTCTCTCACGTGCACAGCATCTTCGAGGCCGGCCAGAAGGGGCCGCTGCTGGGCCGACCCGGCTTCTGGATCCGCCAGACCAACGCCACCATGGTGCTCTCCTTCCACGACGGCTGTCCACTGCAGGTGAGCGCTGCCTCAGTAAACAGATAGGCTGCGAGCGCTGCCTCAGAGACAGAGAGGCCGTGGGTGCTGTCGCAGAGGAGACGGAAAGGCGGTCAGAGCCGCCTCAGGGGAAACAGGCCGTGAGCGCTGCCGCAGAGACCGAAAGGCTGTGAGTGCCGCCACAGAGAAAAAGGCTGTGACTGTTGCCGCAGAGGAGGCAGAGAGGCAGTGATCGCCTCCTGAGAAACCAGAGAGGCAGCTGGCAGCGGAGATTCTGCATAGACTGACAGAGAACGATCAGGGCTAACTCTGTTATAAAAATGCTGCACTTTTTGCTGTTTCATTTCTCCATTTATTTGATTTTTCTGGACAGAGTATGCGCCGTGAACGCAAAAGAATAGCTTTAGAGACGTCCGTAAGCGCTGCCGAGCGGTTTGAAGTTGAGGTGATGACCAGTTCTTGAGACCGTATGTAAAAATGCTGCTAGAAGACCTTACTCTGGCTCGCCACCGCTACAAACAGCCGCCTTTGCCACTATTTTAAGCTCTACCGAATCCTCTCTGATGGCGAGCTGCACACGGAGATCGTCGGCAGTCCGCTGACCAGCCCGTCCTTCCGTCCGACGACGGTGCTCCGGTCGGGGGAGCTGGTGACGCTCGAGTCGCTCTGTGCTGACCGCGCCACACTCGTCTCCTTCGTCACAGTGCCAGGTAACGGGCGCACTCAGCTGTGTCGGGGTACAGTGTCACTGAGAACGGGATTTAGTGGCATGGATGCAGTTAATTCCATGCACTTGCACTTATCCATACCTATCTATATCTATATCTATATATATTACTATTTGAGGAGGGTGCGTCTGTCCGTTACCGAGGTCCCGACTTGGTGGTGCTTTGCGTGGACTGCAGGCCAGACCGTTGCACCTAGCCCGGTGAAATTTGCACAACTCATAGATCAAGGATGCGCGACGTGCCTTTGAGGGGTCTCAGCTCGATCGGGTCGATAGGGAGCGCGTGGTGCGTGCTCAAAAAGTGCAAATTCGCGTCATAGACTTTACATGTATAAATCGGCGTGCGAAATCGGGCGAAAATGGCTAATTTTGGCCGACACGGGTCCAGTTCCCGTGCAATATCTTGGTGACCAGGGATCCGACCGGCACGGGGAAAACAGCATCGTGTACAGAATTGAACGGGCTATTGAATGGTGTGCAATGCAGAGGATAGCACGCGCCACGTGCACCGGAGAGGGCACTTTTATTTGAAAAATTGAGGTTTTTGAGGGATTTTGGAATTAATTTTATTTTTAGGTGACCGTTAAATGGAGCGAGTTGAATCAACGCCTATTTGCAAGAGAAAGGTACCGCCTCTCATATAAAAATTATGAGAAGCTGATTGATCCAAATCAAGGTGGTGCAAATCACAGGAGAAAATGGTGTTTGTCAATTTTGTGCCACTTTATTAATCACACGGGGTTTGCTGCATAACCTGATACCTTTGGCAATTGAATATGGTACCATTGAATAGAGCATTCAATTCTGTCCAATATTCACTCTTCATTTTTGCATAATTAGCAACAGTATCCTTAAAAATGTAAATGTTCCAAACCATTACATTGTCATTTTTAGCGAAATTCATCGATGGCCCTCAAAAGACTTCACGCCAGTTTTCGAATCATTCTAAAGTAGAACGCATGATAATACGACACGGGCACCTCGATGCGATGTATCTTTTTGTTTTCTTACAAAATGCTTGGCCGTCAAAAAGCAATCGAACGAAATGGATATTTACCAACCAAATCGACACAGACCAACCCACGGGTCAAAAAATCCCCCCTTAGCGTTGCGGAGCACGCGGGTAACCCTAGTCCATACCTATAGTCAATCATTTTTTTATTTATTCTTTGAAGCTGAACCTGAGCACAGGCACTATTCATATGCGACGTCTAACCGCTGACCGTATTTATCCCCAGCGTGGAATCCCCGTCTGAGGGAGGAACTAGACCCGACCAAGATGGCTGCCGAGTATCCACAGCACGCTCAGCTGATCTCGCGACTGGCCAGTCCCGAGTTCAACGCTGACCAAGGTCCCCTGTTCTCGACATCGGACACAGTTGCGGCCCCCGAGGGTGCCGCAGAGGCCACAGGTGACGGTCAGTGAAACATAACGTCGCGCCGAATGAGTTGGTACCTGTGAAACGGCTGAAAAACAATGATTCTGCGCTGAAAGAGGTTTTTGTTTTTGTCACTGCCGGCTCGAGTTCACGATTTAAATGATGCGGTTTAAGTGTTAAGTGGACTTGTGTGCGGCGGTCACTTTGTGCCCTATATCTCCTACAAGCTAAGAGCTTTTGTATCTTATATCATCGTAAAGAGCCGTTTCATGTCACACCGTTGCTATCCGAATTACATTTGAATACCCCGCGACATATTGGCATTTTAGCCTACCAATGACGGGTACTCTTTCTTGTGATGCACCTAATGACAATAAATAAATCTACATCGTCGCCAGACGATCTGCTTATTAGTCGTGATCTGCAAACACTTCACAGATGACGCTAAGTAGCCATAAACACCCTGCCCAATACAACTGATTGCTTCAGTGCGGTTTAGGGCAGTGATCTTAGTAAAAACTACACTGGACACGCCTGTAGGTAATCATTTACTTAGCTTGTAACAGTTATCAAGATCAATAAATGTGCTCAGGCCATCAACAAGTCATAGTCCGACTGGCTATATCAGACTTCAGAAATATTCCTTGTTCTTAGTAGTTAGTACCCAATGAAATAGACAAACATCCACCATTGTTTGTTCGGTTTAGACCCTCAGCCGCGTTCCCACTGTTCCACAGTAAGTGGTCAGCTCAGACCGTCTGTCTGGACTGGACAGTGTCCACGGTCCGGTCCCGGGATGGATGGCCCGCGCTCCCCGACCAGCGGCTCTGTTTACCCTTATTGGCTATAAATCGGCGAGCGGTCGGCCACCGTTGTCAAATCAAATAGGTAATAAGTCTCTGCGGAGCGGCCGGCCACCGAGCGCCCGCTAACCGCCCGTGTGTGTTCCGCTTTGTTCCGTCCGCCGCACAGTCGCTTTTTTCGACGTCAATGGCGCAAACGTAATTGATAAAACGCGCGCCGTCCGACCGCAGTCACTGCGCCACACTCCGTCACGAGCGGCGTTTTGTGCGCGTGAGATTTATTCGCGCCCCTAATTCACCGCGAGCCGGCCCGACGCTGACACTCGAGCTTTTTTGACAAAAACGCCGAGCTATTTTAGCACGGTGTGCTCTCTTTTTTTAAAGCATTTCACGTATCATTTACGGCTACAGTTATTAAAAAGCCATATATTTTCATTAAGTGGGTCTTTTGGAGAAAACCCATGGAAGGCGAGGTGAAATGAGCTTCACACCACAGCTGCCTCTTGCCAACCAGAAATTGCGTTTTGTGCGAAAATTATTTATGCAATTTTGGAAGAACAGACCACTGGGTGATCGCAGATTTAGTGTCGTTACATGGCTGGCCACAAGAGGCTCTCAGCACTGATCAGCCTATTCAGATTCATAGGCACGCTCTCAGAACGGCGGCGGTACCCTGAGTGCGACAAAGGCCGAATATTCCATAATGACGCCTTTTTAGCATACGCGCCGCGGTCGTCGACAGGCAGCTGATAGTCCATGACAGCTGGCCGTTCACAGAACAGCACTCACTCAGGTGTGCGTGCTTTACCCGCAATACACGTTTTTTTTTTTTTGGCGTTAAAAAACGGGCTAGGGGGTTCCTCTCGGGTGGAGTGCAACAGAAACTGGCAGTAGGCATCCTTTCTATCAATTTATTTATTTATTTATTTATTTATTTACTTCGTAGTGGCCGTCCTCTATCTATAACCGGAGTCAAAGGGGCTATTCTTAGCACTGAGTCAATAAAAGATGGCGATGAAGTGTGCAAAAGAACATCATGCTATGACATAAAGAAATGCTTAAAATCACGATAAAAGCACACAACACAATGCACATACCTATACATATCACACTTCGTCCGCACCAGACGTCAGTCGACGTTTCAGCTGGCTTCTAAACTCGGTGACGGTCAGGTCAGTAAAGGCGGCGGGGAGAGCATTGTTCACTGTTCAGCTCTGCGGCACGGTACGTAAACTGCCGCTTTCCCGCCGCCGTGCCGCGCATGTCAGGGAGACTCAGCAATCAGGTCCTTCATTAGCGTCCCTGTTCCAGTAAGTGATAGCGCGAAATAAAAATCCTTCAAAATATGATAAAGTTCACGCATATTACATAAATATAGTGGGAAATTTGGTGAATCTTGGTGAATATCTTCTTATACGACGAACTAAATGCCCTATAAGAATACAAACTGCTAAAGAGATCACAGTAAAACAGTTGGGTACTGAACAAACAGTCCATTTGGCATCTGTCTTTAGAAACGATCTATTGCTAACCACTGAAGATCTGCCGGTCTCTAATATGCCTCAGCTGGCACCATCCGTGTCCGCGCGTTTGACGATCCTCCAATGAATAGACAAATGGGCTCAGCAGCAGCGGCCGGGAAGCCGCTCCTCCAAACGCCGCCGCCCGCCGCATCGCTTTATAATTCAAATATTAGCACACAATTAGCATTTACCCAGAGTCCAAACACAAAGCGATCCTTTCACGCCTCGCCCGGCAACCCTTTATGCGTCATTGATTGGCGGAAACAGTGGCCGGCCACGTGACCCGCTGTGAGCCGGCCGGACGGCGACACCTCGTGGTCACGTGACCGGCGCGCCCGGGCGCCTTTAATCACCCCCTGAGGGCGCGCGCCCCGGCGCCCCGCCCGGCGCCGCCTCAGGGAGTGCACTGTGTGCCCCGGCCGGGAGCGGAGGAGGCTGCGCGGCCCGGCGACACGGCACAGCGGGGCGGCACTGACAGCGGCGACTGCGGCGGCGGGAGGCCTGGGACCGGGTTCACACCGCTCTGATGGGAGCGAATGGGTTAGGGTGACCGCGTTCAGCTAGCGACACAAGCGTTTGTGTTCCGACAGTCCTATAGGAATAGGCAATAGGCATTTGTTACGGAGCGAGCGAAGCGAGCGTAGTCTTTCCTTAGATTAACGGAAATTTCTGAGTATGAGCGGCCGGCCGGCCGGCCGGCCGTGGTCACGCTTTTGCGACGCTTATATCTCAGCAACCACTTGACCGATTTACACGCGGTAATTTTTGTAGGGTAGCTTCATTCCTTTTACCAAGTATTGGACTATTCCCGATGCATGTGGGTGACCCCTTATGCACGTGCCACGTGCAAAACGAAGAGGTGTCACTTTTGTAATTGTTGCAATATCTCGGTAACTACTTGGCCGATTGCGCTGAAAGTTGGCATATAGTTAGGCACCCACTAGGCAATGCATATCCATGTGCCAGAGTTGGGGTGCTGCTGCACGTGCGCACGTGCAGGGGTCGATTCCAGATCTCGAGAACGGCTGGACCGATTGCGCTCAAATTTGGCACATGGTTAGGGACCGGTCAGTAGGGTGCCGTGCAAAAGTCAGTTGGGACCCATTTTGCACGTGCGCACGTGCAGGGTGCCGCTTCCAGATCTCGAGAACGGCTGGGCCGATTGTGCTCAAATTTGGCACCTCGCTAGAGACCGGTTAGTAGGGTGCAGTGCACAAGTTAGTTGGAGGTACCCCCTCGCAATTTCGCACGTGCAAGGCCCACCGTCTCGCTCGCTCCGTTAGTCGCCCCAAAAGGCGTTATACTGGTAATAAGGAAAGGAGGTGAGGAGGTGATGACACAGCGCCGGGCAGTGCTTTGCTTTCATCATCCCCACTTGATGTCACAGATATGCTCGACAGAGATTCTGCATTTTGTCTTTTGACTTTCTGGTCTACGACTTACGAGTATTCTCACGAGTTCCTTACATCCACACATAGCAACGGCTACTTAGCACTAGCCACCAATCTCAAAGAGCGTCCTTTTATCTTCACACTCCGCCCACAATCCCTCTTCCCGTTTCACACACACTGCTCCCCCACTCACTTCCCGCTACCTACTTTTCGCCCACTCCCTCCACACTCCGAGATCCTCACCTCCTCCCGCTCACTTCTCACACACTCCTCACACACTCCTCGGTCCCTACATCTCCCCCCCCCCCCCTCGGTCCCCACTTCTCACACTCTTCTGCCGCTCTCCTCGCCCCGGCGCCCATTGAGTCGCGACTAATGCCGCCGACACCGGCCGTAAATCAGAGCCAGTGTCGCCTCGGCGCTGCCAGGCCGATCCCGAACGCAATGTGATAATCCCCGGCTGTCGGATGCGACGGCACTCGGTCGCTGAGCGCCGAACAAAACAGAGCCACTCCAGGACTCGGATTCGGCCGCGTGCGGCACCTCCGGCGGACGGGAGAGGCTGCCTTCACCGCGCTGACGAGCGCATCGAAACTCCGCTCAGGCTCGGGAGCGGTGAGACTGAGGGAAAAAGGCGACTTATTGAGGTGGTTCGGTGGGTTTATTTCGCGAGGTGATGACACAGCGCCGAGCAGTGTTTTGGTTTCATCATTCGCTATCTGGCGGCGCAGGATGAGTTTCCGCGTCGACGTGGATGTGTTATCAGCGGTGTCTGCTTTGTGGAGACCGATCCATTTTTGGTGGCGTCGTAAAGCGACAATAATGACGTGATCGGGACGGTTTTGGCGCCGTCGAACACACCGCTGAGTGACATTTACGGCGCAAGACGGCAATCAGCCGTGAACGCGTCTCGTAAAACGGAAAGTGAACGTTTTGAATATATGCAAATGTCTCACTTTTATGTCTGACAATCGCGGATTTTATGTGCGAAAGCGGTTTCGGGCTTTATCATAAACTGAATGAATATGTTGATATGAATAGTTTTTGGCAGTTCTGTCAGAGCAAGGGCTCGTAAAAACTAAATCTTTTCAAACGGCAGAAAAGCGGGATGATTTGGTGGTCACCCGGACTCACATGACTGGTAGCAGACAACTGCGCTCTAATATCAGCCGTCAAAAGGCCGCAGATGTATCCCTTACCACTGCACAATGCCACCAAAGCTGCTTTCCTAGGCCACAGTCCGGCCGATATACGACTCATTCAGACTCTGACTCTGGCCGAGCGGCGCGCCTCGGCTCGGCGGCCGGTTCATTATTTGGCCGTCTGATTTGCATCCGGGACCCCCCGGACTGCGGCGGAGCGGCGGCCACACGTGACCGATAATGAAGCGGTCCGAGGGTGTCACCGGCGTCACCCGGCGTCACTCGAGCCCGTGACAGCGAGGCCGGAACTGGCGCGGCGGCCACCTCCGGCGCCGGCCGCTCATCTCGCGATGCTATTTCAGGCATGAAACGCGCCGCGTGCCGGCCCGCTCCGGTGTCACTGGCGATCCTTTTTAGTCGTGTTTCACTCTGAAAAGAAGCCACGTGGCTAAATGACATGCAGGATATTCTAATGGACGGGTCAGTCGGCGGCCGCGTGTGTCGGCGGTATGGAGAATGGGCTGCTCTGTCACCGCGCGACGGCCCGATAAAGGATCGGGTGACGCCGGGGAGAGCCACCAGCCAGCCGTGGCTGATCCTGCACAGATGAGCCCACTTTAAAACCGACAAACGTCACACGAACGGGGTGGCACCCGACCGTGATTAGACGGACCGATTAGGAATAATGAGGAGGAAATGTGCTATCGAATATCCGAGGATTAGGGACGAGCTTGCCAACCCATTACATGTTTCAAGCAAACGTAAACCACCCGAGATTGCAGCTCAGCTTGGTGGCCATACGAATGTTGCTTCTCAGCCAACAGAATCCTCATAAATAGCTCAACAAGTGGCTAATTCACATCGCCACATCAGAGTACCGCTGGTCACGACACAGAGTGTGAAAACGATACTCGACATGGACACGACTCTCTCGGTGTCAGAGGCGGTGTCGGGGTCGGCTCGGCGGGCACGGCAGCGTCCCCCAGCGGCGCGACTCTATTTACGAGACAGCCCATTCCGCGCCATTCACTTCATTTACCAGGTTTCATTTGCATAAAGCCCTCCCCAAATGTGGGGAGCGCCGGGCCTTTTTGCGCTGGGGATCGGAAAATATGGCCCAGTTCTGGCCCAGTATCGAGGCGGCGGCAGAGCGGCAGGGAAGGCAGAGTCGAGAGGAGGGGTCGAATCAGACCCCGGGGAGGGATGTGGAAGCTGAGGTCAGAAGGGGCGCTGGGCCAGTACGAGGCGGTGCAGGCAGCAGCTCCCCGCAACAGGCCGCGCTCGAGAGAGAAGCAAGCTGAAAAGTGAGTTTAACGTAACAGCGTGGTTGATGGGTGATCGATCAGACCTAAAACTTTGAATTTTGGTATGGCATTCACCATTCTTGCAACACGTGCTAGTGATTCAATCCATTTCTCGTCCGTCAATGCAATACTGCACACCACATCCCCGCATTTATGAAGCGCATGGGAGCCGCATTCCTTCAGAGTTTTTATGACGGGCCATAAGCGTCCCGCACACGCCCACCGCTCCAACCCTTTCCGCTGATCCGCTTCACACACAGCCCACTGAGCACCGCTGCCGCCGCCAGCCGTGCGCTGGCAGGGAGATTGGCCCTGGACCTGACGCTGAACGGGTTTAAACTGGCGATATTATCCCTTCAATTAGGCATATTGTTGCGGCCGGCAGGAGAGGGTTGAGCCGGCCGCTCCGGTCACGTGTCCTCAATGGCCGGCCGGCATCCACTACAAACAGGCGTGCACGATAAACCGGCGCGATGGTGGCGCGCACTCGGCAGAGATTAATGTGCCGAGACGGAGCCGGATGGTGCGCCGCCGGTAAAAAATGCGCCGCCGCCGCCGCCGCACCGCACTATGATTATTACCACGGGCGCGCGGCGATATGTCGATGGGAAAAGCAAACGGGTCGGCCCGGCGGCAACGGGCGGCCCAGCCACTGTTCGGTTGGCCCTCCACTGTTTTTCCGCCCGGGGCTAATGACGAGACGCACAGAACGACCGTGTTGTTTCAGCCTGACGTAGAACGTGTACTTAGCAGAGATATTCTCCTAAATGTGGCAGGAAAAGACGACTCGAATCCAATGCAGTAAAAGTCCGCAAAAGAAAGGGCGCTTTTACTTGCCATATCCACAGGCAGTCGTGAAAAGTAAAACGCAAATGTGCACAATTTTGGCAATCGCGACGTCAACAAAAACGAACGCTTTCAATCGCAATTGGAAATCACTGACAGCTCCTTGACCAAACAACTAGTGTGTGTTATGAACAGTTTTAATACGCGAGTGTCTCGGTTTCATTAAGCATCATTAACCTCGGGCTTGCTGCGCCCGACCACCTACGCTCCGTGGCAGGTCACCCGCACCTAATTAGGTCATGACCTGACCTTGGCGGCGGGCACGACTCCCGCGCCGACTTCATTGCGAGCTCTGCAGGTGTCCAAAACCGATATAATTTATTGCCGATAACAGTGAACCGATCAGAAAGGTAGTGTAGTACTACCGAAATACGAGTCATGTTGACTCAACTCCCTAACTGGGTCTAGGCTGGGGTTTGAGAATACACTAGGGAACAACAGTTCGGTTGCAGTCGTTGAATGGATGTTGCACCTTTCAATGAGTATTTGGAAAGAAATCACTGGTTGATCGATATGCTCATCGCAATCATGTTGACGAGAGTCCAACAATAGCCGCCATTGGCAACACAAATGTGTAGGTACATCCGAGAGATTCCCTGATATCGGTCCCATCAAAATCATGGCAACAAGAATGACTGAAAAAAAAACTATAAAACATGTTGATTTTAGCAAACTGTAACCCATCATCTTGGGGCAGGCCAGGAAATACGGTGCTGGAAACAATTTTACTGTCCAAAGTTCCGTGAACAGATGAACAGAACAGAACAGATAGATACAGATACAGATATATACGAGCCAGATCCACACATTGGAGTGGCTTTTCACAAGCTCACGTCATACGATGGGGAATATCATGGGGAGGGGGAGTATATCGAGCACACATCCACGCATTCACAAATCACAGTACGTATATGCTCAACATAGACACACACAATCTAAGCATCTTGTTCAGGCATTGCTCGCAGCACCTTCATAGCGTTAGCTCTGAAAGATGACACCATTGGGTCAACTTTGAGCTGGTTGAGTCGTGCCACTCCCCTGTAGCACAGCCGCCGTCGGCCTGCCTCCGTCCGAATGGACGGGAGCGTGAGCAAATTGGCGCGCCTTGTGTCGTGCTGGTGGCGATTGCTCGCCTGGCGCCCTATGGTGCTGCTCAGTCGCTCAGGCTGGGAAGACACGATAGCTCGCTGTACAGCGCACACGGTATGGTAGTCAATTAGTCGCTTGGCAGATAACCATTTCAATTCGCGCATTACAGATGCCACACTGTCGCGACGCCGCTTGTTCGACACGACCCGGGCACAGAAGTTCAGTACTTTTTGGAGCCGCCGAAGTTGCGTCTCTCCGCACGATCCGTAGACGGACGAACAGTATCGCAATACCGAGATCACTAGTGACTGGACGATGCACTTTAAGGCAGACCTCGGCACAACATGACGTGCATGCATCAGTGCTATGAGCATGCCAGTACATTTCTGTGTAACGCTGTCGACATGCGGCTCAAAACTCAAATGACGGTCCATCGTCACTCCGAGGTTCCTCACCGTTCTAGACTCAGTGATTGTGGTCGCACAGAAATCCACAGTAACAGGGGCCAAACCGCGGAGCATTGCTGGCGTTCCTATCACGAGCATCTTTGTTTTTCCTGGGTTCAGTTTCATGCCGTTATGGCAAAACCACTGAAAAACGCAGGAGAGCGCGTGCTCCATGCGTGCGATCAGCTGATCTACATCACATTTTCTGCCAGTAACCATGAGCTGCGTGTCGTCCGCAAATTGAACGACGGTGACGTCATCAGGCACACTTAAGCACAACAACGAACATTTAAAGCACCGAAGAGCGCACAGCACTTAATTCATATTTGGCTTGGCCAAATTTGCTGAGTTCCAAAAGAAAACATGCACTAATGTGTTAGCTGCTGCTCTAATTGCAAAAAAAAAAAACGAACTAGCCATTCATGAAAGCTCGAAATTGTCTGGTATAAGATTATTCAAGTCACCAGCTATAAGTTTTTATTGGGTAGCTTTCGGAAGCTTTCCAGCTTCCTGCATCAGAAACAATTTGCTGGCTGATGCTGAACTTGCTGGCTGATGAAGGAAGGTGGAAAGCTTCCGAAAGCTACCCAATAAAAACTTATAGCTATAAGTTTAGCTGCTTATAGCTTATAGCTGGTGATTTGAATAATCTTATACCAGATGAATCCGTCCCAGCTCAATAACAATATCTACATATAATCAAATTTATGATACTTTGATCTATAATCAAAGCTCGATTTGATCAATCAACGCGTCAATACCTCACCAGTCATCACAGAAGCGAGCTCTTTTAATATGGATATTACCTGACGGGTTTCTCGATGGCTACCGGTCAAGGCACTGCAACACGTATAATTTACATTTATTGCAACGGAAAATACTCAAAGACGCCCAGCCCTGTGCTCGACTCGCCCATTGAGAGATTGCTGAACTTGCTGTACTGCTGCGCTCATAACCAGCGAACTGAGACAAAGTGATCCGAATCTGCATACATGTGCCATTAGCGACAGAGACTGCTGCCCAATAACTCTAAGTAATGACGCCCTATGTTTGCCAATGATTTTATCACGGAACGGTATGCATCACAGTTATTATCGGCATAAATGTCACTTCCATAAAACACTCCTGATGAATGTGAATAACAATGATGTCAACACCACGGCGGATTTCTAAGTTACCCACAGCTAAAACGTACAGCGCTATACCCGACTCCTTTCGTGACGTTACCAGGAGCTACTGGCGCTGTTTGGCCTGGAGCAGCCGGCTGGCTTTAAAAGCTCGCCAGTCGACTGTAACTGATCGCTACCACTTGCTCGGGCGAGCACCGGCTCCAAACGACGAGCCCGTGTAATTCTCTCGCCTCTCCGCGCCTGATGACAGCGATAAAAAATCTCCAGGGTACTAAAGCTCATTTGAATAAAGCGATAAGCCTGCCGGTTTCGGAAAATGAAAGAAGGGAGCGACCCAATGAAATAATGGTATCGAACTTTTCATCTTGTTTGGTCTAAACGCGGCAGATGTGTTTTTCGCTGAGACGGAGGCTCGATTTAATCAGGCGCAAGCGGACATATTGACTGTTTAGCCTGGAGGAAGAACTGTATTAGCAGAATAAGAAACAGGAAAAGAGCCGTAGGCAGCTGACAAGCGTCATCGATAGAAAAACAACGATCACACGCCAGTACCGTGGCGTGTGTGTGTGTGTGTGTGGGAGGGGGGGGGGCTCTTCGACGCTATACGCGAATGCGCTTATGTATTAAAATTAAAGAACACGTGCTTAACGACGGCGCGATTAACTCAGATTTTTTTATCACTGACCAAGTGACCATATCTAAGCGAATGGCGGTGGTGTTCATAACTAACGGCCAAGTGCTCCATCGCCAATAAAAGCAGTGCTGATGATAAATTCACAATGTATGACAAAATAAATAGTTGTTGATTTCGATATTTCAGACACCCGCTGTCCACCCAAACTTCGACGAGCACCAAATCCTGCTCCTGAGGGCGACACAGCGTGCGGGTTGCACTACATAGTTTGAACCCTTTCTGCCAGCGGAACGCCGTGGCCTGGAAAATAATCACCCCGAACCACCGCCACCGCTCGCGCCACCAGCATAACCACTGCCACCGCCGCCGTCTGTCCAAGCGGCGCGCATTAAATTTTCAGACATGACTGAAACGTGCCGCTCCCAATCAGTCGTGAAACGACGCACGTGACACAAGAAAGGGTTGAGGGTGGCGTCAATATAGTTGGGCTAATACCCTGTTTCGCTGGGGGCACTCGAATAGATCATATAGTAATCCGGCCAGGTTTGGGACGCCGGCCGACGGTTCGTTCAAAAGGAGCACGCTCTTATTATCTCAATTTTTGTTCCCCCTTTGAACTCGGAAACCTACAAATCCTTTTTCAAGGAGAGCTCGGACGAACTAATCGATGGTTTCCGCGAGCAGTGAGCGACGGCAATAAATGTCGGAAAAATCAGGAGCCACAATTTGTGATGTCGTATAAACGAATGTCCGGCTAAGGTCCTCATACTTTGAGTGAGATACCTTTTATTGTTGGGTGAATATGACTAGAAGATAAGTCACAAATCAGCAGTCAGCTGGGCATCATTAATTGAAGCGAAGAGTTCGAAAAAAGAAAGTCTTCTTCAACGTGACTGCTTATCACTACGTCATCAATACGCACTTACTTGTTGCACATATCTAAACTCTACCCTAAATCAAGATCGGCCCTCGGCCTTCCTGCCATCCTCTCACTGCACTCTGTCGCCTTCTCCTGTTCAATGAAGCGGCACTGAATGCCCGGCGGCTGACAAAGCTGTCGGCAGGTCGTCACAGAGACTCACCAGGGTGGCGGCAGAGCGACCGCGGCAGTAGCGGCTTCACAGGCCGCCCCCGTCAATCGACGAGCCGCGGCGGGGCGGACCGCGGTCGCCGCCTGACGCCCCCGGCCGCCCCGCGTCGCTCCAGCCCCACTCAGTGTTCGGCCCTGCTAGTTACCAATTAATTGGCGGACCGGTGGCGGCGCGCCGGGAAGGGTTGGCCAGCGGGGGGCGGCCGGTCTCTGCAGAACGGACTCGGTCGGCGCCGAGCCCTCTGTTACCGCGGATACTAATTAAATCACAGTTGCCAGCCGACGGCGTCCCGGGAGCTGGAACATCAATGGATGTGGATTTTTACCGCTGACGTCCTTTCAGATGGGGATGTGGATAAAAATGTGCAGAATAATGCATTGTTCCACAGCGCAGCCCTCGACGTTTCGCTCGGCCTTTTTAATGAAGCGTTTATTGTGGACATAACCTCATTTGTGCCTCTCAATCTATTTTCTTTGCCGTAACACAGTAAAATGGAGTTTGAACAAAATACGGGCTATCCATTGTCATAAATCATCAATGTTCATGCTTTAGGGTAAAAACTGAAAGGTATGTAAAATATACAATTGTAAAGACGTGACTTCTGATAAAAAGGTAGGACAAATTCCACCAGAAATTGGCGGCGAATTAATAAAAACAAGCGGTTAGGGCAGTAGCCTCAAAGGCACGCGGTCACCGTAACATGCAGGAATATCATATGCAATAGGTATGTATCTTTCTGTAGATGTAGTCCAGCGTCACATATTTTCCAATATCCATCCTTGTTTCACAAATATTTATTAGCGAATGCTTTGCTGTGATCAAACATCTTATGAAACTGCTTGCCGCGCGATTGGAGAATGCAAAGGACGAGTGATAGTTACACCCCACTGAACAATAAGTGAGCGAAAAAGGTGCAAGGGATTTTGCTCATTACAGTACATTGAAATCTGAACCAAACCTTCCTTCCCTTTCTGCTTTCAGAATTAAACTTCACTGAAATCCCGTATCATTTTCCTGCGCATTTTTCCGTATCAAATATCAATGAAAACCCCTCTTTTTTGGGCAGCACGTGCCGACCGCGCCGCGCTCGCCTCCCGTCTGATGACGGCTATTGTGACGCGCCGGACTGGTCTCCATAGACAGCCGGTGATCTTATCTGCGGCACGCGGGACTCTCTCGGTAAAAATGCCGTCCAGCGTGGGTGAGGGTGCAATTAGGGTGCCGCCTGGCGACCCCCCGCCGCCGTCCCGCGGCCCCTCCGGCCGGACCGGGCCCGCCTGATGAGACCGCTGCGGCGCCGACGCCTCGCACAATACGGCCAGACAGCCAGGTCACGTGACCGAGGCGGGCCCTGTTCAGCGGCGGCCGGCGTGGTCACGTGTCCACTGCGGGACGCTCTCCACAGCCCCGCCTACCGGCAAACAGGCTGGCCGGGGAAGTAGGCCGTTACACAGATTGTCATCAGCGACAGTGGCGAGTTTGTGGGGACAATATTTGGACAGATTTCCACGATGGATGGATTTATATCCTCGATCAGTAACATCCAGTGATTATTTACACTACCGACTCCATACACGTGTCTTCAGAATGAAGAGAATCATAAGGAAATTTCGCACGCGGAGCGCTCAGCATTTAGCAGAGCGCTGCGGCACAGTCTAACAATCAGGCGTCAACGGGTTTCGTTCGCCGTAGTGGTAGGCAGGCCCGCAATACACTGCGAGGAATCGCGATGGCGCCCGGGCGGCGAGTTACCTAAGTGTGGAACTACCCAGCGCCGAGCCGGCCGGATGACGTCACACCACGGCCAGTGCCGGCGCGGCGGCAGACTGGCCGAGATTGGCATGGTCTTAACTTGGCGAAGAGGCATTGGACGCCAAACTTCTGCTGCAGCTATTAATCACATTTCATGCGTTTCTTCCATGTGTATGAGCTATCAAGTCCTTCGAATACCGTCCTAATGTGTAGGTGAGCGTACCTGCATTTAGCAGTGTGTGCTATATGCTATGTGGATGGGCACATCCGACAGTCGACACACTGCGCAATGGATTCCGATATTGCTTGGCTGATTCTGGCTTTGTGTCTTCGAACGAACCATTGAAAGGGAGGACGTCATTTTTAAAGGTTGTTAGGTGCACTCAAACGTTTTAAGATAAGCAACTGCTGATTGAATTTCTGGCGAGGGTTGGTGGAACGCTCTGTTTACAAATGAGTATCTACCTACCTAGTACCTACCTGCAGTGGCAAATAACTGGGTCGTGGTCAGTTAGGCATGATTCACGAAGTCCCTTATCTTTTATTAGACTTATTAAGCCCAATGTGCAACATTTGCGTCGTTTCGCGTTGCATCGGGTAGCAAATGAGAAAATCTGCTTCTTCTCCACAGCCCTCAAATCAAGAAACCGTCCTTTTCCTTATCGCATCATTCCAGAACATAATTTTAAAACATGGGTATCTTCCCCACAAAAAAAAACTGAAGCAGTTTCTTTCGGCTCCAATGCGCCGCTCGCCCAGGGAGACGGAAGTGTTATATTCTCGGCGGTCCAGTCTGCATTCTGCAGCACACTCAAACTTGGCGGACCCCCAGCGCACGACTGAACGATTCGTATTGTTGTGACTGTGACAATTCACTGGTGGTTTCGGAATAATTAACCCGCGCCGGGCCGGTGCTCTGAATTTCCGCGCCGGGCCGCGGGGGGGTGTTTGAACACCCCCCCCCCCTTCTAACTCGGCTCCTGGGCCACGTAGCGACACGCGGTAAGCGGCAATCGAAAGAACGTCAAAAATAAGGACGAAAACACTTCGGTCATTTTTTGGGTCAGGTCACAGGTCAGGTCACCAGAGGTCACTAAAGGTAAAATGTTGACTATTTCAACATTTTGGAAACTGCCAACGGCTATCTCGGGAACCGATAGAGCTACAGCGCCGCAAAAAAGTGCATTCGATAGCCCTTTTACAGACCTTTCTGAGTAATGTTCTCAGATTTGACCTCAGGTCAACGGTTTAGCCTCCAGAGGGTAAAAACTCCAAAAATAGCCGTTTTTACGAAAAACGTTTTTTCGGCAATAACTTTTGACTCAAAAGAGCTTTGACATTACTTTTGCCAGCATCGTGTTCTTCTCGTCGAGACGCGTCGAATGAACTATAATTTGACCTTGAAAGGTCAACTTGAAAATTTGACCTCAGGTCAAGGCCATGACCCGACCGGAAAAGGTCATGTTGCATATCAGTCGATCCGCATCGTCGAGCCGAACACATCTAAGGCGTTTTCAGCGCTCTAGCACGCCTCTATCAGAAGTTATCATCGAAAAACTGTTAGATTCTGTTCGTGACCTGAGATGACCTCGGGGACATAACGAGGGGTCACAGTTGCCATTTTCTGGTTCAGTGTGTCTATTTTACCTACATCTCGATGTTTGAGAGTGTCTAGAATAGCGTTCGTGCAAAACAGGCGTTTTTCAACTTTCTCCCATTGACTTATAATGGAGAGGCCGCAAAATTGACCTGACCTTAGGTCACCGATATCAAAATTCCGAGATATACATTTTATAGATAGTGTTGCTGTAATCAATCGCTGAAAGTTTCAAGGCAATCGTTCAGTCGGTGTAGCTATGACGAGCATTCTTATTTTTTCTGAGGTGAGGTCACTTGGCGTGACCTGGTGACCTGACCTAAGGTGACCTGGGTCTGAAATTTTCACAACATGTGCGGAAAAGATGCACGAACAGGTGTGCCAAAAACGGCGGCGCTCCGCGCCGCCGTTTTTGAGATATCTGCGAAAAACCGCAAGGGGGGGTGTTCAAACACCCCCCCCGGCCCGGCGCGGGTTAACAGGCGGCGCAGCCCAGTGCCTCTTACAATGAATTACAGTGGCGAATGCACTATTGCAGAGAAGAAATGGATTGAGCAGATGCCCAACTTCGCTGTATTATCAACTAAACATTAGGTACGCTTTACATTTTAATCAGGCAATCATGTAAACAAACGACTTGCGAGTTGCGACCCTTCCGCCTTACATAACTCGGCAGAATGCCCCTGAGTCGGCTAAACTACACTGCATCTCTTCAAACCTTAAGTATTTCACAATTTACCACTCAGCTATGCAACAGGCTTATAATTCACTGCTCAAGTCTCAACACCTTTTTCCCTATCATCTTTTTGGCACCGTCAATCGCCATCTGCGCTGCCCACTGTCCAGCAAATAATCCGGCCGTCTCCAGTTATCTGGCAGGGGCTTCCAAACTCAAGCGAACTCGCCGAAGTTTCGCCCTTCAATGCGCAGGATCTGTACAATTGAGTTTGAGCCTCTGGGTTGGCTCGGCGCGCCTGCGCCGCGCCGTTGGTCCGGCCAAGTACGCGAGTGACGTCATGCTATAAGCGTCATCCCCCGACCAAAGTCACCAATCAGAGCCCTAGAATCGACTTGTAGTTCCACACTTAGGTAACTCGCGCCCGGGCGTATCTACTTTAGATGACGATGAAACCGTTAACTTTGGCAAAGTAGCGCATAATTATGATGCTAATTGCTATGATATAGAGCGGCAACCTTTTTGGGGCAGGACTAGCGTCCTGCATTATCACTGCACTGTCCTGCTGTCCTACGTTCCACATGATGCGGTCAGCGGGACGGATAAACTGTCATTCGTTATTTACAAAACATGGTACCTTTTGAAAATAATGACAGAGTAATGAATTGAATTGCTCATTTTTGACAGCTGAGAGTGATAGACAATGAAGCGCGCCCTCTTGGATGCAGGCCATGTGCTAACTGCTAGCAAGCAAAATCGAACTTATTCTTCATTTCGCCGATGGGAGCAGTGAGGAGGCCTTCGGACAGTCGCCGGCTGGAATTTGTCCATCTGGGTTAGTTTATAATGCGATACCTAAATTATGTGAGCTCTGAATTCTTAGAGCGGAAAACCTACCTACATAATAACGTCGTCACTATAACTAGCGAAACCCGGGACAAAAGAACATGAAAGCGTGCCTGTCGACCCAGATGGCCCGTGAACCAGTAATTCACAATGACCAGCGGTCAGCGAGCACCCCATCCATCACCTGTGTCTAGCTCATTTCACACTCTGACCAGCTCCCCGCGGGACTCCCGAACAGAGGGCACGGGGCGCTGTATTTCACCGACCCTCCCCCTCCCCTATCGCGGTGAAATCGGCCGTGCACGCCGTACGGGGAAGGGCTGGCCCCGATCATCCTGCCTCAGCCGGCGACCGTCCAGCCTTTAGGCAAACACGAGCGCACGGCCCGGCGCTTTTTTGTCAGTGATTGGCGGTGCACCGACGCGCGGGCCGGCGCGTGCCGCCGCACGGGCCAGAGACCAAACTCGGATCATCCCCCACTTAGGCAGCTCAGCCCGGCCGCCGACAAATGAAAGGGTTTGATTTGCATTCATGAGTGGGCGCTTTATAGTCGTGCCAACAGGGGTACAGCGCTGGCTGCGATATGCGGTGCGAATGCCATTTGGTACCTGCTCATTGAATGGTAATGGCTCAACAATTTGATGACACTCGTTGACAGCAAGTCAAGCGTAATGCGTATCATTTATTGGCTTATTACCTACTTATTTACACACCACTTGCACAGGCATTTCGTTAAGTGTGAGCATTTGGATAGCAGAAACCATATCTGAGAGGCAGTTATTGGTTCAATTGGAATATAGGATGAGGTAAGTACGATATAAAAGTGCAGTTTTTGACAATGCGCAGGCTGACGCAAAAACTGTCTAAGGTAGATAACAATATGAGTTTTCAGGTAAAGATGGGTGGACTTCAGAAGTGTCATTTCGGCGCGCACTGCATTTAGGTCTCGGTGGGGGTGAAAAGTAGAAACATTATATTGCAATTATGCCTTGAGACTATGCAATATTTCAATATGCGGGCATGATCTTGAAGGACAAGCTAAGCTATAAAAAACGCAAGTTGATCGGCGTAGTGCAGTGGTTGTTTATATAAAATACTCTCAAAAGCGAGGCAACGACCGAGGTCACTTAGAAACTTCCGATCGTCTACGAGACTCCCGCGCTCATTCGTAATCAGATCATGTTCTACTGATGACTGATGTCTAGCGTAGGCAAAATAAATACCTGTTTGGTGGTTTGGGTGCCAAAAGTTAGCGTAGAATGCCAGGCAAAGCTATACGCTTTTTAGTAACTTGATGTTATCTCTGTTGTATAATGCATCTGCATTCCTCAACCGTGGAAGTATAAAATGTAAAGTACCTTATGTCATTTAGTTGAGCGATCCGACCATACTTTCGGCGTCATTCTTAAAGCAACGTGATTATTGTTTATGTCTCGATGGTGCTTTAAATGATCGTCATTTTCATTTATTTATCATCACACCATTATCGTCTCCAATATGCAGAAACACATCCATGTTTTTTCTCTAAATGTATTAAATATCTACTGAGCATGCATGGGACACAGTGTCACAAATTGTACAGACGCAACCGAGCGGAATCGGCGCAATTTGATATCTTACATCATGAAAGACCTGATATGGGCTTGGATGCATATCTGACTCAAAAATGAGCAACGCGATGATACACTAGCTAACGCACACAAATGAACATTTTTGTACGAAGTGACTAGGACATGTGGGAAATGGAGACCACTATGGAGTAAAAAGCCATTCACCATTGAAAGCCTTATTTGTGCACCGTTTTGGCGTGGGACTAGAAGCAGAACAGTTGTTTGTCATCATAACGACAAATGAACACAAATACATTACTGTTTATCAGGCATGGTTTGATGACAGCAGATGATATATGACTAGAAGGCGAAACAGCAGTGAAACAGCACTGAAAGACCGCGGATTACATATATCAAACACCCTCACTCACACAAACTCAGCCACCACACTAACGACAGCGCACGTCATACGTGCCCGTCTTTCAGACTAGGTCGTTGTCTAACAATTTGATCTTTCCTCATAGCGACATTCATTCAAGCGTGCATACATTGAAATGCCTCAAACCAGAGCAAACGCAGGGAAACAACCACACGATGCCACTAATTATGGATGGCATCAGTCCACCTCGAATCATGTTCGAGTCTGTGTTCGCGGATGCCTTTTTCAGACACTCAGTTATCAGTTGCCGGTCAGCAGCCTCCGTCGTTGATAATTCATTCATTGGTGGCCGACTATACGTCATCCGACTGGCAGTGTTCTGAGGCGCAGTATCAGCCAATTAGAGCAGTCGGACAGGTTCGCTGAATTCCGAGAGCCTTCAGCAACACCACCAGAGGGTTCAGGCAGCTCTCCGGACCGACTCTCAGCCTCTGTGGCGGTAGCACCAGAGCAGTAGCGCCGCAGAGGCCGAGGCCAGGACCACGGTGGTGGTGGCGGCGCGGCCAGAGTGGCGCGCTGGGGACACCTCCGGCGCGGCGCGGCGTTTGCGGCGGGAGCTGTGTAGCTGGTCGGCACAGCGGCGGAGAGCGCGCCCCACCTCCTGGAGGGTCTGTGAGGACGGAGTGGGGGCGGCCTCAAAGACAGAAGAAGCCCGTCTTGGCAGGGTGGCAGACGGACAGAAGACTGATCGCCCGACGGCTCCCGACTCCTTCGAGCACTGCTGACGTTCCTGCTGGTGTAGGTGGTGCTCAGAAGTGCGCTGCTGCTGGTTCTGGTGATTGCAATGGCGTCCAGAGGCGGTGTCACCAGCAGAGCAGCTCTGTACCAGGTCCGGCAGCGGAGGGATCCGACCGGGCTGCTCCCTGGCGTCCACTGCCGCGTCCGCAGTCAGCTTCGGGCCGCCGACCGGCTCTGAAAGAGGACGTGAACGTCAAATGCTGTGAGATGCTGAGCTTGCCACATGCAGCATGTAGTGCACGACAGCCACCCAAAGCGCGACACAACACGCTTTTATCGGAAAGTGTGCAGCGTAGGTATATCGTCGAGAACGTCGCACCAAAACAATAACATCCAATAGCCTTTAACAAGCGAGGCAATCAGCTTACGATTTTACTCATCGAATCTCCGGCAAAAAAAGAAATATCCAAGATGAGCTGCAAAATTACAAAGAAAAAAAAAACAGCCGTGAAAAATTAGCAAGTTCACGCTTGGTCAAATTCGTATAATTAAAAGGGCAAATTACCTATTGATTAGATATGTCAATGCATAAGGAAACAGCTTACGCAAACAAAACAAAAAATAAAAACAAAAACACTGGTTGAAGCAGCTCCGTCAGATCCCGTGCCCCCGCTCCCCGCCCGTTCCCCACTGCACTGACCTCTGTGGGCGGCGCTGTCGGCGGCCGCTGTGAGCGCGCAGAGCCGCGCCAGCCGCCGGGTCAGCAGCTGCAGCTGGCCGGCACAGCGGCGCTGCCGCGACCCCAGCGGCTCGCCGGGCGGCACCGGCACGGCGGCCGTCATCAGCAGCTGGCGCGTCCACATGCTGTCGGCGCGGCGCGTCACCGAGCAATGACGCGCCGCCGCCGCCGCCGCCGCCGCGGACGATGCTGATCGCGCGCCGCCGTCGGCACCGGCGGAGAGCGGTGATTGGCGGAGCGATGATCGCCGGGATGCGCCGGCGATACGACAATAATATCGTACTGATCGCAGCGTATGTGTAACGGTGCTGCTGGGCGGCATGGCGGTGCACATGTGCCGTGTGAGTGACGGGTGGCTGTTACGGAGTGGTAATCGTCCGCCTCGGAAGACGACACTGGGTGGGCAGGTGTATCGTCTCCTCTTTAATGCCCGTCTGATTCCCACATGGCACTGGCTCCGTCGTCGTGCAGTACAAATTTATTTGCGAGGCTTGCAATTTCCTTACAACATATAGTCTTCACTGCTCGGGGAGGAATGGGCTCAATTTGGAGGGAGTGGGATTGTCGCCGGCTGAATGGCATTGCTTGGCTTTAAGTCCCAGGGCAGGGCCCTCCCATGTTCCCATCTCGTATCCGTTCGATGCCAAGGGCTCTATCCCATCAGAGAAATAAAATGCAATTCGAGCATGAGTGTCTAGCTCCCACTGGTCCTTAATATAGCCATTCATTACTCCCTTTCGGTCGCACACGCGTTATTGATTCGGTCATGCATACATACACCTACGAAGAACATTCGGCTAGACAAACAGGGGCGCCGCCACGGATTTTTGACTGGGGGGGACGGACTGACCGACTGAAAACCCAAAAGTAGGCATTCTTACCGTGGCTTTTTCGGTCCGATGCATTCAAAGTTTAAAGCAAATGTACCACTTTTAACATTGGGTTTTGAACTGAAGTAACAGTTTTGTAGCCTGAGCTGAGACGAGAACAAAGCAGGAGCTTTTATGGCTCAACGATCACCCTAGCCAAAGATATCGGTATCGATTTTAGGTTTGAATACTGAAGTCATTCCCATAATTACACTTTTTCATTTCCTTACCGAGGAATCCATTAGTAGTTTAGGCATTTGAGGAAAGTAGGTAGTTTAGGCATTTCCTTTAAGTAATGGCTGTAGACCGAATTCCCGCCGAGTACCTACCTATATACACATCTGATGTCCGATTCAATTTTGACATGGCAAAGCCTCTAGTGCCTCATCATCAGGATATAATTGCTGATGTATGCCACTAATCTGATCGGTAATGCATATTGCATAGGTAATGCATATTGCATACCCGCGTGGGGGAGGAGGCGTTGTATAGTTACAATCTCTCTGTCTGGGTTGCGCACGAATCGGCGCGAAGCGCCGCGAAAATTGGCAAAAAACATCAGGCAAAACTGCTCTAAAATACGAATTTTGTAGCCCGTTTAATAAGCTTGATACCAGAAAACCTTAGGTCAGGTCACCAAGTCAAGAAGTCAAGTCGCCTCAAAGTTTTGTGGTCCTGTCAACGGTATAGCTTATTTCTTAGAAGCTGAAAATTTAGTGTAGTTAGTGTGACTGCAGAACTGTGGGGTCGGAGCTGGAATCAGTCGGAGTTGACAGTTTTGGCCAGAGTCGGAGTTGAAGTCTTCGAAATTGTTCAGATTTTGACTCCGAGGTCGGATTGGTTTAAAGTCATGCTCTTGGCTGGTTAGACGAAATATATTATGCCCGTTTTCGGCCAGTCGTGTTATACGACACGCGTTGATCACGATATCAAAAATCGGCAGCTCCGCGATGACAGGTCGGATACTGAGCTGGAGATTTTGTTGGCCGAGGTGGCAAGGGGTCAGACCATTGCATGTAGGCCCATACCCCACATACTGAGTATCTAAACCTCCTGGACCCTCTCAGATTCGGCACCATTCCATCTCTTCCATCCCCAGGACAGTCAAATCCTTCTCCTCCACGCTGCGATCCCCTGCTCCGGGCTGGACGGGCAACTCTATCCCATGCGGGAATGACTCCACTGGAGCTGAGTCCGTTGCCGGGTACAGTGAGTGCCAGTGGGCTGGGCTGCCTGTTCAATTGGTCGAGTTCAGCCCAAGTGGCTCACTGGGGTGGCCGCCCAGACAAATTTCTCCCACTAATTCTTTCATCCTTCCGGCTCTGAAATGGTCTCATTGGACCGAAGGGCCTCATCAAATTTCGAGTAGGAAAACAACCAGTAAAACGCCTTTTGGGGCGACCAACGGAGCGAGCGAGGGGGTGGGTCTTGCACGTACGAAATTGCAAGGGGGTACCTCCAACCAACTTGTGCACTGCACCCTACTAACCGGTTTCTAACGATGTGCCAAATTTGAGCGCAATCGGCCTAGCCGTTCTCGAGATATGTAAGCGGCACCCTGCACGTGCGCACGTGCAAAATGGGTCCCAACTGACTTTTGCACGACACCCTAGTAACCGGTCCCTAACCATGTGTCAACTTTCAGCGCAATCGGTTCAGCCGTTCTCGAGATCTGGAATCGACCCCTGCACGTGCGCACGTGCAGCAGTACCCCAACTGTGGCACATGGTCATGGATATGCATTGCCTGGTGGGTGCCTACCTACCTACATGCCAACTTTCAGCGCAATCGGCCCAGTATGTTACCGAGATACCTATTGCAATTGTTACATAACTGACACCTCTTCGTTTTTCACGTGGCGGGTGCATAATGGGTCACCCACATGCATCGATAATAGTTCAATACTTGTTAGAAGGAATGAAGCTACGCTACAAAAATTACCGCATGTAAATCAGTCAAGTGGTTCCTGAGACACAAGTCTCGCAAAAGCGTGACCACGGCCCGTTCATACTCAGAAATTTCCCGAAAGACTACGCTCGCTTCGCTCGCTCCGTAATGAGTTTGGGGGGGACGTCCCCCTTCCATTCTGATAGTGGGGGGGACGCGTCCCCCCCGTCCCCCCCGGTGGCGGCGCCCATGTAGACAAACCGACCCTCCCGTTTCCATCTAATCCCTCCAGTGGCGCTGAATTGGCATAGTTATCTCCTGAGGTGAGTTTATACCCTGTTTGCTACTTATGCGCGTATAATGAGGTATTAGCCCCTTTAATTCCCTGAATTCTAAGCAAATTGGCACTGGGTGTCCTTCTGACCCCCTTTACGTTACTACTCTCTTCCGTTGAAGCCACGTTTCTCACGCGCTCCCGGCTACTGCCTGCTTTTCGATCACGTGCACTGCCACAGTGCATACATTTCCATCGACCACCTCTCTCTCGCTCGCGCGCACTGCCACAGTGCGGATAATTTCGCCCATGCTCAAAGGAAACAACGGTTGTGCACACCCCTGCCAGTCTGTCGACTCGGTGTTGTGAGTGGTCCGGTTGTGCTTCGGTTGAGGGATAAGTTCCTAAATGTTTATACTCTCGGCGGAGCCACTCCGCATAACAACTCTACATTTCCATCGACCACCTCTCTCTCGCGCGCGCGCACTGCCACAGTGCGGATAATTTCGCCCATGCTCAAAGGAAACAACGGTTGTGCACACCCCTGCCAGTCTGTCGACTCGGTGTTGTGAGTGGTCCGGTTGTGCTTCGGTTGAGGGATAAGTTCCTAAATGTTTATACTCTCGGCGGAGCCACTCCGCATAACAACTCTACATTTCCATCGACCACCTCTCTCTCGCGCGCGCGCACTGCCACAGTGCGGATAATTTCGCCCAAGCTCAAAGGAAACAACGGTTGTACGTACCTCTGCCGGTCTGTCGACTCGGCGTTGTGGGTGGTTCGGTCGTGCCTCAGTTGAGGGATAAGTTCCTAAATGTTTATACTATCGGCGGAGCCACTCCGCGAAACCATAACCCGTCTCTTCTGAACACCTCGGCGGAGCCACTCCGCGACACTATAACTCGGCAACCTTGCCCTCGTTTATCGCTCTTACTTTCTTACATATTAGCCCTAGCCCTTCAAAGCCCGGTCGACACGGACGGCTAGCCGCTCGGTGCCTTTGCTATACTTCATGGGAATACGCAGTAGAATTCATCGAGTCACGGAATAATCATTTTCCATTTCGCAGTGATCGACGGCGTCAGCAGAGTCAAAACAGGCACAGGGGCCTGGCTCGAACCAGCCTCTTTCCGGCTAGTTGGATTGTCTCGGTCTTTATCCTACTTTGTTGTATGGTTTAGTCCAATCGCGTCGATATATGTTACAATCATTGGGAGCAAGATAAAGAATACAGCAGATGAGAGAGAGAGAGAGAGAGAGAGAGAGAGAGAGAGAGAGAGAGAGAGAGAGAGAGAGAGAGAGAGAGAGAGAGAGAGAGAGAGAGAGAGAGAGAGAGAGAGAGAGAGAGAGAGAGAGAGAGAGAGAGAGAGAGAGAGAGTGAGAGAGAGAGACCGGGTTACGAGAACATTGTTATGGGTTGGTCCATTTCGATGTTTCCCCGTACTCGCTCACATTTGGCCAGGTATTCACGTCCGTTAGATAAATGTCGCCCTTGTCATCACTCCTGACCTTTCTTATACTCATGCCGCTAAACTTTCAAGGTTTTATTCACGCAATACACCTCGGAGTAAACAAACCAAATTCAAGCGCAGTCCTCATGATTACCAGACGCACCCTCGCCTTGATTTTTGTTTCAAAACAAAATATAACATCGTGCTATCCGTTACCTAAATCTACACACCCGCACAGCAACCTTCCCATCGCGTAACATAACTCTCCATTTCCGACCAGCCCTGACGCAGTGATTCGACAGTGATTTAATTAAAAACTGAGTCCCGAGTCCTATCGAACTACCCAATAAATTTACCCAATCAACGCTTTGTCCCCCCCCCCTTTTTAAAATAATGAAGCTTACATGGTGTTGTCGCTATGTGCCTAATCCTTACGCTCAGCCCGAGAAAGGTAGCTCTGAACCATCAGCCGGTTGGTGCAAATCACGGAGTGAATATATGAGGGACGGGAGCTGAATGGTTGCATGTTGGCAAGGATTGAGCAGACTTCCTTTCTGTGGCAATTCTTACTTGAACGGCGTTGTTGACCAAGCCGGTCACCGAGAGGTCGATGATGATAGCAGTTTGTCCGTTGTCGATGGCTGAGAGCGTGCACTTTCCTCGATCCAGCTCTCGATCACTGTCGTACTGGATCTTCCCTCGTCAGCTGCTGCCCGTCGCGCTCCTCCCGTCGTACTCCATCCTCCGTGCACTGCCGTGTCCTCTGCGCTCCGCCCAGCCGGACTCGATGCTCCGTGCACTCCGGTGTCCTGTGCACTCCTCGGTCGGACTAGATGCTCCGTGCACTCCGGTGCCCTGTGCACTCCTCGGTACCTCCTCCATGACTGCCTCGTTCCTTTATACCCAGATTACTATCGCGTTGGTGTTCCAGGTGTGATAAGCATGGCTAGATATTCGTCGGTGTGGCGTGATAGGCCTAGTATCTTTATCTGTATGATGACTCATGAGTGGCATCGGTCCTGGTTATTGACTTTCTTCCAGCTGGTTGTAATTGGGCCGGGTGCAGTGCTTATCACTTTTGCTATCTTCTTGCCATCTGTCGTGCACACCTTTGTTCTGCTGGGAAGCTGAGGTATACTGTCCGGCGTCGGCGCTTTATTGCTTGGTTTGGTTGTAATCACGATATCTCGGGTATGTATGGTCCGCCATGGTCATTGAACTTCCCAGCTGTTCCTGTTTTGGCCGAACGCTTGTGATATTAGCGAATTCGTCAGTTATTACTCTGTTTGCTGGACGCTCATTTGTCCCAGCTGCCGTCCAGTATCAGAAGTCCCCGACCGTCGGCGTCGCTGCTCGTCAGGTGAATGCCAGATATGGGCATTGGCGTGTCCCACTCTCGGCACGGAACATCTGCTCTTCTGGACGTACATATTTGCACCTCCGATTCCGCAGGGAGGGTGACTGGGACTTTTGGTTAGCATCTGTCGGCGGCTGATAACTTCGTCGGCGTGAGTGTAATTTTGATGGCTTGACGCCTTCTATTTGCGGCACTTGCGGCATGATACGGCCCGAGGGGTCCCTGCGTCAGCTGTTTCTTGTTTGACATGCTCACACCGGTGTCGATCCACTAGGTCGAGGCGGTGCCGGTGGCGATATCCCAGGCGCAGGTGCAGAGGGTTGGCGCACAGGATGCCGGCCGATTGCGCTTTGGAGAGATAAAGTTCCGTTATGAGCTTTTCCTGTAGATGCGGGCGGGGAGGCGGCAGTGTTTACACCTCTGCAGTGCCAGGTGTAGCCCGTTTTTGACGTGGTCACCCAATTGGCGTGCGACCGATAAGAGGGGTCGGCGCTACGTCGGGTCCAGGTGGGGTAGACCATCTGCCGCCTGCGCCCTGTTGACCCGCGTTATCCATGAAGGTGTCGGGAATTGAAGCGCCGTTCTTCTCAGATGATTTCACTTTTGCGTGTTTGGCTTTTAGTCTCACACCAATATGCATGCCTTATGATTCTGTCAATTCCTGTAAGCTGTGATTCGAAAAAAATGTGGCTTCCGTCACATTTTCAGGCTCATTTCTTTTAAATTGTGCCCCCACAATTTTGTTTCTTCGTGTGTGTGTGTTTGTGTGCATGTGTGTGTTTGTGCGTGTGTCCAATGCAGGCTGGGTTTCTTCAGTCATCGTCACGATTTATCTGTTTTTGACTCTTGTTGTTTTGTTTTCTCTTGTCTGTGTTTGTCCTTTGAGCATATTTTTTCATTGACTCCTTTCTTCTCTAGCTGTGTTTGTGTACACTAATCGTGGGCTGATGCCGGCTGATGGTTCATGTCTAGGGTTATTGTTTTTTGGGCCAACATACAGACATAGTCAAACCATCTAAACATTGTTCACGCGATCGATTGTAACATTGCTTTTAACGCCGCCGCAACGATAGAGAATGCCCTTGTTCCTATGCTTTTACACGAAGAAAACAGTATGTGTGTTTTAGGGGAAAGTGGGGTAAGACGGTCAAGGTAGGTAAGACGGGCACCCCCTCTGCAGACCAAACCAATAGCGCTACGAGCGAGAAAAATTAGGACCAGAATAGCCTTTCCCACTACACACCGCCATTGAAGTCTGGTGAATTTGTGTTCGGTCAATAATCTTTTATTTTGATTTCTTTAAAACACTCATTTCATTGAAAACATTCATAATGTATTGTGCAAGCTTTTGTGTGCAGCACTATAGAGTTAAAAACTGGCAATCACTTGTGGCACACTCATATGCCTCCAGTGTTCATTCACCGCGGATTTGCTTTGTCTGCATCAAATTGTCCACAGAGAAAAATCGTGCTGAACTTCTGACATTGAGTTTGGGGTAAGACGGGCAACTATGAATCCGATGGGTCTGTAATGGTAAAAATATTTTTGTTGCTGTAGGAAAAAAGAAGCATTTCTGATAAGAATATGTTCGATTCCGATACTCACAGACATGTTAGCAATATTCCTTCGGCACAGTTTATTCTCGAATAATGAATGTGAAAAACGGCTCTACATGGCTTCTGAACTAGGGCCTATATACGAGTATACGCCTTCTGCACGAATCTCGTATACTGCCATTTCCGAAGCACTTGAGACCAACGAGCGACTGTATCAATGCGGCTAATCTCGGGCATTTGCTGCGAGCTGTGCTGGTCGGTGAAAGAAGCTGGCCGTCTTGCCCTACCCATGTGACCGTCTTACCCCATGGAGTGGGGTAAGATGGGTTTTTGCAAGGTTTTGCAAAAATAGCTGCAGTTTATTTGTTGAGTCAGGTCTAAGTCTCATCTTCTGGCAAATGGAAGTAAAATGTCTGTAAAAGGTTTTCACTCAGTTTCCCGTTTCTATGATGTTTCTAACCGGCCGAAAAATGGCTCCAAAGTTAAGGTGCCCGTCTTACCCCACTTTCCCCTACCTAGTAACAATAAACAAACAGTATTTTACCTAATCTCCCTACAGCTCGCTTACACAAAGCCCCCTTATTTCTACTACAACGCCGCAATGACATGTCACATGATTCTATCCTCGAACACTCCACCCCACCTACTGTTTGACCGCTGCTGCTCCAGCTTCCGAGAATGCCGGCTGGTGTCCAGTGTCCCCCGCGGACTGTTGAAGTCCAGCGATTCTGCGTGGGCCTTCTCTGGCACGTGCTGCATGCCGCATTCCGCCACGTCTGTCGTCCTCGGCTCCAGTCGGCTCTCGTAGTGAGGCGGCAGGGCTTATGGCGACGCCCGTGCCTGCTGTTACGGACATGAGAGAGGAATTCTGAGCAGATATTGAGCCGCGGTTCTTGATTGACGGATGGTTGGATATTCCTTGGGGTTGGAAGGGCTGGACCTTCGCATCGTGGGAAGGCTGGAATAATTGGAAAAGATGACAGATCAGTAAATTAATGATGGCGTGTTCGGCTGAGCTGACTAGATGATTTGCTGTCACGGCAGGTTGCTTCTTGATTTCCGTTCTTGTTCAAGAAAGACGGAAGGAATACTGTTTTTAAGGGACATTGCATTGAAGGGGAAAATTTGCTGCTTTCGCTGACCGGATCGGGATTTTGGTAATGAGTAGTGATTTAAGCAGAATGCGAGAGAGCTGCATTCCTGCCTATATATGGAGACTGCTTGCTTGTCTTTTCCAGTCGACTGTCATCGGAGCGGAGATAAACTTTGCCTGCTCCATTTTGCATCTTTTGCCTTCTCTCTTCTATGTGAAGAGCTCCTTCCGGAAACTGTTCCAGTCGCTCGCTATGACAGCCCTCTGCATTTTTCGTCCCGATGGCTTTTCAAACTTGTTTCAGTACATTTGCTACCCTACATCTTGCTATTTGTGGAATCTAATTTGCTTATCTTGCACTTTCACCTCTCTCTCGCTCGCGCGCACTGCCACAGTGCGGATAATTTCGCCCATGCTCAAAGGAAACAACGGTTGTGCACACCCCTGCCAGTCTGTCGACTCGGTGTTGTGAGTGGTCCGGTTGTGCTTCGGTTGAGGGATAAGTTCCTAAATGTTTATACTCTCGGCGGAGCCACTCCGCATAACAACTCTACATTTCCATCGACCACCTCTCTCTCGCGCGCGCGCACTGCCACAGTGCGGATAATTTCGCCCAAGCTCAAAGGAAACAACGGTTGTACGTACCTCTGCCGGTCTGTCGACTCGGCGTTGTGGGTGGTTCGGTCGTGCCTCAGTTGAGGGATAAGTTCCTAAATGTTTATACTATCGGCGGAGCCACTCCGCGAAACCATAACCCGTCTCTTCTGAACACCTCGGCGGAGCCACTCCGCGACACTATAACTCGGCAACCTTGCCCTCGTTTATCGCTCTTACTTTCTTACATATTAGCCCTAGCCCTTCAAAGCCCGGTCGACACGGACGGCTAGCCGCTCGGTGCCTTTGCTATACTTCATGGGAATACGCAGTAGAATTCATCGAGTCACGGAATAATCATTTTCCATTTCGCAGTGATCGACGGCGTCAGCAGAGTCAAAACAGGCACAGGGGCCTGGCTCGAACCAGCCTCTTTCCGGCTAGTTGGATTGTCTCGGTCTTTATCCTACTTTGTTGTATGGTTTAGTCCAATCGCGTCGATATATGTTACAATCATTGGGAGCAAGATAAAGAATACAGCAGATGAGAGAGAGAGAGAGAGAGAGAGAGAGAGAGAGAGAGAGAGAGAGAGAGAGAGAGAGAGAGAGAGAGAGAGAGAGAGAGAGAGAGAGAGAGTGAGAGAGAGAGACCGGGTTACGAGAACATTGTTATGGGTTGGTCCATTTCGATGTTTCCCCGTACTCGCTCACATTTGGCCAGGTATTCACGTCCGTTAGATAAATGTCGCCCTTGTCATCACTCCTGACCTTTCTTATACTCATGCCGCTAAACTTTCAAGGTTTTATTCACGCAATACACCTCGGAGTAAACAAACCAAATTCAAGCGCAGTCCTCATGATTACCAGACGCACCCTCGCCTTGATTTTTGTTTCAAAACAAAATATAACATCGTGCTATCCGTTACCTAAATCTACACACCCGCACAGCAACCTTCCCATCGCGTAACATAACTCTCCATTTCCGACCAGCCCTGACGCAGTGATTCGACAGTGATTTAATTAAAAACTGAGTCCCGAGTCCTATCGAACTACCCAATAAATTTACCCAATCAACGCTTTGTCCCCCCCCCTTTTTAAAATAATGAAGCTTACATGGTGTTGTCGCTATGTGCCTAATCCTTACGCTCAGCCCGAGAAAGGTAGCTCTGAACCATCAGCCGGTTGGTGCAAATCACGGAGTGAATATATGAGGGACGGGAGCTGAATGGTTGCATGTTGGCAAGGATTGAGCAGACTTCCTTTCTGTGGCAATTCTTACTTGAACGGCGTTGTTGACCAAGCCGGTCACCGAGAGGTCGATGATGATAGCAGTTTGTCCGTTGTCGATGGCTGAGAGCGTGCACTTTCCTCGATCCAGCTCTCGATCACTGTCGTACTGGATCTTCCCTCGTCAGCTGCTGCCCGTCGCGCTCCTCCCGTCGTACTCCATCCTCCGTGCACTGCCGTGTCCTCTGCGCTCCGCCCAGCCGGACTCGATGCTCCGTGCACTCCGGTGTCCTGTGCACTCCTCGGTCGGACTAGATGCTCCGTGCACTCCGGTGCCCTGTGCACTCCTCGGTACCTCCTCCATGACTGCCTCGTTCCTTTATACCCAGATTACTATCGCGTTGGTGTTCCAGGTGTGATAAGCATGGCTAGATATTCGTCGGTGTGGCGTGATAGGCCTAGTATCTTTATCTGTATGATGACTCATGAGTGGCATCGGTCCTGGTTATTGACTTTCTTCCAGCTGGTTGTAATTGGGCCGGGTGCAGTGCTTATCACTTTTGCTATCTTCTTGCCATCTGTCGTGCACACCTTTGTTCTGCTGGGAAGCTGAGGTATACTGTCCGGCGTCGGCGCTTTATTGCTTGGTTTGGTTGTAATCACGATATCTCGGGTATGTATGGTCCGCCATGGTCATTGAACTTCCCAGCTGTTCCTGTTTTGGCCGAACGCTTGTGATATTAGCGAATTCGTCAGTTATTACTCTGTTTGCTGGACGCTCATTTGTCCCAGCTGCCGTCCAGTATCAGAAGTCCCCGACCGTCGGCGTCGCTGCTCGTCAGGTGAATGCCAGATATGGGCATTGGCGTGTCCCACTCTCGGCACGGAACATCTGCTCTTCTGGACGTACATATTTGCACCTCCGATTCCGCAGGGAGGGTGACTGGGACTTTTGGTTAGCATCTGTCGGCGGCTGATAACTTCGTCGGCGTGAGTGTAATTTTGATGGCTTGACGCCTTCTATTTGCGGCACTTGCGGCATGATACGGCCCGAGGGGTCCCTGCGTCAGCTGTTTCTTGTTTGACATGCTCACACCGGTGTCGATCCACTAGGTCGAGGCGGTGCCGGTGGCGATATCCCAGGCGCAGGTGCAGAGGGTTGGCGCACAGGATGCCGGCCGATTGCGCTTTGGAGAGATAAAGTTCCGTTATGAGCTTTTCCTGTAGATGCGGGCGGGGAGGCGGCAGTGTTTACACCTCTGCAGTGCCAGGTGTAGCCCGTTTTTGACGTGGTCACCCAATTGGCGTGCGACCGATAAGAGGGGTCGGCGCTACGTCGGGTCCAGGTGGGGTAGACCATCTGCCGCCTGCGCCCTGTTGACCCGCGTTATCCATGAAGGTGTCGGGAATTGAAGCGCCGTTCTTCTCAGATGATTTCACTTTTGCGTGTTTGGCTTTTAGTCTCACACCAATATGCATGCCTTATGATTCTGTCAATTCCTGTAAGCTGTGATTCGAAAAAAATGTGGCTTCCGTCACATATGCTGTGGGGAAATAGAAGCCAAGTATGCGTGGCGGGAGCTTAGTGTGATTAGAGGTGCTTCCCATGTCAATGGTCCGAAAGGATTGAATATTGTTGCAGGCAAGATACATGACGCATATGTTCAGAAATTCCCTGATCGGAGTTAATATGAATAACGTAAGAGAATGGTTGATGAAAACAAAAGATTAGAATAAGTGTACCACGAATTCGTGCGTGTCAATGACATGCAAGCTTATAACCATTGAATTATGCATTTCGTAATCAATAGGAGCATATTCAGTTATAAAATAGGATGTCCTGTCAAACGAGAGCTGGTACTTTTCGTAATAAATAGTATAGTATAGTAGTATATTGTATTAGCGAAGCATTCCAATGATGGATTAGTGTCAGCTTCTAGTCAATGACAATAGTAAAAAACATATAAAACACAAGCACACACACGCATACACATTGTACTAAAATACCAAAACGCTAGTCACATGTCGAGTTTAAAAGTCGTAAAAACTCTGCTCTAGTTCGAGAGCCGGTGGTGGCAGGCGGCAGGCGATTCCAGGACGAGGCCGCTCGGTACGACAAGGCCCGGCGCGACATAGACAGCCGGTAAGCCGGCAGCTCCAGCACACCGGCACACGTTGCCCGCGTTGAGCGCTGCGATACAGCGGCTCGCCGAGTGAATAGGGAGCGGATCGCCTCCGGAGCGCAAGGGTCACTCAGCGCCCTGAACACAGTGGAGCAGTCACGGTGGACGACAAGATCAGCAATGTCATGCCAGCCGAGGGCTCTCAACACCGGTGAAATATGTTCAGAAACCCGCGCTCCGGAGACGACCCTAGCACCAAAATTCAGGACCTTCTGCACCTTATGTAAATGACAGCGAGCGGCCCCGCCCCAGACGGAGAGGCAGTAAAGGATGTGGGGGAAAACATGGCACTGGATAAGGAGCTTACGGGTCTCGGGGGTAAGATGATGACGAATTTTATACAAACATAGAAGGATGGAATTGCACTTTTTGACAACATTTGAAATGTGCTTTTCCCAGGATAGGGTTGAGTCGACCGTCACTCCCAGCATCTTCACAAAAGGGGATGGTTGTAGTGTGTGACCGGATATGGTAAGGGAAAAGGATGAGGTTTTCTTGAGGTTCTGGCCAGTACCCACAAGAAGCAGGGTGGTCTTACTAGGATTCATTTTCAAGGAATTGGATGTGTAATAGGACTGGACAGCGAGCAAGGTGTCTTCCTGTTGTTTTTTAAGGACATGTAAGTCAGTGGGAAGAGCGGAATCGAGGAGTTGGGTATCGTCTGCATAGGAAATGAGCCGTCCATGAGGAAGGTAGGAAGGTAGGTCATTTGTGAAGATGCTAAAGAGGATTGGGCCGACCAGGGAGCCCTGCGGAACGCCATGGGACATAGGAAGGGATAGGGAGCCGCCTCTCACCACCTGCCGCCGGCCACCGAGGTAACTCGCGAACCACCCGGGGTCAACACCGTACCAGCTCAACTTGGACAATAAAATACCATGGTCAACACTATCAAAGGCGCGACTGAGGTCCACCGACGTGATGGCAACAATGTGACCCTTGTCGACGCGGCGCGTCACCCACTCGACAGCGTCGGTGAGAGCATCCTCCGTTGAGTGATATCGGCGGTACGCATACTGAGATGGTGATAAAATAGAGGACGTATCAAGATAAGAAGCGAGCTGATTGCAAACCACCTTTTCACATACTTTCGATAACACTGGTAAAATTGATATAGGTCTAAAATTAACAGCGCTGTCACGGGAACCAGACTTATGAAGCGGCACGACAGAAGCAAGCTTCCAAGATGAGGGAAACGTACGTAAAGAAAATGAGGCATTGACTAGATGGAGAATGTGGGGTCCAATCACAGGAAAACACTGGCGAACAGCAAACAGTGGTACACCGTCATGTCCCACCGCACGGGAGGACGACAACTGCCGCAAGGCCACAGACAACTCCGGGAGTGTCGCCGGCCGCAGACACATGCTGGCCGTGGTGACACAGGGCGGCCTCGGCGGGAGTGGCGGGGGTTGCCGGCTGCCAGTTCAGCGGCAATACGCGGACCGACTGTCGCGAAGTGTCGGTTGAACTCATCCGCCCGGGTCTGCGATAGGCCCTCGCGGGAGTTACCACCCCCGCCCCTCCCCGGACGCAAGGCGAACTCGCGCACGTTTCGCCAGAAACCACGGCGGTCCGACAGCATACCGTCACACAGAAAAGCACGCTTACATTCCGCCAGGCACGATTTCACTCGGTTTCTGAGTCGCCGGTAGCTGTTTCTGTCGCTGTCAGCGCCGGAGTGCCGCCACACTCGGTAGGCCTCGTCTCTCTCCTGTAGCAGGCGCTGCAGCTCCGGGCTGTCGTCGAGCCACGGACAGCGCGGACGGCGAGGGGTCACTTTTCTCAGCGGGCAGTGACTGTCTATCACGCCCCACCAAAGACGCATAAACTCACCGACCTTGCGCCGGAAACCATCGAAAGGCTTGCTCAAACAACTTTGAAACACTGTCCTTTCGCCTTAGTAGGCTGCTAACTTCAAGAGCATGTAGTGCGGTGCAGCATAACTTCAGGCGCACCACCCCAGCGCCATCTATGATTATAATTGTAACCAGTCCTGAAGCGGATTATCAGAGCACGCAATCCTGCCAGCAGAGCGCTACAATTATTCCTTCCCATTGCAAGGCCATTTATCACAGCCATTGAAGGTCCATGCAATTACCTCAAGACATGCGTGACTAAGAGTTCGTAATTACGATCAATAACACAGATAACCTGCGGGCAGGTAGGCACATATTTGCTCTGCATTGTTCGTTTGTATGAAGTAGATACGACCTCAGGCATCAGTCAGGGAGTGGCTAATACAAAGAGCAACAGGCGCTGACAGCAAAAGTGATCCGGTCAGTCAGTGATAAGTGGCCATTATTGGCAGGTGCTTCCAACCATCACAGGCCACTGACTAGAAAATAAAATAGAATAAATACAGAAGGCCAGAACCAATCTCCGCTATAAGCACAAATACATGTCAGCATTTAACATTTCGAGCTTGTAACTATTTAGGGCCTTGATTTCGAACGTTTTGAGGCGAATGTCTTTAGTGATACGGGAACAAATATTTTTTCATGCACACACGAAAACAAAATCATCCGGGATGACGGTTTGTGAGGAACTCATTCTTTATCTGGGACTGACGTGCGCCTTTTTATTTCTAGCTCGACAAGGCAGTAACACAGTGCGAGGCCTGTTTTGGGAAACTCCACCGCCCACTCTGGACGTCTCTTTCCCGGGCGCGTGGCTCTGAGCACCCCGTCCTGTTTTCCCCGCGGCCCAAGCATGCCGTTTGGATGTTAACTGACCGGACCCCGGGCATTGCGGCTGCCAATTTACGTGTGTCCATTCCCTGCTGTTGGCATCCTGCCGGCGCAAATGGCCGGCGCGATTTGTTGTACGGCTAATAAAATAAACCATTGCCGCTGGCCGAGACGATCACGGCTACCCCAGGAAGCGGATATTGCCAATAGCCGAGCGCGGCGCGCGGCCGCTGACCGGACGGCGGCTGATTTCCATACCGGCCGACCGAGGTAATGTGAGCCGAGGACGGGGTAATGTGAGCCGCCGACTCCCCTGAGCGACCCGGAGCACGCCGAGCGGCCCGCCGCCCCCAAACTGCTTCCGCGAGTGTCTGTCGTAGCCACAGGGCGGCAGACCCGCCCCCGCCCTCGGCCGGTCGAGTGATGTCTACCGACGGGCGATTCATAAAAGCGCCGACGCAGTGGGTAACGATGAGTGCTCGGTTACGGACGGCGTCCTGACACGCAGGCACGGGAGGACCCGGCCGGACCCACTCGACACACTGCCGCAGGGTGGATGAGCGGTACGGCGTCTGTTTCCGGCGCGCGTGATTTGTGGGCGGAGGAGCCACGCCGCAGTCGGCTATTAAACCGATAAAGGCTGGCCACCGTCTATGGCTGTAATGGCAACGGGTCATTACGCGGCACATGACACAGGACCAGGGAAATGCCACCAGCAATAACGCCTGCCTGCAGAATGCCGTGATTTTTTTACAAATGAAAGGAATCTGTTCAAAACGTCTGTGAACAATATCACCCCGGCGATAAAACACAATCGCCAGCCGCGTTTCGTCTCTCAGCGTTCCGCTGCATGTTTTAGACACACGCGACTTCATTTCCGTGCGATTGTATCGGCTAAAAGTTGCGCGGCATTTAAACCCCGGGCCGGATGTTCTCCCACCATAAAATTACCCGGCTCCGATTTTATGCGGTGTTCAGTATCCAACAAATTTGATCGTGGATCATCGCGCGGCGGCCGGCGGCCATCACCGCTTTACGAGCGCAACCCTTCTGCGGCACGTGCCGGACTCGAGCGCCATATATTTGTTTGTGACACATGCACCGGCGAGCGCTCCTGCGGTGCTACATCACCGCTACCGGAGACGCTAAGTGCGGAACGCGGCCGCCGAAATTGCAGGGTGATATGTACACGGGCCGGGCGTTTATTCATTTTGGTGATGTTAATTGTTCAATGGGGTTGCTCTATTGATTCAGAGCTGGTTTGTGGGGTAGCCACAGCAGCATGAATGATACGAATGGTCATTGCCGACATGGACTGGATTGCACTCCCCGTCTTCACGCAGGAAAACGGCGACAGCTTTACGTGCGTGAAATTTATCTTTGGTGTCCATAGTAACTCCTGCATGGTAATTGAAGAGCGTTTCGCGGCGGAATTCGCCATAATCTGGAAACCACAAAACCAACTGTAAAACAATGCACGAATAATTTCACATCACATCACTGTCATCACCAGACCCGCCACCCACGCAACAATGTCGTCATTTCCCTCGGGCACGCGGCGCATTGACGCGCCATCCGCCGTCCAGTGGCTCCGCCTCAGCCGTCCGATGCTGTCTCGTGTATCACGGCTCCGTGTGACTCACACGGCGGCAGCGATCGAGGGGGAGGGGAGGGAACACCCTGCGCCCGACGCGTGCCGCACTGGCCGCTTCTGTCGACCGTGAAACGCTGATAAATGGGCCTCTAATGGTGTCGCCGACGACTTTTTACCGCGCCTCTTCAGCTCAGTCCGCCCCGCTCTTCACGGGCCCGGCTAATAGTGGCGCACGTGGTATCAGTGCGGCAGACGCGGCGCGCGATCGGCGCTGATTGCGCCGCGATACGGCGGCGCGCCGCTCCGGTTACGGCGCGCCGGTGCGCCGGCTTTGTCGCCGCTCCACGCGCCAGCCTTGTCGTTTTCTCCGTCGACCGCCGCTCATATGAAAAAATCAAAAGAGACCGGAGTAAAACACAAGCCCATTATTCCCGGTCGGTAATGGAAATATGAGACTCAAAAATGCCGACAGAAATTAGAGACGAGTTTAATCAGCGGTGCTTTTTTAGGGATTGAAAATCCGCCGGCGGTGTTGGGTTCCTGCCGTAATCTAAACATGTAATCACGGGGAAAATCATAAAAACGGGCCACCAGCTGTATGCAAATGCCGGACAAAGAGTGAATTAGGGCGACGGCGCGGGCCCCTCGGCGGCACAGACATGGACGGTCCCAGTCGACGGCGTCGAGACAATGCGAGAAATGCGCCAGACAAGTATATCACCATCGTGGCCACGCCGGCCCGACGCCTCTGGCACCAATGAAAATGTACGGCGATTTCTGCCGCATTATATCATTGCCGACACACAATAACGTCCGATTATTATGACGAGGGGCGGAAGGAAATTTGATTACCGTCGTTCACGCTTAATGGGATCCAGAAAACGAGCAATAAAAGTAAATAACTTATGAAATGGCCTGCCTCACATCAGCCACTTCATTACATCGCGCGACCACCGGAGCCCCGAGACCATTTCATGTGGCAGACCGAGCGGCGAAATACGTAAACTTTGCCCATTACGGTCACATAGTGACCCAAACAGCATTCTCCGCGGCGATCGACGAGAACCCTTCCACCCCTCCCCTCCCTTGCGTATCGAGTCTTGACAGCGTCACAGTTTGTTGACGGTTCTATGCACCTGAACGGCGGCCGGATCATGTGCGCCGCCCGCGCCTTTGTTTCGGCTAATAAAAGCGACAACAGGAGGACCCAGCAACGTTCCCTGATGTACCCTGATCGATGGTCTCACGATGTTAAAGAGTCACGTCGCTGATGGATCGCGTATCATCCAACAAAACCGACTCACAGCGCCGTGAACGAATTAGTCGTGGTAAAAACGCCAGCTGCCCATTACACTGTGCTTTTTGTCGCTAAAACCTCGCTAAAACCATACATTTGCGCCAAAAAGCAGCAACGCAGTTAATAAAAATATACGAGTATTTGATAAAGCGTTAAATTCAATGAGCTGTAAAACCTTCAGAGGCGCCCTTGTTAAGTGCCTGATTGATGGAATAATAAATAAGCTCCGGCCAGTGTCGGTGGGTAGCGTCACAGAGCCGTCCTTTATCCCCGCACGTGGGCCGTGACCAATGTCCATCACCCACCTGGGCACCCGACAGACACGGAGAAAGGGACGGCATGGGAGGAGGAGAGTGGAGGAAGACGCGCCGCGCACGGCAGCGGACTGAGGTGTTGCGTGATGGTGATGACGCTATTGTTCCGCCGGCTGTTCGCACGTAACCGTCCGAACCGCAATAATCGGACGTCCGAGGAAGTGTGAACCAATTCTCATCTCTGTCCGTCTGTCGGTTCACAGCACATTCACACGCTATCGCAATTTGAGCGCTCCGTCGTCTTTTTTAGTTGCACTGGAACGACTTCACATAAATGCCCACTGCCCATGTGCGGAAAACTCCAAGTTGACGAAGTGTGGCAAATCAGTGACGATAGCGGCTGACGATGAGCGCCATCGGATGCCGCCGGTGCGCCACAATAGTCCGTGCCGCGGCGTGAATGCGCCAAGGTCACTGGCTCGCCCTCCCGCCGACATAGGATCCACCGGGCCCGTGTGACCGCACCCCATTGTCCGCTCACACATCCGCTCCCCATCGGGGCACTATTCCACCGAACTTGGAGTCCTTCTGAATAACGGATCGTCTGAATGGGATGGATAATTTCACCCTCAAGGGTTGGCCGGCTATAGTGGCGATCGGTGAGCTTTATTGGTCCACAGAGCGGCGCCGGTGCCCACCGGACCATTCGTCAATTGTTAATTATTACATCGGACGGCGGGATCGGCTGTCACAGACAGCCACCTCCAAATGGGACCGGACAGATGGCATAATTGATTTATACTTATGAATGGCGGTGCTTCAGAGCACATTGTGGCGCCCTATGACTGTCTATGGCAGACGCATACATCGTACAAATCAGGAAAAGCGGTCCGTGCATTGTGACCGCACGACCGGCCCTTTGTGATTTGTTCAAATATGAGGGAAATGGCAAAGAGCTTCAGCTGTTTTGTCAGTTCGTATTTACAATGCTTTCTGATCCACATATAACTCATTTCCTAGCCAGTTTATCCTATCTCTCGATCACATCCTGGCTGCTACCCGCTCCTATTCTCCAGGGTTTCTGTTTCTCAACCGGTCGACTAGCTTTACCCTTCCATAAAAACAAAGCTCTCCAATCTGCTAAGCCTCATTTCCGAAGCCTGGTTTCGTCAACAGCTCCGAGCATAATTCATTTGTTCGATAAGAAAATTCTGTGAGGCCTCTTATCGGAGCCCTTTTTGAATTTATGCTTCATTTAAATGCAATATTGAGCGGAGAAGGTACAGTCGGAGCTCGGAGACACAAAGCCGTGAGCAGGCGGCGCTCGGGAGAGATCGAACAAAAGACGCGCGAGTCAACTACATGAGAGAATAGGAAACAGTTCTGATCTGATTAAAGGACGTGTTCAAATTCAATCTGCAAACAATCAGCCCGAAGAAGCGCAGCATTGTTTATAGAAACACATGATCATAGAAAGCATCCAAAGCTAGAGGAAATGGAAGATAAAACCAAAGTCGACGGTAATAAAAGCGTCGACAGACATCCGATGGACGTTGGTTTGGCAGTTGAAAGGAAGAATGGAAAAGGAGTTAAAGTAGAAACGTACAAACAAGGCGCAAAGAAAAGAAGATTCTCGGCTTAATTTTAGTCCCCGATTACAGCGTGGTGCATGGCGGCCGGCGGAGTCTTTCTTGACAAAGGAACTATGTAGTACCTATTGGACGAGCGGCTGCGGAAAGGCTTGAGGGTCGCGGACATTGTGTGCAGTGGATGGTATTCTATCGCCCTGAGATGGACTTTGCCGGTCGGTCTCTAGGTGGACTCACTCCAACCAACCGGGTAGAAAAGTTCCAATCAGTCCACATAAAGTCACATCACGCAATCCATTATAAAATTTCAATCGGTCCTAATCGAGTCACTTTACAAACCTACCTAGAAAAAATAAATATCGACTCACTAAGCAAATATTTAACAGCTCAATCATGTTCGGCCGATACATTCGCTACGCTGATATGGAAAGACACTCATCAAAGCGTGTGTCAGACATTTCTGACACACCTGGTAAGGTCATGCTCACATGGTTTGACTACCAAAACGGTCTTAAACGCAGTATTACCGACCATTCATTCAGTCGGATCGACCATGTGGTCAGCCAAGCGCGGCTCCGTGAAGAAACTCAGCATCCCTGCTACTTTATCCAGTGACCCGAAACTAATGGATACAGCTCTGGATTCTATAGATGTAACTGGAATGATTGACGGAAAAGATGCTGAAACGCCCCCTTTGCGAAACTCTATTACACCATTGATATTGCGTGTAAAAAATATTTATGATACAATGTCTCATTAATAATTTTCAAAATCTCTCTCTCTCTCTCTCTCTCTCTCTCTCTCTCTCTCTCTCTCTCTCTCTCTCTCTCTCTCTCTCTCTCTCTCTCTCTCTCTCTCTCTCTCTCTCTCTCTCTCTCTCTCTCACTCTCTCTCTCTCTCTCTCTCTCTCTCTCTCTCTCTCTCTCTCTCTCTCTCTCTCTCTCTCTCTCTCTCTCTCTCTCTCTCTCTCCGCCGTCACCTCTGCCACCAATATCGCCGTCTCATATTACACGTCTGGTCGCCGGTCGACCCCGTGAGATAGTGATCACCGCCGCCCCCTCGACCTGCCGACCCTGCCGGCGCGACCGTCACCGCCCGGCCGCGGCCAGGGGTCGCCTTTTCGGGGCCGCCGGGCGCCCATTCATCGCCAATCGTGAGCGGCGTTATGCAGGTCACCGCGGCTCCATTCGGTGCGTGGGTAACTAATCCGGCGTCCATTGGTGCGGACGCCGATCTGGGCCAGGACCGCAGGCGGTGGCGGTCGTTAGTTGGGCGACACCAGGGGACGGAGGTCGGCACGGACTCCGGGTGACATGTGGTTACAACCGGGTGACCAGCATGGTTACTTTGGTTGGTGGAGATACCGCGACCTGAGGCTACATGGGGTTGATACGTCATGCATTTGCATGTCACCGTTACATGTAAGCTTGTCGCAGTGTGAACAATCTGCAAAGTTGGTGCAGAAAGTCCGCCAGACATTCGTTGTTAATGACAACACATGCACTTCTGTCGAAGAGAACTGAGAACATCAATCATTGGGTCATTATAAGACGAATCGCATGTAATTATTGCAGCGAGTCATACTACTAAATCATTGCAGCTGCCTCTATTATGCGTGGTGACCAGCATATTTTATCAGGGTAACAAGTGATCAGCCAAAGACAAGTAGGGAGCCCAATAAGAGGGCGCAATCTAAGTGTGTCTCAATATTGCTGACATTCCGTTATGGAGCAAACGCAATACTGGAACACTTCAAAGGAGAGGATATCATGTTGCATCCCACTAGTGCATGACTGCTGATGCTCACTTGCGAGATCCAATTATCAAAATAGGTTCAAAATTCGCTAAAATTCGTCACATCTTTACAGCTTCACATCAGCTAAAAACGTAAACCCACAGTTGCTCGGTAAAATTTACAAGTTAACTGTGAGGTGGAGTTTTGGGAGCACGGGAATCCGGTGCCAGAGAATCTAAGCGAATCGCAATCTTTCTAGGCAGGTATTACCTTTTAGACATGTGTCGAGTCGCATGTAAGGGCAGAACGCGGTAGTGCCTACGGCTCGGAAAGTAACCTCCGATTACCCAAAAACTTATGGCCCGACAACTGAACCCTGCGGTCAACCACAATCGACGTGCGCCGCGGATCCATATCAAACCGGCGGCAGACCTCTCACTAACTCTGAACGAATTCACACGGAACAGTGTGGGGCAAGTATTATTGTCATATTTCAGTCACGATACCTACAGTGAAACCCATCGCACCACCGGGGCGTGCCGAATCCTTCATGTGTCGCAACTAGAGAGCATTATGCATAGATCCAGTGACTATTCCGACCTACTGCTGCAGCTCACTTGTTTATCTATTTCAACCACCAGCACATAAAGGGAATGGGTTAACAGCACACCAAGGTACCATAACACTAATAATGAACCAGGGAGTAGCATAGCTAAACAACAAGCCAGTCAGACAGCAGGCAAATAAAGAAAATGACTGTAGTGTCCAGTGCAGGGTGAAACAATGCGTAGCAGCACCATTAGTCAGTCGCACTCCACATCACTTTTCACCTTGCCACCTTTGATAATCAAATGAGCGGCATTTAGCGATATCTCGACTATCCGCTGGCGGGCCGAGGTCGGCGGTGACCTGGCCCTATGGGCGCGGTCACCCCGCCACCCGAGGTCACGGGCGCGCCGTTGAGTAAGCCGGGTGGCGCAGGGTGGCGCGGGGCGGCGCGGCCGGGGGCGGCCCCGCCGAGGGCCCTACAGGGGCTCTGACCGGCCCGCGGCGCCGCCGGATAATGACCGGCGGTGCCAGCTGGTGTAACGCAGCGGCCCACTCGCAGAGCCGGTCTGAATGCTGCCACGATCGACCTTCGAGACCGGGAGGTCAGGCTCGCCAACATATGTCGACTCAATGCGGAGAGCCCGCCAGGAATTATGTCCGCTCCACTGACTTTGCACAGTGAATGGACAAAAATAATGCTCGACATTTCGTAAGAGATACGTCCAGGGCGGGTCAGTAGCACTTGTGATTGACCAAGTTGTGATAGGTCTTTGCAGGACAGCTATTATTATTTGGGGCCATTTCGCATGGTGTATTATCACAGCAATTGCCTAAGAACTGACAGATATTTATCAAAAGGTAAAACAAAAGGTACAAGAGTGATTTTATTTTTGACCAGATATCCGTAAATCCGAATCGCCAAGCGTAGACAAACCACGCCAGCCAGCGTTCCCACTGAGCTGTCTGTCACATTATCCACTCGGCCTCGCCCCGCCCAGTTCCGTGACGACCCTATCCGGTGTCCACTGGAGCCGGCCGGAGGTTACCGACCCTGGTCAGTGGTCCTACCTTCACTGGCGCCCCACCCGAAACTTTCCTCCCACCATCGGCCGGCCTGGAGCACCTGTAACTACCTCCCACCGGTCATCTATATCGCTCCGTTCCGCGGGGGGAGGGGAGGAGGGCGTCGGTCGGACCACGCGCTCCTCGGGTCGGACCTTGACTGGGGGAGGGGCGGCGGGAGGTGGCCGTGACCGTGTGTCCCAGACGTGACCTGACGGCACGGCGAGGACGTGACAGGGCGCCGGGCGCACGGAGGGAGGAGACGGGAGGGCGGGGCGGGCTGCGCACAGGACCAGTTTGAGCGCGCACATGTGCTAATTCTGCACGGTTTGAGGAAGGAGAGCCGCTCCCAAACGAAAGCGACCAGTTTCCTAGCTCCTGGTTAGCTCCAACAGCAAATGAGCTGCACAAAGGCGCCACTGAACAAAAATGTATAGTGACTTTTCAATTGGAGTTATGTGCAGCACTGACATATTACCTCCGCGCTGTTCATTGCTCACGAGAACAGGGTCTGACCGTGACCCGACAGGGTCCCGATCAAACGAGCCGGTTATGGGGAGGATATTGACTGCCGCCTCCTTTGCGAAAGAAGAAACGTGGGAGACGGGAAAAGTGGTGATCAGAATTCCTCATAATAAGAACCTTTATATTTGCACAAGTTTCCTCAAAGCGCCACGCATAAGGTCAGGGTAAGACTGAAAGTAAAAATCTTCATCCATTGCGTGTCCACCGAATAGAACAAATTCGCTGAGGGTAGTAGATTCAAACTTCGGATAACTGACCAATGGTTTCGGCAACAAACTATCTCAAAGACGGGTCATGGCCACCTTTTTGGTTATCATACTCTTGCGTTATTCCTGAGAACGTCCCAGTCCATCTGATATGTTGCTAAATGATATGGTATCTAGCCAAAGTCCAAAGTTTGCTTTAAACTGCACAGCAGTCTATAAGAACTCGAAATCCGAGGAGTTTTTCGAATTTGCAGATTTGTTTCAGGGTGGGTAGGCTGCCTGACACTTGCACGACAGCTGGCCACGATTTTGTCGTGGCAAGTCGTGCATTTTTAGGCACAAACTGAGAGGCTCCCACACTGTTCACAACTAGCTCACGCATAGTTCACGACAAGTTCGCGGCTATTTCACGAAAAGTTCACAAATCAGTCCGCATCAGTGTCCACATTGACACAAACTGGCACGACGAATTCACGCATAAATTTTGCATAGCTTGTGCACGCACTTGCCGCATTAGCGCGAGTTTGTGCATTTCGTGACCACTCAGGGCACGTCGTATAAAAATTAGGCCTTCCTACTCGTCATATTTGGCTTGCTTGAGCAAGAGACAACATGCTGAATACCAGAGACAAAGCTTTTGCGGAGAAAAGATGATGCCTTGTCTCGCAGCTTCTCTAGGCTTTGTTGAAGACCAACAAAAAAAAGCGCAAAAAGGCAACTCTGCCCATTGGTAGAAAGAAGAAAGAAGACATAGAAGAAAGACACAAAGAAAATTGCTTGTCAGGGAACCAGAAGTCACGAGTTTGATATAGTATGACAATCTAGGAATGTAGTATGACAACCGGAGAATGACGGGCAGTGTCTAGGAAGACCCCGCACCAGCGCGAGCGTCACTGTCAGGCGGTACTGACAGTCGTGAACTGCGAGTGAACTCTGCGTGAACTGCCCGTGTCATGTGCAAACTTTTCGTGAAGTTAGTAAAATCGTGAAGCATTCGCGTCATCAATGCGTGAAGTATGTACATGCATACACGTGACAGTGTCAGTACTCAGTGGGAGGGCGAGGCCACGTTGCCACGCCGACCACGTCCACCAATTCGTGAACATGTCGTGAACTATTCGTGGACTCGACGTGAGGTGTTCGTGAGCTCTTCGTGGCAGTTCGTGACGGCCCTGCAATGGCGCGCAAGTGTCATGCATTCGTACGCATCCTCCTGCATCGACCCGATAATGATTGAACGGAGCGTGCTGAGGCTGGAACCATCTATCATCAAGTGGGTTTTCCGTGGCACCCAACATTACTTGCAGTGACTGCCCGATTTAACCGCAATAGTGTGTCACTAGGGTGAGGATAAGCAGGCATGTTCTGTTGGTTCGATCACATTAAAAAAGACATACACTAGCAGCTAGGTCCGACGGGGTGTCGTTTCCGCCCTGTCTGCCCCGCCCCGCCCCGCCCCTGTAGGTCTGTTAGCGGTAAGGAGCAGCACGGCAGGGCACGAGCGGCCCCGTACTTACTACGGGCGCCGCCCCTCACGGCCGGCACGACCTTCGTGAGCTGTATAAAGGCTGCGGCCACAGCGCCGGTCATATCACTCACAGCCGACCCGCCCCGGGACCAGCCCTCTCACACCCTCAAAGGAAACTACCATGAAGGTAAGCAGTAGTGCTTGGAGCGCATAAAATGATACGATACTGAACAGCCATGCTTTGAAATGCTATATGCTACAGTATACCATTAAATATGCATTTTGACCCATTTACCCATTCTCTTTGCCCACAGCTGTTCGTCTTTGCTGCTCTTCTGGCCGTGGCTGTCGCCGACTCTCGGCCTGCCTACCGTCCCGCCTACCGTCCCGCCTACCAGCCCGCCTACCAGCCCGCCTACAAGCCCAAGGGCTACGGCCACCACGACGACTACTCGGAGCCGAGGCCCTACCAGTTCGGCTACGCCGTCAACGACCACTACCGCGGCGCCGTCTTCTCGCAGAACGAGCAGGCTGACGCCTACGGCAACGTCGAGGGCTACTACTCGGTCAACCTGCCCGACGGCCGCGTCCAGCACGTTAAGTACGTCGCCAACGACTACGGCAACAACGCCGAGGTCACGTACACGGGAGAGGCCCAGTACCCGCAGTACAAGCCCGCCTACCAGCCCGCCTACAAGCCCGCCTACCCGGTGCACCCCGCGCCCGCCTACAAACCCGCCTATCAGCCAGCCTACAAGCCTGCTTACTAAGCCAAGAATGCTGAGTGTTTTGATGCGTAATTTATTCGTGTTTGGCGTGGAGATTCAATTTGTTCCGAAAGTGTATTTGTGCGTCAATGTTCTGTGTGTTCTCAAAACAAAAGATGAATACAATCATGTAAAGAGGTAAAACCTTTTATGTGTTTGAGGACAGGCAATACTGTCACATCATGTAAAACGTGTAGTTAACAGTGACGGAACACTATGCCGTATTATCCAGTAGTGGCGGAACACCTTCAATTAATGGGGGGGGGGGGGGCACTGCCGAATTTTGGTCCCATTCTTTCCATGCAACGCCCATAGGGCTAATGCTAAATTGCCAAAATCAAAGGGGGGTACGGTGCCCCGGTGCCCTCCCCGTTCCGCCGCCTATGGTATTATCCGTATTATTTATCCGTATTATCATAAGATAAACAGTGAAAACAAATGAACTGAGAAGTGAAAACAATATGACGGTGATTAATGAGTGATTCGCATGAAATCAGACGCAGGCTAATGCACGGTTCCAAGCAAAATAAGCCTGTAAACCAGACACAGCATCATTATGTTTCCTTATCCCGTGCCGTCGTATTTCTTCAAAGGCGACATCCTGACACTCTGACAGACCAGCATGATTTGAGAAAGGTTTGATATCCATGGGCGCCGCTTCTCTCTTTGGGCCAGACGAGAACGCGCATAAGCACGCATGCTGAATTTGAAGCTATCTGAAGGCAATCCAGAGAGTATTATGTCATATTTTATAACAGTGAATAAAGTACATAGGCGTATACCACTGCAGTTGGAGATGAAGGTCGAAGAAGCACTAGAGACAGCGGAAGCATGCACTTATCAGTTATCCTAAATATGTATACCCTGATTTCTTTCCTACGACGAAAATGCGATGTAGGGACCGGTAATGATAACAAGGAACCTTCCAGGGGGTCTAACTGTTCCTGGCCAAAAATATGATCATCTAATGAGAAACATGTACGACAAAAGCTGTGAAAAGGCAGCGAATGCAAACAAAATGGGTCCTGTTTACTGAGGACAAAAGCACGCAGAACCATCAGAAGCAGAGCAAAAATCAATGAATGAGTTACCCAACGCATCACCCACCGTTTTAATCAGCATTCACATCATCTAATTTTCACCTCTTTTTGAGTCTAAATAAAGAACTAACTGGCCGTCACTCCACTAAAAATCAGAGCAGAGCAATAGCTCTGGCCAGGGTCAAGGCCAGAGTCGTCATTGCTGGGCTTAAATCATATTTCAGGTTTCTTATCCGGATATTTTACGCACATTGCTAATTATGGCGTGCGTCGCAAATTTATTCTGGCATTGGGCAATCAGAACAAATGGTCCAGCCAGCATGGGTCGGAATCAAGACCTGTGTAACTAAGGACACTGTGGCGGTCGTGGGGCCTGGGGGTTAGGATTTCATACGCAAACTAATTACCAAAACATCCTGAGCCCTCTCAGACCGGTGTGAGGTCCTCTAAGACTAGTATTTCTCTCACCGGCCTTCAGGGCCCGGCGTGGGACTGGGTATTCGGCATTAGGTGGTAGCCTGCACGCGATGTGACCTGTGAGCCCTGTGAGGCCAGTTTGAAGGCCTTTTAGGATAAGCGGGCCATCTGAAAAATAGGTAGGACTTCAGTGATTCGAGTCTCTGAGAAGCCCTGAGTCGGATGCTGTCGATCTTGGTGGGGCTCTAGCTTCCTGTCGAGGGTTTAAACCGCGCCGTGGAGGTGGTATGAGTTTTCCGTGCTCGTGCTGGCGGGAGGGGGCGTTTTCACGCCCCTCCCCCATCTAACTCGGCTTTCGGGCCACGAAGCAACACGCGATAAAAGACATTCAATAGAGTGTAAAAAAAAGAATGAAGAAAATATTTCAGTCATTTTTTTTAGGTCAGGTCTAAGGCCAGGTCACCAGTAGTCATCAAGGGTAAAATGTGTTCTATTTCAACATTTTTCGAAAAACTGGCGCATGACTCGGGTACTAAAAGAGCTGCAGCGCCGCGGAAGCACGCATTCGATAGCCCTCTTAACCTTCCAGGCGGTGGGGGGAGGCATTTTTTTGCCCCCCCCCCTTTAGTTTTTTCAATATATCTCGAGAACCGCTGCGCCGATCGTCACCAAACTTCCAGTACCCTCCCGGGAGCAGCTAGCGCACATGGTGACCAAAACTTTTTTCCAAAGGCTATGATAGGTTGGCCGCTAATGACGTCAGAGTGACGTCATTTTTGCAATTTTCGACCCAAAAAAAGGTTTCGCGGGAAGAGCTGTCAGGCCTACAGCTTTAGAGATACAGAAAAAATGTTTCAGGCATAAAAGGTGTGGAATCAAAAGGGCTACAAAACTGCTATTTCGGTTTTTCGATTTTTTTTTTGATTTTGACCCCCAAAATCAAAAATTAGATTTTTTGAATATAATAGCAAAAAAATCCAAAAAGTTTTTTTTGAATTTCAAAAAAACGGAATATATGTGATAGTCCCTACCGCCTTCTATCTACATACCAAATTTGAGATCGATACCTCTTTTTTTGGCCAAGTTATAGCGAAAAAACTGTTCAAAATTGATGACGTCAAATTTTCAAACTCAATTTTTAGCAATTCTAGACCTCGTAGCGCAAAACAAAGACCACCATTAGACTCCCCGTGACGAGCTGCATCGAATCAATACCCATTTTATGCAAAAATATCAACTTTGAAATTTGACCTTTTTTGACCTGACCTTGACCTGACCTCCGCCAGAAAGTGCCTAAACCGTACCTGATGGTCTTATAACCAACACCATTGAGTTGGAAATGAAAAACTGGCCATAAAACATGCATCGCATAACCTTAGTAAAGTTGGGCTCATGTGGTGACCCTTGGTGACCTTTGGTGACCTGACCTGTGACCTGACCTGGTATGACCGGTGACCTCTAATAGCAACATATGTACTAGAAAACTGACGCCTCATCGCTGATTTTCGACAAAATGCGTTTTACTCGGTGTTGTAGCGCTTTCCCTAGAAGCCCCGTGAACGGTGAAACATTTTATCTTTGACCTGACCTGTGACGTCATCGGTGACCCCGAGGTCAATGAAATTTGGTTTCCCTCAACAAATTTGACAGGGCTATCGAACGCCGTTTGAATTTTCCGGATCCGTCCCGTAGTTTCGGAGATACGAGGGGGGGGCAAAAAAATGCCCCCCCCCCCCCACCGCGCGGAAGGTGGCTGGTAGGCCCACCGCCTGCCGGGTTAACGCGGCATTCTGGGATGATCTCACAGATTTCATCTAGGACCAACGGCAAATTTTTGCCTCCAGAGGGCAAAAACTCGAAAAGAGACATTTTATCAAAAAAAAAGTTTTCGGTAACAAATTTTGGCTCAAGAAAGGACATTTATTCTGCCAACATCGTGTTCCACTCGTCGAGACGCATCGAATGAACTCTCATTTGAGATTGAATGGTCATGTTGCACATAAGTATTTTTTCAGCTACATGAAAGAGCATTATAAACCAAACTAACTTCAAAATCATGCATGCTTCAAGAGCAAAGCTCGGAGTGGGAGAGAGTTTGTGATGCCTGAATCTGAGTCGGAGTCTAAGTAACGAAAAAAAACGGCGACTCACTACTCAACACATATTGTACATCGTACATAGGTACAGTAAAAACACGTCGCCATCGAATCAAGAAAACCATAAGAATATAAATAAAATGGAATTGCTTGCATTTAATGCAAGAAACCCAGCCAAAAGTGAGCTTCTGAGACGGAGCGGGACGAACAGTAGCGGCTAGATAGGTCCGGCAGGGTATCGTTTCCGCCCTGTCTGCCCCGCCCCGCCCCGCCCCCACAGTTTGTTAGCGGTAAGGAGCAGCACGGCACGGCACGAGCGGCCCCGTACTTACTACGGGTGCCGCCCCTCGCGGCCGGGACGACCTTCGTGAGCTGTATAAATGCTGCGGCCACAGCGCCGGTCATATCACTCACAGCCGACCCGCCCCGGCACCAGCTCTCTCACACGCTCAAAGGAAACTACCATGAAGGTAAGCAGTAGTGCTTGGAGCGCATAAAATGATACGATACTGAACAGCCATGCTTTGAAATGCTATATGCTACAGTATACCATTAAATATGCATTTTGACCCACTTAACCATTCTCTTTGCCCACAGCTGTTCGTCTTTGCCGCTCTTCTGGCTGTGGCTGTCGCCGACTCTCGGCCTGCCTACCGCCCCGCCTACCAGCCTGCCTACCAGCCCGCCTACCAGCCCGCCTACAAGCCCAAGGGCTACGGCCACCACGACGACTACTCGGAGCCGAGGCCCTACCAGTTTGGCTACGCCGTCAACGACCACTACCGCGGCGCCGTCTTCTCGCAGAACGAGCAGGCTGACGCCTACGGCAACGTCGAGGGCTACTACTCGGTCAACCTGCCCGACGGCCGCGTCCAGCACGTCAAGTACGTCGCCAACGACTACGGCAACAACGCCGAGGTCACCTACGAGGGCGAGGCCCAGTACCCGCAGTACAAGCCCGCCTACCAGCCCGCCTACAAGCCCGCCTACCCGGTGCACTCCGCGCCCGCCTACAAGCCCGCCTATCAGCCAGCCTACAAGCCCGCTTACTAAGTCAAGAATGCTGAGTGTTTTGATGTGTAATTTATTCGTGTTTGGCGTGGAGCTTTAATCTTTTCAAAAGTGTATTTGTGTACCAATGTTCTGTGTGTTCTCAAAAGATAAGATAAATACAACCACGTAAACAGATATAACAATTTATGATTTAACGCATGTGGAGAGACGGCCAATTTTGTATTTCCCTATAAGCAAAACATGTAGTCGCAACAGCGCGGCGCCATGTTTCCAAAATCTTCAAAGGCGGCATTGTAACATTCTGAGTTCTGACACTCAGCTAGAATTTCGCAAAGCGAAGTTGTTATGGTGTTTTTCGGGGATCTAAATACGTATTACATGCTAGTCTTGATGAGAGATGAACCATGCATTTGGGATAGGTCGGTTCAGGGCAGGTCAGGTCAACCGGTAGGCGGTAAGCGTCCTGCCGGCTATCCACAGTAGGTGTCAACTACCACTGACAGCTTCGTAACATTTTGCGTGGGCAACAAAACCATTTCGGTAATGTTTAAATGGGCGCTAAAAGCTAAAATAAGACCATCTCAGGTCAATGACCTTGGCCTGACCTACACGTGACCTTGACACCCAATATAATGCATGGGACAAACATTCCACATGTTGAAACGTTTACCACCACAAAAAGACTGGAAACGCACGAAAAATGTGCGCTTACATACACCTTATCGGCCTGACATGGTCTCGATAACAGGTCAACGGTCACTTGGGTCAGGGTCATTAAATTTTCAGGGCAGGTGTATCATTGATTAGCACGAAGGTACTGAAAGTTTCGTTAAGTATCGGACGCTTTTTGCGCGAGTTATTCCCGAAAAAAAAAAACGAGGGATCCATTCCCCCCCCCTGTAAGTGTGCGGATTACGAGTGAAGCAGATCCACAGGGCGTAACATTATACTTCATCACCGTGAATTAAGTATCGGTGTACCATTCACCACCAGACGGAGACGAAGGGAAAATCGAGGCAGTAAGGATATCACAGAGGCAGCAGAAGCAGAGGCGGATTCAAGAAAGGGGCATAGGAGCTACCGAAAAAGTATGTCGCCCTGCGGTATGTCGCCCTGCGGAGCCGCGAATCGAGCTCCGCAGCACTATAAGCCAGTATAAGCATCACAGTGCCAAAAAAAGTCAGAGGAAGGGTTTAGATAGGAATATGTCTTCAATTTTCACTATACGGGCCACCATCGTGCACTTTGCCGTCCTTGGCAGGTGGAATACATGACCTCACTATCACTATCTGACCTCAACCTCTTTCAAGAACTGAGGAAAGAACTATCTGGACGTCACTTCATCACAAATTAAGATGTCATTGACGACTGAGCACCTTCCTCAAACATCGCGATACAAAGCCACAAAAAGGAGTGAAATGCTATTCAGCGCTGATGAAAAATCGTATGAACATAAAGGGAGGAAAATTGAAAAAGGGAGTTGAGGAAAATTGGGGCAAGCATGTAGAAGCTAGGGATGCGGAGTCGGAGTCAGAGTTGGTCAAAGCGACAGTTCTGACCAGAGTCGGAGTCGTCAGTGCGTGGCTGAAATCCAGTGAAACGCTTTTTATTGGAGTACGTGTATTTTACGCAGACTTTCTACATACATATATACCTAATTGTGGTGTGCCCCGCCAGCCAATTCTGATATTTACTTATGCCTGACTTTCAAATGCATTGGTCGGGGAGGCTGGGGACATTACGTCAACCGAAAAAGAGCTTCGCGAGAAACGTTGTCCGGCCTACAGCTTTGAAGATACAGAAAACTAACTAACTAAAACTAATACAGACATAAAAGATGTAGAATTGAAAGGGCTACAAAACCGCTATCTCGGATTTTTTTTAAATTTTCGAATTTTGACCCCCAAAAATTAAAAAGTAATTTTGTGATAAATTAGCAAAAAAAATCCAAAAAGTGTTTTGAGTTTCAACAAACCGGGTTATATATGATAGTACCTACCGTCTTCTATCTACATACCAAATTTCAGATCCATGTCTCTTTTTTGGCCAAGTTAAAGCGAAAAAAAAACTGTTCAAAAATGATGACGTCAAATTTTCAAACTCAATTTTTGGCAATTCTAGACCACGTAGGGCAAAACATCATCAAACTCCCCGTGACCAGCTGCATCGAATCAATACCCATTTTGTGCAAAAATATCAACTTTGAAATTTGACCTAATTTGACCTGACCTTGACCTGACCTTCACCAGAACGTAACCTAAGCTGGTCCCAAAGGCTGCCTGACCCACATAATCGCATTTGTCATGTAAAATGGACCATAAAACATGCATCACACGGCACTTTCATATTGTGACCCCCAGTGACCTGACCTCTGTGACCTGACCTGCTATCAGTGACCTCAGATAGCATAGTATGTGTTTGACGAACAATGTAAAATCGATGGTTTTCAATAACTTACTAATTTACTCGATTTCACAACACATTTCTTGAAATGCCTGTGAATGGTGAAAATCCGACCTTTGACTTGACCTGTGACGTCATCGGTTTGACCTAAGTCAGTGAAATTTGGTCTGTGAGTCCCACGGTAAGGCTATCGAACGCCGTTTGAATTTTGCAAATCGGCAGGTAAATTTCCGAGATCTTACGGGGGCCGAAACGCCCCCCCCCCCCCCTACGGATGGTAGGGTCCGCCGATAGCCCTACGGGGCGCGGGTAAAGTCCTAATGGTCTGCTGTGAGCCTACTGACATTTTTGGGTTGTCTTGCACCGGAAGCGAGCCGTCTAAAGTACGATCACTTTTGGTACAGCCACCATCGGACCAAGAACGCCACAAGAGTGAAAAAGCATCGCTTACAGTTCATGCACGGAGTCGAACCAAAATGAAATTTCCGAGACGGAGGGAAACAAACAGTAGCGGCTACTGCCGACTTTGTATCGTTTCCGCCCTGTCTGACCTGCCCCGCCCCCACGGTCTGTTAGCGGTAAGGAGCAGCACGGCACGGCACGAGCGGCCCCGTACTTACTACGGGCGCCGCCCCTCGCGGCCGGGACGACCTTCGTGAGCTGTATAAAGACTGCGGCCACAGCGCCGGTCATATCACTCACAGCCGACCCGCCCCGGCACCAGCCCTCTCACACGCTCAAAGGAAACTACCATGAAGGTAAGCAGTAGTTCTTGGAGCGTATAAAATGCTATGATACTTTACAGTCATGCTCTGAAATGCTATATGCTACAGTATACCATACGAAATGCATTCTGACCCATTTAACCCTTCTCTTTGCCCACAGCTGTTCGTCTTTGCTGCTCTTCTGGCCGTGGCTGTCACCGACTCCCGGCCTGCCTACCGCCCTGCCTACCAGCCCGCCTACCAGCCTGCCTACCAGCCCGCCTACAAGCCCAAGGGCTACGGCCACCACGACGACTACTCGGAGCCGAGGCCCTACCAGTTCGGCTACGCCGTCAACGACCACTACCACGGCGCCGTCTTCTCGCAGAACGAGCAGGCTGACGCCTACGGCAACGTCGAGGGCTACTACTCGGTCAACCTGCCCGACGGCCGCGTCCAGCACGTCAAGTACGTCGCCAACGACTACGGCAACAACGCCGAGGTCACCTACGAGGGCGAGGCTCAGTACCCGCAGTACAAGCCCGCCTACCAGCCCGCCTACAAGCCCGCCTACAAGCCCGCCTACCCGGTGCACCCCGCGCCCGCCTACAAGCCCGCCTATCAGCCAGCCTACAAGCCCGCCTATTAAGTCAAGAATGCTGAGTGTTTTGATGTGTAATTTATTCGTGTTTGGCGTGGAGCTTTAATTTTTTCAAAAGTGTCTTTGTGCGTCAATGTTCTGTGTGTTCGCAAAAGAAATAATGAATACAACCACGAAAAAACATGTTTTTTTTTTGTGGCAAGAAACAGAACCATGCAAAGAGTAACGACAACTTTTCATTGCGAGTCTAATTCTGCAAAGCGTCCGGTCTAGCTAACAGCGCAACTTGAAAACAAGAGGATAAGACAAGAGGATAAAATAGGAACAAATCAAATGAAAACAAATGACTATGACTCAATAAAACCAGTAAAACGCCTTTTGGGCGAAGAACGAGCGAGCGAGATAGTGAGCCCTGCACGTGCGGAAGGGCGAGAGGGTGCTTCCAACGGGCTTGCGCAAAGCACCTTTCTAACCGGTCGCTAGCGGTGTGCCAAATTTGAACGCAATCGGCCCAGCCGTTCCTGAGAACTGGAAGCGGCATTCTGCACGTGCGCACGTGCAAACGGGGTCCAAAATGACTTTTGCACGGCACCCTACTAACTGGTCCCTAACCGTGTACCAAATTTGAGCGCAATCGGCCCAGCCGTTCTCGAGATCTGGAAACGCCCCCTGCACGTGCGCACGTGCAGTAGCACCCTAACCGCAACACATGGGAATGCATTGCCTGGTGGGTGCCTACCTGTATGCCAAGTTTCAGCGAAATCGCCCCAGTAATTACCGAGTTACTGAAATGGGAACAAATTTGGCACCTCTTATTGTTGTATTTTGCACGTGCACTGGGGGTGACCCACATGCATCGAGGGTATCCTATTTTGGGTAGAAGGGATGCTGCTACCCTACAAAAATTACCGCAAGTCAATCGCCCAAGCGGCTGCTGAGATATGAGCCTCTCAAAATCACTACTTTTGCAAAACAGCTTGAACACCCTTGACTTTTCACGTGGCACGTGCCACGACGGTCACTGAGATGTATCAAAAGTAGTCAATTACGGGGTAGAAGGGATGGAGCTACCCAACAAAAAAGACCGCAGGCCAATCGGTCCAGCGGTTGCAAGTTATAGACCGATTTTGATAATTTTTGGTTGGTATTATATTTGGTTCTCAAGAACAATGTTCCCGCAAAGAAAATCTTGAGAAGTGGTTTTATCTTATGTAGGAGAGACCTAAAAGTAAAAAAGATGAGTATTGGGCCCATTGAGGACCGAACCGTCATCCAACTAATGCATTTGAAACGGCATCACACTGAGAAAATACATCAAGAACGTGAAATTAGCTTATGGCGAGGAAAGCCCATCTCATGCACTTACCGAAAATGAGGAAATAATTTTCAACTTGGTTGCATGGTCCTTGCAGGGAGGTCAAGAAGTGAGTGACTACCAGTGACTGATAAGGTGGTGACTGTGAAGGAAGTGGAGGACCTCATCCTTACAGATCGTCGTGTGACCTTTCAGATGATTGAGCAACAGAAAGGTCTCAATGCTGGCAGTGCCTGAAAATATTATCAGCGAAGAACTACAGACGATAAAGGAGTCAGCCCGCTTAGAAGTTCGTGTGTCTACTTTGTTCAAGAAAAAATGCGTCTTGGCCCTTCGAAATCAAAACTAGGCCTTTTTTAGGAAATTGAAGACATCTTCGATTAGTTATTTGATGACTTGTGACGAATTCTGGGTCTATGTGCATGATCCAGAGACAAAAAGATGATCAAGAAGCTGAGGCACGGCACATCTGTCCTTCTTAAAAGGCGAAGATGCAGAAGCCGATATGGAAGGTCAATGCTATCAGTGTTCTGGATCTGGCGTGGGATAGTCATTACCGACTGTCTTGATGATGGCCGGATAATGATAAGCAAGCACTACTGCACACTTTTGAAGAAGTTGCAAGATGGCCTCGAGCAGAATCGCCGCAAAAAAGCTCAAGAAAGGTGTTTTATCCTCACCGACAGCACCCCCACCCATTCGGCCTGAGCTGCGATTGAAGAAACAGCATGATGTGGACATTAAATCCTACCGCATCTAACAAATTCACCTGACCGGGTATTAACTGACTCTTGATTGTTACGGGAGATGAAGAATCCACAGTATGACCGGTGATTTAAGGACAGAAATGACGTCATTGATGAGGTGGAGCAGTGATTTACGGGACAGTGCGAATGTCCTACAATGACCGCCTGAGGCAGCTCAAGAAACGATGCAATAAGTTAGCGGTCATGTGTGGTGACTTTTGAAGGAGTAATGAACATCATGTAAAAAAATCAAATTCCTGTCACATCTAATTCATGGTGATGATCAGAACTTTTCGATACCCCCTCGTACTGACATTTTTCCGTTATATTGAAAAGACTCACTTCGCTCGCTGCGCTCGCTCGCTCGTAATAAGCACCAATATTCGTGAATAATTGATTGCAAGGAATCGTTTGACTCCTTGGGTGCCTCGTCTTCTTAGTCAGAACCCAAAGGAACAGAATGGACAACTTGCACTGGAATTTTGAGCTATTAACCTTCGTCCGTATTGACCTTTTTACACCGTCTAGCGTATAGGGGGGGGGGGGTGAGACCTTAGACGGTTGGCCCCTGATCGGGCCAATTTTCCGCTTTGCGGAAAAACCAGCGTGCTGCCCGTAACGACAGGAAGCCAGTGATATCCAATTTTAAGATCCAAGGTCATTGGTTGACCTTCCAGGGTCAGGCCAATGACCCAAAAGTCGGACAAATCGGGACCTGCTAGATTTTTTTTTTGTAAAGCACTTTTGTTATGGTTTTTTTTTGGACCTAATAACGAACTGCATGCTAGTTTTGATCAAAAATGATGCATTCATGCATTTGGGATAGGTCGGTTTGGGATAGGCATCCTGCCGGATATCCACAGTAGGTGTCAACTACTTCTGACAGCTTCATAACATGTTACGTGGGAGCCAAAATTAGTTCGTTAATGTTCAAATGGGCGCTAAATCTTCAAAACTGCTCTAGAAACATGCAAAACCTAAAAAAGTGAACCAATAACAACTCAGGTCAATGACCTTGACCTGAATTCCATGTGACCTAGACACCCACTATATAAATGCATGGGGCATACATTCCACATGTTGGAACGTTTACAACCACAACCAGACCTGCAAACGCACGGATAATGTGCGCTAACATATACCTAATCACGATTCCGGCCAGACACGTTCTCGATTAAGTTCATATGTCACTTGGGTCTGGGTCACTAAATTTTCAGGGTAGGTGTAAAACTGATTCACACAAAGGACGAGGGTACTGATTGTTTCGTTATTATTAGACGCTTTTTGAGCAAGTTAATCGCAGAAAAAATGAGAGGGTCTCTTAGACCCCCTCCCCTCTGTAAGTGCGCGGGTTACCAGTGAAGCAGATCCACAGGGCGTAACATTATACTGTATCACCGTGAATTAACCCTCGCCGGACCTATTGGTTTTCTACATACGCGCCGGCCGAGGGGGGGGGGGGCGGGTACGACCCCCCTCGCCGTTTCGCCCCTGGTGGAGCTAGCGCGTCGCGGAAAAAAACGAGCGTGTGCGCCGTTACGAGACGCAGAGATTGGTACCCGATTTTAAGGTCCTAGGTCAACCGGTGACCTCTGAGGTCAGGTCAAGTGCCCCAGGGTACGGTTCAGTTTTTGGTGAATAACTTCGCAAAAAACGGTCGCAGAGCCGCGATTTTGGCAGCATCGTGTTCACCTCGCTAAGGCGCGTCGAATGATATACTTTTTGTCCGGGTCAGGTCAAGTTGGGGTGTTGACCTCAGGTCAAGGTCAGGTCAGCACCCCAGGTCACGAAGTTGGTCGAAAGAGGTCATGTCGCATATCATTCGATTTGGCAGGTCTTCCTGAGTCCATTGGTGGCTTTCTCGACTCGCTAGCTCAATTTGATCAAGAGTTATTGACGAAAAACTAATATGATGACGTCATAAATGACGTAACGCAAGGTCAACATTGCAAAAGTGACGCATCTAACCTTGCAAGGAGTGCATCAAATCACGATTCTGTGTGCTTGAGATAGTTGGAGATCGTTCCCGGCGCCAGAATAGCAGTTTGAATTTTTCCCCATTGACTTATAATGGTGAGGTCACGAAAATGACCTGACCTCATATGACCTTTAGGAAAAATCCGAGATACAAGTTGTGAGACTCATAATGGATACTAGATCCTGCAAGTTTCATTTCCCTGTGACATCTCCTCTGGCAGTGACGGCGTTGCGAAGTTGCGACATCTGAAGACCGTGCAGAGGTTCACTTATGACGTCATAGGTCAAAGACCTGACCTTTACTACCACAGGCGGAGACGAAGGAAAAATCGAGGCAGTAAGGATATCACAAAGGCAGCAGAAGCATAGGCGGATCCAACAGAGGGGCATAGGAGCTATCGAAAAAGTATGTCGCCCTGCGGAGCCACGAATCGAGCTCCGCAGCACTATAAGCATCACCGTGCAAAAAAAGTCTGAGAAAGGGTTTAGATGGGAATATGTCTTAAATTTTCACTATAGGGGCCACCATCTGCACTTTACCGTCCTGGCAGGTGGAATACATGACCTCACTATCACTATCTGACCTCAACCTCTTTCAAGAACTGAGAAAAGAACTATCTGGACGTCACTTCATCACAAATGAAGAGTCATTGACGACTGAGCACCTTCCTCAAACATCGCGATTTAAAGCCACAAAAAGGAGTGAAATGCTATTCAGTGCTGATGAAAAATCGTATTAACATAAAGGGAGGAAAAGTTGAGGAAAATTGGGGTTAGCATGTATAGAAGCTAGGGATGCGGAGTCGGAGTCAGAGTTGGTCAGAACGACAGCTCTGACCAGAGTCGGAGTCGTAGTCGTCAGTGCGTGGCTGAAATCCAGAGAAACGCTTTTTATTGGAGTACGTGTATTTTACGCAGGTTTTCTACATATATACCTGTGGTGCGCAACGCCAGCCAATTCTGATATTTACTTACCGTAAAGTGGGGCTATTTGAGACAGTGGGGCTATTTGAGACAGTATTTAAAATCTTTATAAAATGAAGATCGCTTGATTTTTGTGTGATATTTTTGCTCAGGGAGGTGTGGAATCGAGCAGTAAATCACCTGAGCAAAAAATTAAGCATAAATTTTAAGTGGTTTTTACTTTATAGTAATCTTAAATACTGTCTCAAATAGCCCCACTGTCTCAAATAGCCCCACCTTACGGTATGCCTGACTTATTCAAATACATTGGTCGGGGAGGCTGGGGACATTACGGTGGTCATGGGGGCTCGGGCGACCTGGGTACATACACCGAGTGTCACAACATCCTGAGCCCTCTCAGACTGGTGTGAGGCTCGCTCAGCCTGGCATGGGCACTTAAGTCCTAAGGGTCCGGTATGAAGTGAACCCACTGACATTTTTTGGTTGCCTTGCTCCGGAAGAGAGCCGTCTAAAATGTGACTTTTGTTACAGGCACAGCCACCATCGGACCAAGAACGCCACCAGAGTGAAAAAGCATCGCTTACAGTTCATGCACGGAGTCGAACCAAAATGAAATTTCCGAGACGGAGTGAAACAAACAGTAGCGGCTACTGCCGACTTTGTATCGTTTCCGCCCTGTCTGACCCGCCCCGCCCCTGTAGGTCTGTTAGCGGTAACCCGGCACCGCCTGGGCTATTTCCGTACCCACGACAGCCTGGGGGGGGGGGTCGGATCCGACCCCCCCCCTGTTATCTCGAGAACCAATGGTCGTATCGAGCCCCGCGAGGCGGCGTTCGAAAGGTCTCTACGAGACCTTCCCAAAGCACTCTTAAGATTTTAAGATTGAGGTCAACTTTCGGGTCAAGGTCAGGTCAAAGGTCAAATTCAGGGGTTTTGCATGATTAGGCTTACGGACAGCGGAATCGATAGCTGCTGCTCGAAACTCACCAAAAATGACCTCAAAGGCCTAGTGAAGGTA